>NC_056730.1:978639842-978731494 GCF_019279795.1 Protopterus annectens
AAAAGAAACAGCCTTTTGAGGATGTGAAGATAAAGACATTCATACCAGAGTCAACCTCTAATTGCATTATAAAGCTTCTGAGTTTGATGCTAATTTTGGTATGCCTGCCTTGTAAAGCAGACTGGATAGGGTAAACACAGCCTGGAGATGATGTGAGAGGTTTTGGATTTGTAGTAATATGTTAAGTACTTCTTCTTAGAGTTTTACTTACTTATTCCTAGATGGTATTTCCTAAAGTTCTCCGTATACTGAGTTCACCAACCTGGATCATTGCATTCATCTGCCTGTTTTCTTTGCTAGTGTAGAAACCTGAAAGAGTGAGAGAGTTTTATACCCTTGATAGACACTTTCAGCTCAAGTGTTACTGGAAGCCAGATGCATGAGTTGGCTGTGTTATCTTTTAGCATTAAGAAGCAAATCAGTATTTGGAAAATGTTGTATTTGTAGACAAGTCCACTAAACACATGGCTACTTCTCACTGCATGGTTCAAGAATGTGCCCATTGCACATACATGTGCCATTGTCATTCATCTTCTCTGCATGCTCTCACCAGGCCTTATTGTCTTGATCGTGATTCCAAGAATCAGACTTTTTTTTTTATATACAGCTGTGTTTCCAGACTCAGCCTTGTGAACCCTGGTCCTTGGGATTTCCTAACCTGGTGGTCTGCTGCTTAGGATTCAGCCCAGTTGTAGAACCCATTATGAAGGGTCCCTGATACTAGATATAATGTATGCATTTTCTTACTTTATCAATTGATTTACAAAGGAACCCTCCTTTATGGATCACAGATACCCTTGAGGCATCTCCCTCTGCATAGACAGTTGTTAGTCTGGTGTTGCATTTTGAGTTACCTGTTTTTCAGACAAATACGTACACTGCTAACAAGAACTATGTAAGTGTCAGAATTGTCTTTGTTGCTATTTATTTGGAGGAAATGTGCTCACCAATGATTGGAGAGGTGAGGTGGTGGGTTTAGGAGAACAAGCTGCAGTCGTGATCATCACAGCTTGTGCCAGCACTGATGGTCTGTGCCCTTGAGTGGAGGCTCTTCTCAGATGAGTCTTGAATTGTGATTGGTAAACAAGATGATTCCAGTTATAGGATCTGTCAGTGATGTTTGCCTCATAGATTAAATGATAGGTTGCAGACTTACCTGTTTATTTTTCTTAAATTTAACACTTCTGAAGGCAGATGGTTGAGGAACTTGTTTTTCTATTTTCAAAATATATCTAGCTTTAAGACAGAACATGATTTCAGTAGCTCCCTGCTAGCAGGTGTAGTGAGTGGGGGGAAATAATCTGCAACAAAAAGAGAATGAGGCAGAATAAGATGAGGCTTGGACTAAATTTCAGAATTGCTCATTTTGAAGATTTTTTCATCAAACTAAACCCAATATTTGAATCGCGTACTGCTTCACTATACCACACCGAACCATTAAGCTCATTATAACCCTAACCTTAGAATTAGTTGGCTCTGTAAACATTAGTGTTGTGATTAGGGTTCTTCTGAGGGCTGGGTTATGGTTAACTTTACTGGTAAGGCCACTTTGCAGCTTATTAAGGCCATGGCTGTGGGAAAGACTGCCAAGTTCATGTCCAAAACTAATTTCATGCTGCTTTTCATTAAAACATAGAATCATTTTGAGGAGGGTCTGTGGGTTTTATTTACATTGTTTAGTTGAACACCAGTGGGCTTGTGTGACTTTTTTTTCGTTTTTCATTTTTCTTTACTTGCTTTGAGCAGTGGTGTCATGTCTGTGTGATGGCAGTTTTCTTTCTTTCCCATGGTTTCTCAATATTTACATCTTGTATGGTAATGCTTTACTGAGATATTTTTTACGCTGCCAAGGAGACTTGTCTAGGGCTTTCTCAGTGGCTTTGAGAGACGAAGGATTAACTTTGAACTGCTTGTCATAAGATTGATTAGTGACCTAGGTGCACAAGTTAGCAGAGGAGAGTGGAAATCTGTGCCTGCTACCTGTTCTCCCATGCTTTTGGGGAAGTGGACAGTGAGATTTTCTGAGTTTCTACTTTCCACTGGTGGTTGGCTGTATAACATGCGGAGTATGCATGGGACATGTATGTTACAGCATGCATACACAGAATGAAAGATGTAGATAGCATGTCCTCACTTAGGTAGGTAGGTATGCATGCCAGCTACCAGGAGCCTGGAACTAAGTCATATAAAGAAAACCCTTCACAGCTGCCTAGATGATGGTTGTACTGTTGTTTGCTCTCAGCTCATTGGGGAATGAGTGCAATAAAATCCTTGTTGTGGGCTATGTAGCCCATAGTCACAGGGGAAAAAAAGACTATAAAAAAGTCAACTTTATGTGGCTTGAGTTCAAAGCAGTATTTCTTCTGAAAGATGTACTACATTTGTCAGTTTACCATGTTAGTTCACTTGTGCATTCACAATTCTGTCTTCTGCCTCAGTTGTGTGAACCAGGTTTAGAATCTGTACCTTTGAAATGGGTAGTACCTGTGGTTCCTTCAGGTGTGCCCCTTGCAGTACATCAGAACTTGCTGTGCTGTTTGATTTTGATGATGTAATGGTGGTTTAGTTAACATGTGGCATATTCAGGTTATCAAACAGCAGTATCTGCTTCACTTGTGCCATTCTAAGGATTGTTTTATCATTTTCTTGCCCTTTCCCACCATGGGTTTTCAAGTTATAAATAACTCCATTTTGGAATGCTTGCCCATCTCTATCTCCAAGGTGACATACATTGCCTTCCCATCTCTTGATGCTGTTGAATGGACTTTTTCTGTTATAAGCTGAGATACCTTTCTTCTGTTGTTTCTTACTACTACATCATGTAGACCATGGTATTATGATCTATTGAACATGCTAATGAATGTGCCACTTTTTTTGACTGCAAAATTGTCCACGTTTTTATCTTTCATATTTATTGTTTTATGACAGATTTTGTAAATTCTCCAGTTTAATGGTGATTTTGCACTGTTTGGCCATTATACTTTTGCTATTTCTTTCCTTTGTTAGCTGTTAAAGAATGTACTCCTACAAGTTTATGCCCTTGGAGTCTTTGTCACTGACTTTAGTGTCAGAGTGTGTGTTTCATTGTATTTGTTGGCTGCCTCCTCATTAACCACTGTAAATGCTTTCCTTTGAAGCAGTTTTACTAACTGACAGAATCCTGGCTTGCAGCAGAGAAGAATGTACCATTGAATCTCGTGGTGCACCGCTCCCTAGTTTCCTCTTTTCCTTAGACTCGTAATACTTCTGAGAAGGCTTTGTGTGTGTCATTTGTCAAAGTCTGCTTCTGAATGCTTATGCAATGGTCCAAGTACTAATGGATGGATAGTAACCTCTAGCTCCTTTCTGTCAGCTACCACACCCGTGAACATTGCTTCCTCTCCTCTCCCAGTGTGGCACAAGGTAGGCACCGTATATTTATGACTTCTTCTCCCCGATCTTCCTTCATTTTAGTTAAATGCTCTCAGTTGTTCCCTTTTCTTGTGTGACAAGCACTGCCCTGTTTTCCACAGAGTCTCTGTTATGAGGTTTCTGATCCTCCTACTCCTTTTCCTGGTTAGTTTGTACATCATAATTTTCTGCTTTCTGTCATTGTTGTCCTTTGAGCTCCCATTGTGGAAGCATTTACCACCATATCTCATCAATACTGCCATGTGCCTCCATGGGTGACCCATTGTATGCTGTGATGACTGATGACTTCTGTAGCTATGTAGTCAGACGGATACATTTTTCTTCAGTTGCATCCCTTCATGCGTGTCCCTCTCTTGTAACTTTACTGCTTTATATTTATTTATTTATTTTTCTGCTTATTCATGGTGCTATAATGTAGAACTTTTTAACATTAACCTTCTTGTCTTAAGCATATAATCCAAAATAGAAGTAAATATGGGGCAGAAAACAATCAGTCTGGGTTAAGATGTTACAGTGTATGGGCTTTGCATAGATCTGGTTTTAAATAACCAAGGCCCAGGAAACATTAAGTACATACAAGTATAGAATAAAGGAATAGATAATAAAGTTGAGTCAGTGTTGTAGTACTTCAGTTTTTTTATTGTGGTGCTAGTCAAGTCGCTAGCTTTGCTGTTATGACTCTGGTAATTGAACATCTCAATGTTTGTGTTCCAGCAAGCTATATTTGGAGTGAAAAATTTAACTGGCATCAGATCTTACATCGAATCTCTTTATTATTCAGTACTTGTTTTAGAGATCAGTTGTAGGTTGTTTACTGGAAATCTATTAAATATGACAGGAAGACAGATTGTGGCCTATTTCTGAACATGACATTATAATCGGTACACATGCTAATTAAGCATACTTTATAGAAATGCCGTCTGCATGGCCCATCAACTAACCAGAGATCTGTGATAAACTGTTGGGTAGGTGGAACCCAATCATTTCAGGAGCTGCTCTGTTGGCTCGCGGAATACCCAGCATGCTGATTTTTTTCCCTTTCAGTGCATTCAGATGAAAGTGACATTAATGAATTGCTGTTTTTTTTAAGCTGATTTTTTTTTTTTTTTTTTTTTATGAAATTGTTTTCTTCCTCTAACATTTTTAGTAATGAGCTATTGCTTATAACAGTGTTAGCAGACAGTTGCAGAACAACATTTTAGCTATATTAAAGCACATTGAGTAGATGGTAGATGCAGTTGTGTGTTCTTGTACAGACTATTCTGAAAAATGTTATATATAAAGTTGGCAGAAAATAATATGCCACTGGAAATTTCTTGCTAATATGTAAAATGCTCACGTATCCATACTTGTTTTAATCATGACACTTAATGTTCCCATTTCTCAGTAAAGTTTATTTATTTACTTTTTGTTTAATTATTAATACCCAGTTGACAGAACTGCTTATGTCTATGAGTGATCTAAGACTTTGTTGTGCTCAGAAGTGCACACTATGTTACTGGAGGGTAGATAGTCAGACCTGTGCCTGCAAACTGAAGCTAATTGTATCCCAGCACCTATGGATGCACCTTTGGCAGGTAAATTATCTGCTGTGTCTTTGCAAATAGAACATTTCCATAATTTATTATATATTTATTTATATTTGTTTAGCAGGGTAGGGCATTTATCTCAACTGACCATTTGCAGGCATAGCCCGAGTGAGTAGGATCACATAAGTAATGAACAAAGCATATTTACATATACAAGGATATGCTAAAAACAAATGAAAGAGTTAACATAAAAATAGTTGTTCATCTCATTTGCTTTTTTTCTTGGTCCTCTTCCACATGCCCCTGGACCACCATCTGGTATGTTTTCCCAGACTCTTTTTAGTAAGTATCTTTCTCCAAGCTCCAGAAAAATGTTTTCTTTTTTGCTGTCTTGGTAAGAAATATAATTCATCAGTTCATCATTCATTACATACAGTGCATTCATGGTGCTGTAAAACGAAGAACACTAAATTGCTGATATAGCCCAAGTTGCATACAGTTTTTGTTTTCGATTGTGCCTGTTGTGTTCTGCATTCACATAGCTGCCTTGTGCTTAGATTGTGGCTTGGCTGAATATCAGCCCTATGGACTCGTTCAGTCACAGACAAAAAAAGGCAGAGAAGCAGAACTAAAGAACCAAAGTTAAAAACATAATACACAGAATAGCTGTGATGGCATTCCACAGACAGACAAGTTTGTGCAGACTACATAGAAAACACTGATATTTGCAGCTTATTGCAATGCAATATAAACTAATATAAAATATGGAATAATTGGTGAGAGGTGGTAAGATGTGTGACATCCCTCCTGTGGGCCAGTAATCAAGGAGCCTCAATCCTCACCACTGACAATGATGAGAGATGTTCACTTTGAACAAAAATAGATACACACAGTATTTCCATATGCAGCTCACTGCACCAAGCGCTATTTCCCTTAATACTCACAGGGAGCACACTCCTGTCCTGGGTCTGAGTTTCACAGTCTCTCTCACCAGGCCCCAAATAAGACTCCCCACTGACACAGCTGTAGAGTTGAGTCTTCAGCCGAGTGTTCCAAGCCAAGTCATCCACCCCCCTCACTCTGAAACCATTGCTCTGTGTCCCTGCTCCAAGTGGCTGATACACACACTCTTTGAGATTTGATTTTCACATACACACACACACCTGGGAAAGGCTGGTACAGATTTACCAGCTATGCCCCCTCTGCCCAGACTCTAAGGTAGATACTGCCACCAGAACACTCCAAAGCCAGCTACTCTAAGGTCCTTACCAGGGTATACAATTATACCTATTAAAATCAATGTAATACCAATGGTAATGTTGACCAAACAGCATGGCTAACTTATCAGACCCAATCAACTAGTCTGATTGATAGTTATTAATTTTTTTGTCTGTAAGAACTTTTAAAAGACTTTCTAACACAGATGTGGTTCATCTGCATCCACTAAGATTTGCAGATTCTCTAGGTCTCCAAGTCACTGTGCCTTAGAGATGCAGCTGTCTCAGAGACATTATATATTGCGAGCACTGCACTGATTTCAGTAATTCTGGATAATGTTGTTGTGTCTTTCGGCTTTTCCCGGTTAGGGGTCACCACAGCGGAACTCTGGTCCGCTAATGATTAGCACTAGATTTTTTCGTGCCGAGTTGCCGGCCCTGATGCACAACCTTCAATGAAGGTACGCCCATTCACGCATGTCTACACACAGAAGACGCTCTAGCTGAGAATTGAACAGGACAACATCTTACTGTGAGGCGACAACGCTACCGCAGCACCACCACCACAGTAATTCTGGATAATGTTATACTGTTGGAAGAATATGTATTAATGTATATGTTTAGTGCTTATTAGAAGCTAAAAGGGTTAACACATTTCATTCTATTTTATGTACAGCTCAATTCTGTATGAGATTATAAGATGCTTTTCAAACTGCAGTATGCTTTCTGAAATTGCAAGATGCTCTCTGACCTAGTATTTGCTAGTACAGCAAAATTCATGTTTATGCCTTTTGGAAATGTACTGAGAAGCAGGTGATTATCTGCTAGGTCAGGAAAATGAATGAATAGTGAATGAATAGAACAATACTGTTTTCTATAATGTGATTGAATATGAACAATCAGCAATACTGTTTTCTATAATGTGATTGAATATCAACAATCATCCCTGTTCGTGTTATGAGAACATGCACAGCTGCGGAAAAGAAGAGATACATCAGACAAAAGACTGCTTGAAGAAATGAACTGTAATCTGTACTTGCTTTGTGCTCGAATTAGCCATAGTACCTTGAAAGGTAACATTGCATAGTAAAAGTTGTATCTGACCGGTGGTCGTCAAGGCCACGTTGTTTTTCTTAGGAAGTTTTTTTTGTAAACTTGATATGCCAGCAGAAAATCATGGACAAACAGCTGCTGAGAAATAATATTGAAAGAATTTGTGATTTATTACGTCAGCTTAGTAGGCAATACCTTGTAAGAAATGTATAAAAATAGTTTCACTTCCTGATTCTAGTTAGACAAACTCTGTATTAACACGTTTTTGTCTCCTTGCTGCAAGATTAAAGTGCATTAACCTGAACCTGCCATGTGTTGATCATTTTGAAGTTATTTTTCCTTTGACATATACCTTATAAAATTTGACCTGTGATATTTTTAATTTGGAAGGTCTTTAACAAAATGATGAACCCTGTTTTTGTCTTGTTCTTAAACTAGGTGGTTTTGCAGTTGCCCGCCCCTACTGTACTGTAAATCTGATCTGAGACACTTCTCCTAGTCCAGTCTCATTAGCTCTTTCTACCTAATAAAAAGAGAACATTTGGGAAAGTCAACCCCCTTAGTTTCTTAACCTTAAATTATCTTCTGTTCATCCCTTCTCCCTTTCCACTTTATTTAAAAAATTAAAAAAAAAACAACTTTATTCAGCTGCTTTTACAATATTTGTGTTTCCTCCTCCTACTCTATTACTTCACCTTGCTTTTTCTGGTACGTGTTCTGTAAAGTGTTCAATTGCATCTTTTCTGCTGCATTTATTATTGCTTGTTTTAACCTGTTCAAATTGTTTTATTCAAAGCCTCTTAGTTTTGGTTTAAACACTTGGGCTTTAGGTCTACCCCTTGGCTCTCCTTGGCCTCTCTTCCTCAGATTCTGACAAATATGGATGGGCAATTTCCTACAGTTTCTCCTGCCACCCTGGTTGATATAGGCATCCTGAGACAGTGTATCAATTGCCTCATGAACATGGACAACCATCTACTACTACTACCTAAGGACACAATTTGTGAGAGATGCATTAGACATAGAGGCATTAAGAACCTAGAGTCTGTGCCCTCTCCCTCACAAGCCAGTATATCTGGCATTGAGAAAGTTGTCAGCGCAATCACTACATCTCAAACACCACCCACAACTAGACAACACACACCAACATATGCAGAAGTTCTCAACAAAAACAAACCCAAAGAAAGGAGACCTCAGAGGCAAAAACACATGCGAAGTCCACAACCCTCCACACCACATACCACTCATAGTCCACACACCTGTGTCTCACAACCACTAAGGCCTAACCATAAATCCAGCATATTAGTCATAGGAGGAGACCCCATTATAAGACAAGCACATGTACCTCTCACCAGGCTGGATAATGAGAAAGTGACAGTTAGTTGTTTGTCGGGTGCCAGAATCCATCATATCACACACGCACTCAAGTCTCTTAACAACAGGTACAGTTATGACTCTGTCATAGTCCATGTTGGCGTGAACAACTTGAGACGTACCTCCCTGGACTATATGAAGAGAGACATGATTGAGCTCACGGAATATGTGTTCCAGGCAGGCATGTCCCTAGCCTTAAGCAGCATTCTGCCGTCACCTAGAATGGTGCCTCAATACAAACAGAAAATGATTGGATTTAACAATTGGCTTAGTTTCTTGTGTCATTCCAGGGAGATCCAGTACTTGACAGCCTGGGAAGATATGATCAACAGACCAAGATGCTTTGCTAGAGATGGCCTGCATCTGTCTCACTTTGGCTTCAGGCTTCTGGCAAAGACCCTTGCCTC
Source organism: Protopterus annectens (assembly GCF_019279795.1). Taxonomy (NCBI): domain Eukaryota; kingdom Metazoa; phylum Chordata; order Ceratodontiformes; family Protopteridae; genus Protopterus; species Protopterus annectens. Next base: position 978,648,834 of record NC_056730.1, read on the forward strand.
CCCCATAGTGCCCTTTTTAGGAAAAGTCATGATGTCCATACTGCCAACATAAAAATTTAAACAAAATGCAAATTAAAGGTCATGCTGCTCAACGCTAGGAGTCTAAACATGAAACTGCACTCATTGCAAGCATTCTTAACCTTGAAAGATGCTGACATTTGTGCGGTCAAAGAGACCTGGTTCAAAGCTGCGGAGAGCACCTCAGCCTTACCTGGTTACTCATCCTGTCATACATTCAGACCCCAAACTGTGGGCAGCAAAGCCAAAGGAGGTGGAGTTTCAATATATATTAAAGAGAGACACGCCTCCAGGCTGGTCAAACAGTATGACGCACAGGAGACATTCCAGGTGCAGTTAACCATTCACAAGACCCCTATTCAAATCATAGCTAGCTACAGGCCCCCAAATTTGACTGCAGATGCCCACCCCAACTATCTGGACCTCTTTGAATCTATCAAGATTCAGTCATTTACCCTGATCCTGGGCGACTTTAACTACCCAACCATAGACTGGAAAAACTACTCATGCCAGAACACAAATCCCCAGCGATTCCTCGATTTTATCAATGCAAATACCTTGGAATAAGAGGTGATAATATCTTGGACTTGGTATTAACCAACATGAGTAACCACTGCAGCACCCCTACAGTATCATCCTCCTTGGTAAGATCCAAACATAAAGCGGTCTCTTTTGAAGTCACCATCTCCCCTGACCCCCCCTCTAGCTAGGGTCAAACAAAAAAACGTCTCCAAAGGTGATTACAACCTCCTGAGGGATGGTATAAACAGCTTCACAGCCCCCCCCCCCCGTAGGAACTAACACCAATGTCCAAATCTACGCCAAAGTACTATATGAGCATTTATATAGATGCATGGAATCAGGAATACCCGACAAGACAAAATCATCCTCTGCAAGGAAGAGCAAACCTGTCTGGTGGACATCTGCAATAACTGAACGATATAACAAAAGGAAAGAATTGCTGTCCAGGGCCAAGAAGGAGCAGGTGCCCAACTGGAAGCAATCTCTCCTTAGCCTGAGCAAGAAAGTAAGAGCACTAGTGAAATCCTCTAAAGCCAACTTTGAGTCCAAATTGGCCATATATATTAGAGAGAATCGTAAGGCCTTCACATATGTCTGCAATCTCAAAGGAAGCACCCAGATCTGTTCAGAACTGGTGGTCAAGGACACCACATACACAAATGCTGTAGATATAGCTAACCTACTGGCTGACAGATTCAGCAAATAACTTCACCCCTTTGTCTCCCCATCAGTAAATCAGGATATCCCCAGTACCTGCCCCCCCTATATCTCTGGGGAACAGGTCATCACTGACCTCTCAAAGGCAAAAAAATGCAACCTCCATGGGACCCGATAACATCCTAGGCTGCATCCTATATGAACTCAGGCATGAATTTGCAGCACCACTGGGCACCCTATTCAACCAAAGCCTGAGTACTGGCTTTCTCCCAGCCGAGTGGAGGGCAGCCACTGTCATCCCTTTACACAAAAGTGGAGCGTCCACTGATCTGGGAAATTATAGACCCATCAGCCTAACTAGTCTGGTCTGCAAAGCCATGGAACATATTATCATGGACCTTATTAACGGGGACATTGGCAACCACCAAACACTCAACCCCACACAGTTTGACTTTGTCAAGGGGAGGTCATGTCTGTTAAATCTAGTTGACTTCTTTGAGACAGCCACCAAAGCCATGGACGAGGGGAAGACGGTGCACACCACCTACCTTGACCTGGCCAAAGCCTTTGACACTACTCCCCACACGGGCATAATAGATAAACTCTCTCAACTAGGCATCAGTCCATATCTTACCAGATGAGTAACAAACTGGCTCACTGACCACCTAATCAAAATAGGGGAAGCCACCTCAAGCAGTAGACCCATAATGAGCGGCGTACACCAGGGATCGGTCTTGGGGACTCTGTTATTTGTTATATATTTCTCTGAGATGCAGGCCAAAACCAGTGGACTATGGCTGACCAAGTTGCAGATGAGTGCAAGCTGGGCTTGGTCAATTCCCCAGTTGATGTGGGCATCCTCCAAGAGGGTCTCACCCAAACAAATGACTGGTGCCAGAAACATGGCCTCAAGCTGAATGCCAAAAAATGTATCATCATCCCCTTTGGTGAGACGTCCCCACATATTATCACATTAATAACAACATCCTAAGCAAGCAATCGGTCGTGAAGGATTTGGGCACCCAAGTTGATAGCAACCTGATTTTGACCACCATGTTGCTTCCGTTGTATGGAAAGTTTTCTACACGGCCCACCTCATAAGTAAGGGCATCTCATCAAGGGACAGGGAGGTCATAACATCTCTGTATTCTTCCCTTATAAGCTCAATTATTGAGTACAATGCCCCCTTTGGCATGTACCTCAAAAAGCACATGCAGCAGCTGGAGAGACCACAGAGGTTCCTCACCAGGAGAATCCAGGGCATCAAACGTCAGCCCTACACAGATAGGCTAAAAGCCCTGTCCCTCTACTCAGTTTCATACAGACTCCACAGAGGTGACCTCTGTCTGGCATACAAAGTACTCTCATGGATGGGACTGCTGCATATCCACAAGTCAAGCTTCACTCAAGTAATCCGCATGCGTGACATCAACCTCGTCTGTGACATCACTAGGATTTGTTGGCGGGACAGATTTGTGTCCCAGAGACTCCCCATCTGTGGAATAGACTCCCTATCCACGTCAAGCAGAGTGCCCTATTATCTCTTTTTAAGCGCAGCCTAGATAGTGCTGCCCATATCTTTCAATCATTAAATGGTGATAGCATATTGCTACAGGTGTGCAGAGTGAGCCTTGAATCCACTGACTGTGTAACTTTGCATGTTTCCTCATTTGTGGAACACCTAAGTTTTAGTTACAAGCTACTGACTCTAATGGGAAATGTCAGGGCCTCCAAAACTGTTGACCCGAGAAAGTTTTCATCTTTATTTTTGATATGGTATGTCATTAAGTTTAATCTAGTTTTAATGCTTTAAACCATTCGTAGTGTAATTGTTTTTTTTAATCATTTACTTTTTTTTAGTAACTTTGCCTTGTACAGCAGTACTGACTTTTGAAAAGTACTTATCTTGGTGCCATTATCTTCATAAACTGCCTCTGAGATAAACATTTTGCAGGATGTGGTCTATGAATATGAAAATGAAATATCTTTTGTTAGATGCACAGATGTTTCAAGAATGCAATTGAGAGGCTACTTTATAGGTCTGTCAAGAAATAGAAATTTGTGAAATCCTGAGGCAAAAAAAAAAAAAAAAAAGAAAGAAAAACTAATTTTGGGATTTAGGTCCTGATGACAGGAGCAAGGCTAGGTTTAAGATGTGTGTGATTTTGGAACTGTGTCAGCACTTTGACAAGTGTCTGAATGAACCAAGACTGAGTGACAGAACAGGAAAGTATTCTATTAGAAGCAGTGAGTAAGTGGAATCTTACTGGATCTGTGGAAGCGATGGAGTAGACATAGGCTCGGGTTACAGTTTCTTAACAGTAGTAATTCCTTTGGGAATAATGGATGAATAAAGATTTCTAGGCAAATCCATGGGTAAGTCTGCAGTAGTGGCTTACATTGTCATGGTTTAATGAAAGTGTACAGGTGCATTGGAAAAAGACTACTGCTGTAGAGGCAAACTGTCGTGTGTTGCTTTAGGGAGCCTCAGAATAGTGCACGGAGGAGGAAGTTAAGGAGTAGAGAGAGCATCAAACTCATCTAGATATAGTAACAGTTAATGACTTAGTTCTGGGAGATGGCTGGTAGCTGGAAATTATATTGAGAAAAGGGTCTTGAGATCTTTAAACTTTTATTATTAATAATATTTAGAATTGTATGGAATTTTGTGACTATGTTTATTTTTATTTATTTTATTTTATTTATTTTATTTAACATTTGTTGACCGGGAATGTCCGACTAGGTTCCAACAGAGCCTGTTTTCAGCGGAGGCCCGGGGAGAAATGCTCCAGATGCATGTCTTTGGAATGTTTACTGAGTGGTCACTGCTGAGTTTGTGTTTTAAAAATACATTTACATCCTGAATGTTTCACAGTTGCCTATAATATCACAGTTGCTTTTGCAGTGTATTTATTTCCTTGGTGCTTTTCTCTGAGGGTCTTCCGCTTTAATTGGCTCTGCCCAATAGAGGACAACTTATTTAATAATAAGTAAACATAGTAAATTCATGAATAAAATAATTAGTTGGTGATTACGGGTACTAGTGTAGAGACAGTTATGCCAACTTCAACTTGAATCTGGATGTGAAAAGTAACATTTCTTTTTCCTTTTTTATGTGAAAATGTGAATGGGGTTTGGAGTGTTGCAATTGCAGAATTCTTATGCATGTGCAACACTGTATTTGTGTATTTAATGGTTGCACCTTTAGATTAGATCAAGCCTGTGAGTAAATGTGCATTGTATAATTCCAGTCTTTATGCATTTGTAATGAGAGAACACAGAGCAAATACCCATTTCATACCACTGAACACTCAGAATTTCTTCCGTCTGAAAACAGCAACCCAAACAAGGAGGTGTTTCATTCTCTTGTAATACGATTTTTGCATTATAACAAATTTTAGACAGTTGCTAAACTCCAGCTGTACTTTGGCAATGGCTACCCCTTTTGGACACTTGCGTTTGCAGCATATTTCTGAACCAAAGGTTTGAGCTTTGTACACCCTGTTTTCATCTAGCTGGTGACAAAGGGTAGCTTCCATGCTGTGGCTGGTGAGACGAGTAAAATGAGGAAGCGGTGTGTTTATACACACATTACCACATTTCCACAATTACAAGTTATTAGATGCAGAGACTAAACTCTTAATTACAGATTAAGGACGTGTATAATCCAGTCACTCTAGGAATGGCCCCACAAAAGAGATTATTTATAGCATAATACCTCAGTTTAGAATCACTGAACCGTGGGGATTACTTTTACAAAAGCAGCTAAACAGGCTTGGACTGCCGGCTTTTAGGGTTACAAAGGTCATATGTAATTCTGCACTGCCCTCTGAAGCTGTGTCTCTACTTTGTGGTGTCTGTGTAATTCAGGGCTACCACTGAGTATGTCTTTTTTGCTACTTATACATGTCCTATCTTACTGAACTTTACTTTAGTTCTGTGTCTCTTATCCAGGTGCCATTGTCTTCATGGTCTCTTTGGCTTATCAAAGGTGCCATTTTGATTGCAGTGTCCTTACCGTATGGCATTTTCATAACAAAGAGTGAAAAGTTGTTCTTGGCCGGTATGTTTATATATTCTTTGACACAAGGAGGGGTGTGTGTGTGTGTGTGTGTGTGTGTGTGTGTGTGTGTGTGTGTGTGTGTGTGTGTGTGTGTGTGTGTGTGTGTGTGTGTGTGTGTGTGTGTGTGTGTGCGTACACATATACGTTCTGGTTAACCTAACTTTAAGATCTTCGTCTCTCAACTCTAAGCTGAGGAGCAAAAAAATGGTAGTCGTTCAGGACTGAAAAACACTTTCTACTTTTAAAAACTGTAGCAAATTGCTTGCTACAACTTGTACTGCACATGAAGTGTAGAGTATGGATTCTGTTCCTGGATGTGGTCCCTAGAATGATGTTTATTTTTACAAACACAGTAAGAGTCTGTGTGGAATTCCATGGCATGGTATTATCACTGTTGTCTAAAGGCAGATTATTTATTTATTTATTTATTTATTTATTTCCAGTTTGATTACCGGGGAAAGTCCACTGGGCCCAGAGAGCCCGTTTTCAGTGGAGAAAAGCTCCATGAAACAGATTACAGTAAAGATAGTCAATAAAAATAAAAGTACAAATACATATCAAATAATACAAAGCGTGATCAATATTGCCCATAGTGGAAGAGTTTTTCTTTTTACAAGCGCAGTAAGAGTCTGTGTGGCATTCCTTGCCATGGTATTATCAATGTTGTCTAAAGGCAGAATGACACTCTGTGCAGCTGGTGAGCTTGGTTTTCACTAACAAGCCAGAATGTTCTAGGGCCATCTGGTCCCGGGGGGAGGGGTAGAAGGAGTGAGTGGCTGATGACTGCTTTACCTTTTTTGGAATTGTATATATATGTATAGTATCAGATGTGGAAGCATTAGAGTAATAGTAGGAAATCCTAAACAAATCTTCAACCTTAGAAGCTTGTACCCAACTGTCACTCTAAGGAGGATTACTTGGGCAGCATGGGCAATTATTGACATGTAGGTCACTGTAATACTAAAAGTTATTGGTGACCCATAACATATGAAGTTCACTGTAATACTGAAGTTATTTTAGATCCATAATATTTGCAGGTCAGTATAATACGGAAAGTTATTTGAGATGCATAACATACAGGACAGTATAATATTGAAAGTTACCTGGGATCCCTAACGTATTCTTTCAGTACCGTATTTGGGGCAGATAGTTTCACAAATGGCTGCACAACTTGTCTAGCAGCTGTCTGTTGAAGCCACAGTGGATTGGTGTGAACACTTTGTAATAATATAGAGGATTATGATAGGTTCAATGATTGTAACCTGCTTATTTTGTATTCAAGACATGAATAAATTCACCTCAAGAGTGAAGCTCGAGAGGTCAGTCTTGGCATCCATGTCAAGAACACACAAACTGAAGGTTATGATTGGCAAACTGATCATAATTCTTTGTAGTACATGGAGCGTTATCTGCTCCATGTACTGTTGGTTACAGGAAAAAAAATTGCTAAGTGTTTTCCTGGCTTTCAAAGCTGTAAAACCCTTAGAAAGCACTGTCAGAGAAGTAATGTAACATAGTTTGTTACATTTACACTGACCTCTCAACTGTCTAGATTTTCGCTGCACGTCCGGATTATTGCTTCATATTTTTGGTGTCTCTCTCATAAAAATCTGTGGTTTTGGGGCAAACCACTGAGGATTGATGTCACTAAAAAGTGGCATCCATTTGAGTGTGAGTACTTATCCGTCAAAAATGGATGCTAATGCATCCTATTATTCTAGCAACTGAGTTTAAGAAGTTGGGGACACGTTAGTGGTATGGACAGCAGGCAGAAACAATTTTTTTATTTCTGGCTTTGTCATTTGCTGGTCAGTACAGACAGATTTCATTAACCTAATTAGGGGGTGCTTAACATTTAAGGTTGGGTTACTCACCATTCTGGTGCTTAACTGGTTTGTCTCTTTCTGAATATTGGAGCATAATCAGCAGAGAGGAACTGCTTAAGTTTGGATTTCCCCTACTGATAGGCTGTAGTACAAAAGTAAAAGTGGCCTGTACTGACAGAAGCATATAATCTTATTTTAAAGCCACTGCATACTATTGTATGAGAGAGAGCAGAAAAGTGGTGTGTATAAGATACCATTTTAACAGTAATGTGATGTCTGCCAAGTTGCGTAGTTCTGTTCTAGCTGTAACTGAATGCAAACTCTTGACTGTAATTTCCAACAGTAATTCCTCATGATTCTTCAGCTGAGGTTTGAAGCTGGACATCTTATTTTAAACTAATCAGCATAGGAAAAGTAGCTAATTGTTGCATTGTTTTATGTTCAGAAGAAAGTTCCAGCACTTTCAATACTATTCATGTATATTGTAGTTTATTATTCTGATCTGGTGAAAAGTTAATTTCTGTTTCATAAAAAGTGAGTTCATAAAGAATTGAGTAGGTTATAAAATCTGTTGTGGGTATAGGAGGTGTACACCATGCAAGTCATGTTGTACAGATTGATTGTTTACCAGGATGAGATTTTGCCTAGGACAGTGCATCACATCCGGACACACAAATGAAAGTGAAAGGGCAAAAATGAAGCAGAAGAGAAGGTAACTGCCCAGGGTAATGTACGCCTGTTATATTACTACCTATTGGATTAAAGACTTCAGATGTTTGATAATTTCATTTTATGTACTGCATCATTAATTCAGTATTTAGGGTGAATAACAGAGAACATGGTATTTACAATGGGAGCAGTAGCAAATTTGATGTACACAAGTTTTTGGTTACTTTTCTAGTGGCAGCAGTCTGGATTTTGGAGTGAAATTCCAAACATTTTAGTGGTAATCACGAATTATCTAAACTCTCTTTGTTGTCCCTGCTTTACTTGGCTTGGGTGTACTTTGTTTAGCTCCCAAAGTAAGTGTTGTGTGTTCATTACTAATAGCTTTGGAACTGTGGTCATTAATGCAAAGTTTATTTCCTTCAGTCTGTTACTAGAGGCCCCAGCATGCCCTGGATGTGGTTTTCAGCAGAGGAAATAACACTGCAGCCTAACCAAACATAATGTAGAACATAACAAAGTTCAACACTAATTTAAGTTGGTTGTGTCAAATGGAGCAAACTGATGTGTTTGTGGCTGGTCAGGCTTGGATTTACAATTAGCACTAATTACAAATGCTGCAGGATAAAAATTGCAGCATTAGGAAGAACACTTTTCTCAATATGATCAAAGGAGACTCTCCTAAGAATTACTTTGCTCTATCATTTAATTGCAGTTGAAGTGCTAATTGGATTTTAGGCCACTTTCATGCATTTTCCTCAATTAGTCAACCATCCCTGACTAAATCCTCATCAGAAGAGATTAGGGATTCCTAGGCCTAGGGTGCAGCTTGCTGTGATTGGCCTACTTTGTAGCAGTTGTAAATAAAGGGCTTAAAGGGTTACATTTAGCTGTGCAGCTGAAAAGAATTGACACAGCCCAGTTAACCCTCTATTATTCGTCTCTGTGTGGACATTAATGAAGCTGACTGGACTGCTTTTAAGTTTCACAGAACTGAACAGAGATAGCCACATTTTGAGCACAGATCGTAACGGGCTGATTAATTTTCTAGTTTGGAATGGTAAGAAGTCAAAAATACATAGTGTGTATATGAGCATAGTGGTAACTGTCAGAGTTGGTTGTACCCAGAGCAGGAAGAACACATTAATAAAGACTCTCTGTGGCTATGCTCAGTGTCAAATTCCTTTTATTGCTGTTTCAGTCAGGATATTTATTTACTGAAGCACTCTCAAGAATTAATTTGGATAATGTAGCTTTCGGTCAAATACCTTAATTGTTTTCTTCCCTACAGCTGTGTTTAGTGTTGTCATCTGCCTCTCTTTGTACATGACAGTCCCTATTGGAAAAGTTGTGTGCTGTGGGGGGAAAATATGAAAAATGGCAGTTGTCCTGAGATTTTAGGAAAATTAAATTTAATAAGTTTTCTGTGATAGCTGCTTAAACCAATTACTTTTTGAAACACATTATGGTATATGAAATAACAGAAACAAGCTAAAATTCTATTAAAGTGGGCTTGTATTTTTGTCTGGTTTGTCTTGCAAAATTGCACAGTTCTGTAGTAAAAGTTCCCCTTTAGTCAGTCCCACTTTAATCATCTGAGAAGGTCGGCATCCCTAGCTGTGGTCGACAGTAGCAGTCTCAGTGGAGTTGTACATATTTACAAACATCAGGATATCTACATTTTTTAACTGTGCTGGAACTGTTTGGAACTTTGATCTCTTTTTGATACCATTTACACTGAATGTTGCTGCTTATGAAGTATGACCCTCAGCGGTATGTGACTGTTAGCAACTTTTGTTTCACTTTCTTTATGTTTTCAATTTAATTCTTTTTCTCTCCTGAGCCCCACACACAACCATCAAGTCTCCCTTCTGCTATCCTATTGAGTTCATTCCCTTGGGGGAAAGCTATGCAGATCATGCATTCTCCTGTGTGCAAGAGTTGAGTACAAGGAGTGGTACTGTTATCCACAAAAGATTATTTTTTTCCTGTTTAAGCCACCCTCCTTGCAAATGCCCAGTTAGTGTTCTTCGGGTGCAAATGCCCAGTTAGTGTTCTTCGGGTTGGACGAACAGTGGTTATAGTATGGACTGTCAGCCATTTCTGCAAGTGATATAGACACACAAATGGCTCATATTCCAGGCTCTGCCAAAGAACTTGTACTGTGTTTGTCCCTAGTCAAACTTTCCCCCCTCCCCAAGAAGCAAGCAGCCACAGTTAACTTTGTTTCTCCAGTTGGAACCTGCACATATGGGGTCACTGATAGAACTATAATCGCCTAGACTGTAGTCTGGGCTCTAACCACTTGTGTCTTGGAGCTGACTTCCATTTTAACCTTTGAGTAATTATGTAGCATATACTTGCTTCTGCGGTATTCTGCGGTGGTGCAGCAGTAGTGTTGTTGCCTCACAGCAAGAAGTTCTCCCGTTCGATTCTCAGCTGGAGTGCAGGGTTTGCCTTCTGTGTGGAGACTGCATGTCCTCCCCGTGGTTGGGTGGGAGTTCGAAAGACATGCGTAAATGGGCGTGCCTTCGCTGAAGGTTGAACGTCGAGCTGGCACCTCGGCATTCATGAAAATCTACTGCCAATCATTAGTGGACCGGAGTTCTGCTGTGGCGACCCCTAACCGGGAAAAGCCGAAAGACAACATACTTGCTTCTGCTGTGACATTTGTATATGTTGAAATAGTATCTAACCGTGCCTGACTTGACATAGTTAATTCAGTGTACAGACTGGATTTATATACAAACTCTTTTATTTACATACAAAACAACAACACTTTGAGGTTTGTTGGTAAAAAGTTGATTCTTACTTCTTCCTGATAGGACAGGAATGAAGGAAGTGACTATTTAAGTGTAACAGTAACTAGAGAAGGATGTCTGAAGAAGTTCGGGTATAACCCGAACGAAAAGCGCTTAACATTTACAAGGATTTTGTTTTGGTAGTTTTATTAAAAACGATATTGTGCATTCAACTTGCTCTGGATATCCCTACTTTTCCATTTTCTTGCTTGTTTGGCAAAATGTGCACTTGCTTTGGGTACTGGAGTACTGGAGTACTCTTTACTGTTAAATACAGCAACTGAGTAACATTTAATTACGTGGTGTTTCAGGTCCGATTCTGGAGCTGAGGTCTTTTTGTTTCTTTAGAATTTACCTATGTATGGGACAAACTTGAAACATCTCTCGTGAAAGGTGATGGAAAGTATATTAGGCACTAGGAAGGAATTAAGGTGACTAGCTGGGCCCTTCTATCTTTTTATGCCATCAGAACCACTGTTTTTGCAACTTAAGTCTTTTGAATAGTTTTAATAAATTTTGAATGAGGAATTAATGTAATACTACTACCATTAGGTACCAGAAGAAAAAGAACCATGTGTGTATAAAATATTTAAAAAGTAGTAATAGTTGTAGTAGTAGCAGTTGGCAACAAACTTGAAATAAGGAAAACTTTGTGTATGTTTTAGGTTATATTACAGCCATGCAAGGTTAAAGTAAGAAAGTTACAACACTCCCTTATCCTATTTCGAAGAGACCTCAGTAGGCCCTGTAGACTAATTCATATGTAACAGATTATCGATTACCTATGCCCAGTGTCACATGCTGTCCTCAGAAAGGTTCCATATTTGTCTCTGTAGAATCAGGCCTGAAAACAGATAAAGTGGCAGTGATGTATGCCTTTTGGGGGAGAAGTAAATCAGATCTACTCCAGTATGTACTACTTCTAAAGTGACATTTGTCCCTTCAACAAAATATCTTGGAACATCAGTTTTACTTTTATAATCCATTATTAACGGCCAGCAGCTTTACACGTACAGTAATTACTGTCAAAAGAGAAGTTACGTGAAAAGATAAAATTTATATAGAAGTAAGACAAAACAAGTTTGTTACAGCCAGAAAAGGAATTGAAATAACCATAGGGTAACCGACTCCCTATTGAGATGTCGACACTCAAAATGCCTACTGCTAACAAGCTGGGAAAAAAAGACTGAAAACACAGAAGTCCCCTTTAAACAATTTTTGAAAGGGGGGCAAGAACCCATGCACCCCCCCATCCCCTTGAACTTATATATACCAACTCCAAGATCACCATACCTTGAAGAAAAAGGAATATTCTGAGAAATGGCATCTCGGATTTAGTATGTGTAAGTCTGTTTTTTAGCCATTCACTTTCCGTATTTTGGGACTCACTGTAATGGGTTCTGACATTTCAAATGGTTACCAAGTAACCATCAGATTAAACAGGGCAATCTTTTTTACTAAAAATAGTTTTTTAAAAAGCACTGAAGCATATGAAATCTGTACTTGAAATACATTTGTGGCTAATTTGAGGCCTGAATACTGAAATCTAACTTTAGGTTGATTTTCTTTTGAGGAGCCATTTACAGCAGGCTGAATGTTTGACTACATATTTTCTCATGTTTGCATCTGTTTTTGTAACATTTTTTATAACTTTTTATTAATGAGCAAAACTTACCAAATCAAATTTATAAAAACAAATATAATTGCTATTGAACTAAAAGCATATGTTGCGTAAATAACAGAGATCAAAGTTGCAAAGAGTTGTTAGTTCCATGAGAGAGAGGTAGCGACAGAGAGCACCCTATGACTCCGATAACCTTGGATTGATACAGTCCTGGCTGTGGAGAGCCAGGAAAGATATTTGCCTTAAGAGGCAGGGCATCTGCTGGCTGGTGTCACAAAAGTGACAGTCCCATGCAATGCTGTTCCAAGCTTATGGGCAAGCAGTAGGGCTAGCCCCCCCAAAACCCCACCATGGATGAGGGCAGCTATCCTGGCACTTCAGTTTCATCCTGAGAGGAATGAATAGGTCATTAGGGTAACTGGGGGGTGGGGGCTTGATGGTCATTTGTGAAATGGGGGAGCATAAAAAAGCTGTATTGTTACGTGTAATTAAAAATAAGTGCAACAGCAAAGCAGTAACTGGGATAAATGAACATTAATAAAACAACATTTAAACTACATACTGCTGTAATATTTGTGACCACATTTCCATACAGTTGTTACTTTTTGCATGTTGGTATTATTTTCAAAGCACTGGCACATTCTTTTGTTGAATTTATAAAATGTATAACTGTAATATTGGTTAGATTTATCCGTGCAGTACTTCACGATTACAAATGCTGTTAATAACAGTGGACTGATTTCTAAATATCTGACTTTTCCTAAAATAGCTTTCCTGGGGAGATTACTTAAAGAAAGGAAAACATAAATATTAACTGGGAATTGTTCTGGATGTCCCGTAACAGGAACAGTCTCATTTCAGTATTTTTTTTTTAACTTGGTTCATGTGAATGCTATTAAAATATCAGTCTTCTGCCTTTTTAACTGTAATGAACTTATGCTTTGCAGACCTCTTTAACCAAAAAATGGGTCACAGTTACAAAGTTAAGTGAAAGCATTATGTGTGTAGTCAGCCAGTATGTTTTGGGAAGGTAAGAAGAAACTAGAGTAACAAGAAAAAGCCCACAGAGATGCTGGAGGAACATCCAGATTCTGCACAGAGAGTGACAGGAGGTCAGCATGATGCCCCAAACCTTAGAGTTTTGAGGCAGAAACCCTAATTCAGTAGCCACCGTGATGCTTCATGATGTTTCCTTTGACTACTAACAGTAGACCCATGTGCCTCCAGGATGTTGTGTGCTTTGTAGTCATATAGTTTAGATCTCTTCATATATGTGTGTTAGAACAGTTTCACATTTCATTCCTAAAAAGAATGAACCTTCCATGTATGCCTGTGGTCATCAGCTGAGAATTCAGGACCAGTACTGGAGCTGTCTTTTCTTGCCTCAGACCAGTTCAGTGTTTGATACTGATTGCTTTCCCAAATGTCACTGCTTCAGTATTGCAGCTCCTCAGAGTTGGAGAGAGAAGCCTAAAGGCTTTCATCAGTACCAAATCACTTAGCAGTGAAAGAAAGGGCTTTTATAACCAGGAAAACCCATTGGGCATAGATGTCTCATTTTAGGGGTCAGTCATGATTATTGCTGTCTAGTTAAGACAAATATGAACTGTAGGAATATAATCTGGGACTGTGGCATTAAAGTTAACAGCTCATTGTTTCATTCCTCATCTTGAGGTTACATGCAGATTACAGAAGCATAAGAGTGCAAGTCCAATTCCTGATCTTCTGCTTCAGAGAACACTGCATCCAGAGTGGCATCAGATTCTGTGTCTGTGTAGTTGGTAAGCTGTCCCGCTAAGTCACTACCATGCTTTTGGTTTGTGGATAGGCACAAGGACAGTCTGAGAGGTAACCCCTTCAGGTAATGAGTCTAAAGAACAAAAAGTGTGAACACGTTTTTTCTTTACTAACTGGGACACATTGTTGTCCCTTCAGATGTTTGAAGTATGTCATTGAGTCCTCACAACACTTTTCTGGGTTTGAGTTTCAAGATGGCTGCATACTGTGCAGTTGGTTGATTAGAGCTCTCTCAGAATGAAAATTAAAAGTATGAAAAGTGTGAAAAATCCAGTAAAAGATAACAATCTGGGTAAAATTCATTTAACTCATTAGTCAGTGCAGTGCCTGAATGCCAGCAGTGGAGACATCTGGACAAAAAGAGAATCAACCAGAAAAGGAAAAGTAAAAACGCTGGCTGGGATGAGCATTTCAGATATTCAGTAAAAAGCAGTTCAGGTTTCAGCTTTGGCTTCCAGTAAAATAGAGGAACTCTCACCAGAGTTGTTTAAAATAAGTGAGAGACTGTGGGAAATATGTAAAATCAAATGACAGAACTCTGGAAAGTCTAGAAGAAGCTTTAAGTAGCAATTCAGATGAGTTGAGAAAACTACACAAATCTGATATTGAAATGAAGGAGAGAGATTTGATGAATATGAGAATTCTCAAGAAGAACTCTCTCAAAAAAATAGTAGAGAGAGAATACAGAGCATTCAGAGAAAAGCTGAGATTTTCTGTTGTACCATAGAAACTGGAGGGTATAAATTGCATTAGTTTCATGAAAGTGCAAATAAGCAACTAAACTGCTATTCCACTGCAGGATTTGTTACTTGAAAGGGTACATCATACATATGCTTCAAATCTGGCCATGTGAAGGCAGCCAAGACCTATATTAGTAAGGATGCTGTCATACCATCAGAAAAAGTTGCTCCAGACAAAAGTGTGTCAGAAAGAAAAATATAAAGCAATAGTGTTTGTGAGATTCAAGCTGGTATATTTAGTCATCTTTAGAATATTTTTTCATGGAGGATCAACAATATTTTTGGATGAAGAGCAGGCTAAGGCAGAAATTAAAACGTTTAGCCAACGGAATGTGAGCCAACAAGCTGAGGGGGTTTCCACATCTCATTCTTCTTATTTTTCCTTCTGTTTCTTCTGACAGTAACAAAGCTCACAGAGAGAATTTGCCAGTGAAACATTTTCCATTGTTCCAGAGTAAAATAATGGAGTGACAGTAAAGCACAGGAGCTTACTAGAAAATCAGGAGTACCTTGGATTTGACCCAGCGATAGGTGTTGGGAGGTTGCGATAATGAGGAAGCAGACCAACAGACGTTTGAAATTAGTTAATAAGTTGTCTTTCCCATTAGATGCAGCTTAAACATGAAAACTATGCTTCTGCAAGAAGTGTCTGAAAAAGACCGGAGATTTGTTGACTGTGTTCAGTTGGTGGGTAGGACTCTACAGCACATTTCTAGCTTTGTAATTAATGTTTTGAAGGACATTGAAGGGACTGAAGATGTAACTGCAAGTTACAAAAGGTTTTGTTTTTAGTAATATTTGTATAATAAATTTCATGAATTAAATTGCATATTATATTGTAAAGTACTCCTGTATATTTCCATCTAAAAACTACTGTTATGGGTCCTAAAAGATTTGGGGTAGAAATAATGTGCTTTCATCAATGAATATTATTCAGATATAGATGTATCCCTGCGGAAGTTTGGAAGTCAGGAGAAAAGAAAGTGATAAATATTTGGAAGGTTTTGTTTAACTGTATTTTAAAATGGGGGGGGGGCAGTACTAGCATTCTTGTAGTTAAGTTGTGTTACCTAAAAAGGATAAATACCCTTCAGGTCTTCATACAAAGCAGTTTCAGTTTCATACCATGATTACAAAATGTTTACTAGCTAAGAAAATGGCAAGGGTGTTGCTAGAAGTGATAGATATGGATAATTCTTTTTGCAGGGAAGGCAAAGATTTAGCAACAATAATAGTGATGATGATCCAGGGGAAGCAAAGTGTAAGACAGTGTTGCTGTTGTTGAAAGGGTCTTGATGCAGGGAGCAAGTCTAAAAGATTCAGCTAGGGTTTTATGAGTAGGGTAAATGTATCATTTGCATTCCCTGATAGAATAATAGGATGATAATGAAGGGTCAGAGGCAAGAATTAAGGTGGGAGGGTTTCTCTCTGACAAGTTGTGTTTGAACAAAGGAGCTGGGGATGTTCTCTTTTTCCTTTATTTGTTTTATATTTAGAACCAATGCAAAATAAATGACTAAGGGATTCTCAAATTCAAATAAATAACTGGTATGGTAATTAAGAAAAGCTGGCTTTATTTATAGATGATAAATCCAGAAAAGGACATTCTGGTGATGTGGAAAATTTTGAGACAGCTTCTAGCCTTTTTTGGGATTTAAAATGAACAAAAAACAAAGGCTATAATGGTAAACTTTGTACCCACGTATGAAATGGTTCAGCAATGTCCATATTTATCGGGACATAAGCTGAAGTAATTAGATGTATGGGTTACAAATAATTCCATTATATCAGCTATGTGGGAAGAGACTAAACAAAAGGTACTGCAAAACTGAGAAGCTGGAAGCCCTTGACTATAGATACAAGCAATGAAAATGTTTTCGTTTCCTTAGTTTTATATACAGGTCAGGTGTATTTTTATCAACCAGAGGAGAAGTTGTGGATGGGAGGGGAAGAGGGCAAGAATTAAGTGGGATACATTGATTCTTCCTGATGAACAAGGTAGTTTAGGATTACCTGATTTGAAAGGCTAGTTTAAAGCTGTGTAGTTAAGTTTGACACGCATATATCAAGCAGAATGTTATTAATCAAAGTGGAAAGGAACAATAATGAAACTGGATGGGAGTTCAAGAAATAAGGAGAGAGTAGGATTTTGGATGCAGGTCCTTTGGGAATAAAAGCAACCATGCAGAATGTTGTATTCATAAGGCAGCATAAAGTTTTCTAAAAATTAATCCAACAAGGAAATGGACGAAGGAGATGTTACCATTACATATGACTGTGAGTAGGTTAATAGAAAATAGACAGGAGGGTCTGGAATGTTTTGTAGAAAATTAATAAAGGAACCAAGATATTGAGAGCAAATAACTAGGGAGGGAAAAGGTAATACAGTGAAATGAGGCCAGTCAGAAGTTTGGAATGCAAGCTAAATACTGCTTTCCCTACCAAGGATTGATAAAAGAGTATAGGCAAAGCAGAAGGGGTAGGGAGTGCTAAGTGAAAGACCAACTCTGGCTGAGTTTTTAGTTGTGTCTGGAAAAGAAGCTGCTGTTTTTACAACCTTAGGAATCAGACAGAAGAGGTTAGAAGAGGTTGGGAAAAGACTGGAAAGGCATTTTACAAAAGAACAGTGAGAGGACATTTGTATGGTTCACAAAGATTTTTGTATGGAGGTGTTTGCGTAAGTATTTTGTTTTACCCCAAACAGATGTCAGAGAATTTTTCCTAAGGTAGATAGCAAATGCTGTATGTATATTGAGAAAGAGAGATTGGGAACATGTTTTTGGGAATGTAATGCGTTGGCAGATTTTAACAATTTGTCAGACGTTTTGGGGTAGCAAATGTTTGTAACTACGGACATGATTCTTTACAGCCAATTTATAGGCTTTGAATAGCCTAGATATACTATGACCTTGCTAATTCTAAAGCTGTTAGCTGCTAAAAAGCTATTACTGGAAAATGGAAATCAAAATCTAATCCAGCTTTATTTGAAGTATTGAATATTATGAAGGATATACAAGCAGAAATGGGATCTTTAGAAAAGAGGAGGAAATTACATAGAAATAAATAGAATTTGCTGGAACATTATATTCAGAATAATGTTCAGTATGTACTGTGTTCACCCTGTACTCTGTCATTCTGTGGTAGGGAAGACCATATCCATCTTGCATCCAAACCTGTGCTTGGTCTCATTCTACTCTGACTTTTCCCTCCCTAGTTATTTGCTGTTAACACCATTCTTGTCTCTTTGTTCTACTTTCCAGTGTACAAACTCTAGTCATGAGTATATCACAGAAACACAAGATGTGCAACTGATTCTAATTGTGTACTGCAAAAGCTACTTTTGTCTGGATCTTCCTCCTTTTCTGATGACTTTGTTAACCAAAGTATATGTAGTGTGCGCTGTCCTTAGCTGCTTTTTTTAACCTTTCATGTTTTGGTTTATATTCATCTCTCCTTAGCCATTCATGTATAAAATCTAGATCAACATGTGGCTGTTCCAATAGTTCTTTATACTTTCTGCTGTGATCATATGCTTTCAAGTATTACTTCATTTTCTGCTGATTATTTTCTTTATATTATTTCTTTTACTTTTTGACACTTGCTGTTGCTGACTGATTTTTGTCTTCTTCTGGTTTAATGTCTATTCCTTCTTTCCAAAATGCTTCTTCTGATGTGAGTAAAATGCCATCTTAGCCTTCTTTTTGTCCTGGTTTAGAACTTTCACACTGTTTGGATCTGGATTACATTATAGCTTGAACTTTTTTCCTACATGTCAGTACCGTTTACAGTATTAACTTTTTTGTCTTCCAAAGTGTTTCTTACTAAGCTTTGTTCTCAGTTCTTCATACTTTATTGCTGAACAGTCTGCTTCGCAGGTATTTATATACTTTATTTCATTCATATTGTTTTATATAACATTCTTCTTCCAGGCAGATATTTTCTTGCCACTTCAGTTTTCATGCTATATATGTTACTTTTGCCCATTTATCAGGGCTAAATGGCATTATTAAGTGACTTGAGACAGGTTTAACAATTTGTACTTGTGCTGTCAGGTGCTTGTTTAATGAGCTATATAGTTTTAAGCCATCCGTAAAAAGTATATGAGATGTCACTGAGAAAGATTAGTTTCTAGAAATCAAGCTCTAACTGTAGTCTAAATAAACAGCTCAGTGGATTAAGGGAAAGGCATACTAGTAATGGTTACAAGAATCACTCTGTAATTTCTCCCTTTGAGCCATTATCCCAGTAGTAAAACTTTGCCCTTTATCATGAATCAGTTGTTAAGTAGTTTGTCAGTGTTTGATTATGGTTATGTAATTTAAGTGTAGGGAGTATTTTATACATATGCAAGCATTCCATAATCCATAAATGTGGAATGCTATCAAATGCTTTTTTGTAACCTGTCCATGTCATACTTATACTTAGGTTTTTTTTTTTTTGTTTTTAGTTGTTTAGTAACAGGTGAAACTTTGATCCAAATGGTTTTCGTCTATTACCATTCCATTCTGTTGTCACGACTGATTCCCCCCCAAGTGACTATGAACTTTGCAGCTGTTCTGGTATGCAGTTTATAGTTTGTTTAAATTCAAGTTGTTGGTCTATTGCTCTTAGGATTGCTTGCAAGTCTACTGTTAAGAAATGGTATGTATTTTCCTGTTAGCCAAGTTGATATCTGTTTAGGATATGCATATGAATGCATTTTACTCGGGGCTAACTCATTGTGCAGAGATGTTAAAACGTTTAGCCAGAAGTTGTTACTTCATCTGGACCTGGTGTTTTCTATTTAGGAGCATTTCTTAATTTTGTCACAATTTATCTAAATGTTACTTCATTCCATTGCATACCCTTTTGTAGTAGCTCTTCTTATTGCTTCTTTTAACTCTTCTATCCATTTGGTATCTTTACTGTGTTCAACAAGAACTTCATAAGTAAGTCGTCAAAAACTGTTGATTTCTTTTTTTTTTAGTGGTGTTACTGTTGCTGCTGTTTTCTATCCCACTTCCCTATAAGTGTTTTTTGTGTCAATACCAGATTGCTCCTTTTGCAATTTTCACTTTTTTCTGCTTGTGCTGATAGTTTTAGCTTGTTATGGAAATGTAAAATAAATCCTGATTTGTCTTCTCAGGACTGAACCCTGAGGTACTCCACTTGTCACTTGTCTGGAGCTGGATTTGGAGTCAGCTACTTTTACAGTGTGGGTTCTGTTAGTAAGCCAGTTGGCAACCCATCGAGTGACGTAGGGATTAATACCCAACTTAGTAAGTTTATCTATGATTCCAGAGTGGGGGATGCTGTCAAAGGCCTTGGTGAGGTCCAGATAGGCTGTATGGACTGTCTTACCCTCGTCCACGGCTCTGGAGACTGATTCGAAGAAGTCAGTCAAGTTCAGGAGACAAGATCGGCCCTTCACGAACTAAGACTGGCTGGGGTCCAGTGTTTTATGGTTGCCAATGTCTTTGTTTATAAGTTCCATGATAATACGTTCCATGGCCTTGCAGATCAGGCTCGTCAGACTGATTGGCCGGTAGTTCCCGGGATCCAAGATGGATCCCCCTTGTGGAGTGGGATAATTGTAGTTGTGCGCCACTCAGAGGGCATGAAGCTTGAGGTGAGGGTATGATTAAACATGACACTTAGGTGAGGTGCCAGTTCATTTTGTAGTTCATGTAGTACACAGCCCAGGATGTAATTTGGTCCCATGGATGCTGTATTCTTAGCTTTGGAGAGTGCATTTTTTTACCTGTGTGGCCGTTATTACCGGAATTTGGCAATCTTCCGGTATTGAGATGGGCCATTTAGGGGGTGAGAGGGGGGTGAAGTTGGCACTGAATCGATCTGCCAGGATATTGGCAATATCCTTGGGATCAGTATATTTAATGCCATTCTGTTGTAGCTCAGAGCGATTTGAGCATTGTCATTTAGATTCTTGACATAGTTATAGAATGCCTTATGGTTGTCTTTGGAATCTTTGGCAATTTTATTTTCATAACTAGGTTTGGAGGGTTTTATGAGGGATCTCAGCTTCTTACTGAGGCTGGTAAAGGAATTTATTGCATCCTGGGATTGGCAATTTTATTTTCATAACTAGGTTTGGAGGGTTTTATGAGGGATCTCAGCTTCTTACTGAGGCTGGTAAAGGAATTTATTGCATCCTGGGATTTTCCTCTTTTCTGCAGCAGTTTCTTCCTTTTGTTGTAAAGTTTGTTTATGGCAGGGGACCACCAGATTGGCTTCCTTTTTTTGGAGAACGTCTTGGTTCTATTTGGGATGGCACGATTCATGCATGTGCATTAGTGTAGGACTCAGCAGTCAAACTTTCAGTTCCCGTCTGCATGGGTGTCATGAAGTTTGTAACTTCTGACTTGAGTAGCATGAAGTTGGCTTTGGAGAAGTTTTTATGGAGGTTACTTTACTGGGGGGGTGGGGGTGGGATGTGGATGTTAAGGGTGATTAGCTTATGGTCTGACCTGACCAACAAGGTGGTGACCATAATTGCCTAAAAAAGGCACTATGGGGCTGGCAAAAGCCTTGGCCAGTATTTGAAAGCCTAAGGGTGACAGGTGCAAGCCATCTTTTGTGAAGCAACGTGGCTTGTCGAGCATGTAATCCCATGTGGACAGATACTGGATCCCCTTTGAATGACACCAGAAACTTAGCCAGTTGCTGAAATTGATCATTTTTTCTTTATACTGTGGCATCATTCTTGGTGAGGGCAGGATGCTACTCAGGGTCAGGGTCATACCGGCTTGGGCTACGTAATCAGAGAGCTCTTCCATGTCTCTTTTCATGTAGTCCAGGGAGGTATGTCTCGGATCATTCACACCAACATGGACAATGACAGAGTCGTATTTGTACTTGTTCTAGAGCGACCTGAGTGCTTGTGTTATGCGGTGGATCCTGGCGCCTGACAGGCAGCTAACTGTAACCTTCTCCTTGTAAAGCCTAGTTAGTGGGACATCAGTATGACTGACTATAGAGTCGCCTATTACTAGTGTGTTGGGTATGTTATTTTGCCTTAAGGGCTGTGATTGCATGGCACACTGATTACGTGAAGTATGTGTTTCATGGTTTGTGATGAGGTGTGGAGGTTGCTTGGGTGTCTGCTTAGGAGGTCCCTGTTGCTTTTGCAGATTTTTATTTAGAGCCTCCGAGTATGTTTTTTGGGTATTTATGTGTATTTTTTGCCAGTGTTGGTTTAGTAGGTCTTTGTGAGACTGGTGGTGTGTTGCAAGTATTTTCCTTCTCCTCTTGATGGTCAGTTCCAGTCTTGGGTTGTGAGTGCTTTGCCTCCAGTTTGCCTGTATAATTTCCTCTCTCTCATATATTAGTGTTTGGTGGTAGGAGGAGAGGGTTGTCTGTGTACATGAGGCAGTTGTAACATTGCCTCAAATTGCCCATATTCACCAGTTGGACTGGAGAGTACACCTGAAACTGCCCTTTGGACATGCCTGAATAGGTAAAGTGAGCTGTTTTACTGATTGGCTGGTAGGGACGAATAGAGAGCCTTGTCTTTCTGGACAGTATAGGGGGGTCTATTGCTATGGTTAATTAGTGCTTGCTATGAGTTTTGAGCAAGTGCTGGGCTGTGAAATGAATGGTTTGAGTGCTTAAGTTGAAAGTTTGTCTAGTTCCAAGGGAAAAATTGAAGAGTAGACTTCGTGGAGCTGGGAATAGTTTAACCCTAGCTAACTGGGGCTGCCCGGCGGGCAAATGTGTTTTTTATAGCAGGGAAATGAAAGGGAGAGAAATTAGCCCAAAATGGCCAATAAACTACTAACTTCTGGGCTGAAACCACTCTTCCAGGGGCAGATAGGCTGCTCAAAGCTCCCCTCTCTCACAGGTTAACAGGGAAACTTCCTTCTATCCAAGTAAGTTATGGGCAACACAGAAACTTGTAACACAGCCCTGAATTCAGCAATAACCTGAAAACTGGACTATACTAGTTCAGAAAGGCAGGTAACAAGTATATATATATATTTTTTTGTTTTGTTTTTTTCAGAAAATAAAGCAGATACAATAAAAAAAACACTTTAAATGCACAGAAATGGCTATCGCACTTTAGTGTGCAGCCTACAACAGTTAAACAGATTATTTAAACACAAAAATGACTTTGTTCAAGTGCAGGCAGCAAATAAGTACAATATGTAGCAGAAACAAGCTTTTTAAATCACAGAAATGCTAAAAAAAATTGGTGTTTTAGGGGGAATTGGTTAAAGACAGCAAGAAAATGCAGAAAAATTATACTTAATCACTCCACATTCTCTCTTTTCTCTCTCTGCTGCTGTAGAACTCTGCAGAACACCTGGCAGGCACTCGCTGAGCTGAATACAAGTGCAAAAAAATGTGCAAATGAGGTTTTTATAGCAGGGAAATGAAAGAGATAGAAATTAGCCTAAAATGACCAATAAACTACTAACTAAAATGGCCAATAAACTACTAACTTCTGGGCTACAGCAAACAAGGCACACAAATTTCAGAAAGAAACAGTTCAAATAAACCTTTAACCAGAAATTCCCAGCTCAGAAGGGTAGGATCTAGCCTCACCTCCCACAAGAGTGCAGACCACAAACATTCTTAATGTAAAATAACTGGCCTGAAGCCCAAGTGCTTAAACCAGAACTAATGCACTTTTAGAATAACAGACACTGAGCCTTCAATCAGCAATTCCCAACTTAGAAAGATGTAAGCTACCTGTCCTGCCACAACAGTGCAGTCCACAAACCTTCGTAATGTAAAACAACTGGTCTGAAGCCCAAGTGCTTAAACCAAAAGGCTTAGAATAACAGTTACAATTGAATCATAAAGTAACACAATTAATAATAAATAATAAAATAACAAGGCAATACTAAATATGTATTTACAATGAAATCACAGGAAATATGTAAAACAACATTGCAGGATAGTCTCAATAAATAATGAACGCATCTAAGCTATGCTTTACTATATTTCTGTCGGAATCTAAGAGAGTTACTATGTCCTAAAAACTTACCTACAGAACAGCACACAGACAGATGTGCAGAAGGTGGTGATGAGTAGATGTTTCCAGGTCAAATACAAATGCGCTCTCTCTCTCTGTCAGAGAGTTCTTAAATTAATATCAAGTATCAATGCTGGCTTAGCTTGGATGACATCACTTTTTGTCACCTGGCTTTAGTTCCCAAGCTAAACCCCTTTTGTCAGAAACTAACAGAATTTAAAATCTCTGTGTGAAAAAATACATATCTCTCAGATGTTTGAAGACCCTGGAAGTCATAAAACAGTAAAACACTTCTGCATCTCAAACCTAGTAATTACTTTTCTTCCAAGACAATACAGAAACTTCTAGCTCTAGACATTGTGTCTGCTACTGAGAGATAACTTTTATAGCACAATCATAAAACAATATAATTTAAACTTATTTTCTTGTAGTTTTTTAAGTTAACCCTCTATGTTCTAGTTTCTACTGTTAAAACATATACATTTACGCAATTACAATAGTTTATATACATTTCTGTTGTAAGCCATCAGGGCATGCTGTGGTTACATTTTTGCTCAGTATTTTACACCTTTACACACACTTCTATATGAATCTTATTAATATTCACAAATGACATAGAATTATTTACAAAATTCCAGACAGCTGGGCTGGCAAGTATTTCCTTTTGTGACAATATCTATCTTTCTAAGAGTTGTTGCTGATCCATTCCATGTTCTGTATTTTCCTAATAATGATGATTCCTGCTGTAGTTGTTTTATGATTTTTTTTCTGTTCGTTGCTTCCATGGTGGCATTCTACTTATTCCTTTTCGGTTCTTTGTTGCTCTGCATTTTTGTGGCAGTACTTAATCTGCTGTTAGTTTAGTTGTACAGTAGTATATTCTGTTTATTTTTTTTCCATCACAAGCATTTCTGTCAATTTGTCTGATTATCGTGCTCAGCTTTATCAGTCCTCCAACACTTTGGGTCGTATTCACTTTCTGTATTATTTCTCTCATCAGTGTTAATATATCTGTCCTTTTCTGCTAAATCAAGCGGGTCTTCCTTCAGATCATTGTCTTCATGGCTTTGAGTGTCCTCTTTTTGCTTTGTGTTTCCTTTTCTCCTTTGTAAGCCAATAGTAGTTTACTTTCTGAGATCCCATTTTATTGAGTTGCTTCCTGCAGATTCCTACAGAAATAGTGTTTCTTGGGGTGTTTTGCGTACTCCTGACCCAGTATTGTAGGAGGAATGACAGCTAATATAAACCTCCTCTGTTGTTGTACCATTTCTAGGAAAGGGTCATTATTGACAAAATGCGAGTTCAGTGAGTCTTTGTTTGATAACCTAGATTGTACCCCAGTAGACTTCTTAACAGATTTACTACAATGTCTGCAGATTGAACCAGCTAATTCAAAGGACCCAAAGTTTGTGTTCTATAAAATGCTTTTCCTAGAGTCAGTCAGCTTAGTCTGACCTTTTTGTTTTTTCCTTCAAATTTCAAGACTTGATACATCATGTATGCTATTTTGTCTTCTTTAAAGAGTGGATCCTCCTTTATATAAATAATCATTTTTTCTAAAAGATGGTTCCAACCTTCACCAGAAAACTGTGCATCCTCCATACTCTAGGCGTTCAGTGTCTGTTAAGATTCTAGCTCCTCAGATCCATAAATACAAACAGATGCACCAGCTGTTTGTTTACTCTGCTCGTGACAGACAGCATTGCAATTGCCAAACAGATGTTATCCTGCTGGAGTGTGAACTGCATTGTCTTTTTTTCATTTTAGACTTGTAGTTTCTTGGTCATTGTGATGACTAGGTATTCCATTTGCTTGGGGCAGGGCTACTTGTAGTCTCTGTTTCAAAAATGTATCTTCAGTTGACATTTCTGCTGTGACCACCTGGTTTTTAATACATACCTTTAATAAAAAAAAGTTTAGTCTGGGCTTTTACTGCAGGAAATCCCTGTCATTTTGGAGGTCATTCTTTTAGGACACCATGCCCTGAAGTCTTCCTACTTTAGTTTTTTTTTTTTTATTGCTATTTATTATATTTGAGACATTGATTGACATGTTTTCATGTATTTGACCCACTGCATCTAGTTCTCCAAAATAAGAAAGGCATGAAAGTACTTACCCAGGCAGCAGAAATGACACCTCTCTATGAGTAAAAAGGTCACGGTTAGAGGTAGCCTCGATAGGTAGTTAAAGACAAATAAGGACACCAGACCATTTTGTGTGGGTGACATCATGGCTGGATGCAGCTTCTAGTATAATTTATTTAAAAAAATGTATCCCTGTGTATGCTACTGGCACCTTGAATGATAACATTCAGTAGTTAAGTTTAACTGGCCTGCATCAGAACAGCAGCAAATTAATCATAGTTTTCCATGGGATCTGTTTCAGTTTTATCGTATAGGACTGCTTGTCAGGACCCTTGAAAAGAAAATCCTCCTTTTTTAAATGTTATTTTCGGGTATAGAAATGAAATAATTCATGCTAAATATATTGTACTTATGTTAAGGTGCACTACACAGCATGTCATATTTAACAAAAGAGAGAGTAATCTACGTTATGCATGTGTTTTTAATGTGCAACACAAGCCAGGTTGTTTGCTGTTTATAGGGTTTAAGCTTAAGTACTTCATTCTCCCATCATCTGTCTGAACAGACAATGCCCAGAGTATGAATCAGAGCCATTTTACTATTCATATTTCACTTAGAAGGACCCAGGATCTTGAGAAAAGCTTGCTTCATCAGGTGTGGCATATTTATCATAGCTGTGTTTCTGTGCACTAGAAAAATCAAAAGTATATTCTTCTTTAAAAAAGGATAACAAAGTCCTGTGTAACTGCATGTAGTTTTATAATACTAAACTTTCAAGTCTGTTTTTTGTATGAAAGCTTGACAATTATGACACACTGAGTAGTTTCCTAAGTTTGAGTAACTTAAAACTGTAGCTATGCTGATTCATAGGTAAGTACTAGGCTGACTGCTGTTGTGAGACATTTTAAGCCTAGTCAACTTCCCTTTAAAAGGCAAAAATCAAACCCTGTATCACTGTGATGGGAACACCTTAACCATTGTACAAACCCTTCAGAAGAGGTAAGGAAGGCAAGATGCACAACACATTGCAGTTCTGTTTAATTTCAGCATTTTCTTTGTATTCTGAGGATTGTAAGTTCCTTCATAAAGTTTGATACTAATCAGCGTGGTGATGGTTACATGTGAATTGTTCTGTTTGCCGCTGTTTAACACAGAGACTTGTTTTTGATACTAACTAAAGAATGTTCCAGGCTAGTAGCAGTCCAGAGCTGGGTGGGGGTGGAGTGTAGAACATAAACACTCTGAAAGAGGCAAGTGCATAAATACAAATGAAAATGAGAATTTGCATACATATATTAGTTTTCTCAAAAAGGTTCTCCCATAGTGGGCCTTAACCCGTAGTAGTGGGAAGTTAAAGGTCGGCTGTAGTGATGCATGACAGGAGTAATGCATTAAGGTAATGACAATGTCATTGAAAAGTAGATTTAAGGGCTGAGTTCTTGCAGATTTAATTTTAAAATGTGCCTACTAAGCGATGTATGTGTAAAATGTTTTTTATGTAACTCTCTTTGATTTGCTTTGAAAGCAGAAAGAAAATCAATAAAACATAGCCAGTGGGCCTGAACCTTATACAGCGGAATGCATTCTACTCATTTTAAAAAATGAAAAAAATAAATAAATAAATGCATCTTTGCAGTAAAGTAAAATCAATTGCATGAGGTTGGAAATGCCTTGTAATATTTTTATGTGAAGTATTAGTCTTAAAAGAAAACCTTTATTGATACAGCAATAAATGGCTGAATGCATTAATCATCCATTTGAATTCCAGTTTACCATAAGTGTGCAGCAGCTAAATGGATGCCCTTTGTGAACTCCCTTTACCCATTCGTGAAACAATTCTCATCAAAGCTATTGGAAAAACAGCAAACTGCTGAATAACGAAAAGAATTACTTATTTAAAATCAGGATAAGAAATAAGTGGTTTGATGCATATTATGTTGAAAATTAATGGCTCATTGTGCAGTGGACAGAAAACTTGTCATTTAGCGTACTCATTCCTTTTCCTCCTCCCACGGGTGGCTCCCAGAGCACTAACTACTTTAAGGACTCTGTCTGTAAGCAGACCTTGCTTATATAACTTTAAAGATTTCAGAGACACTTTTGCTGAATGTTATAGGCTGATTTACAGCTTCACTGTTTGGATTTCTGTGGCACAGATTACTAGGTCCTCTGGTGAATTACTACTTGGCTATTAAGAACATATACTAATTACAAATTATAGTAATGTTAATTGCTGAAAGACATATCACTCAGTAAGATTAACAAATGTAAGCAGCAAGAGGCAAGCTGACAGGTAAAGTACAAGCTCTTTTTTATTCTTGGGGTTGGTATAGCCTTGGAGTTAGTTATGTAACTAGAGGGAGTTGTGAATTGGAAAGCACCCCATGTAGGGCGTGTGAAGAACAACGTTCTTCTCCTTACTTCATATTTTTAGCAGATAAAGTTACTTATTATCTAGCATGTTCCCAGAGGTCACAGTGGAACTTGGGCAGAAATACAAACTCTCTGACAATTAGGACTATTAGACCATCAGTTTAGGGTCAGGTTTTGAAGGTAGCCAGTCCTCATCCCTTACAGGGAGTTAACACTTGCAATGTAGATGTCTCTCCTACTCTCTCTCTCTCTCTCACACACACACACACACACACACACACACACGCCAAGTGTAAATTTGTTATGTAATACATGTATGTGCACACCCACACACTCACTGCAAACCACCAAAGTTATAAGTTTATTTTTAACTTGTAGAATGCTTGTAATTAATTTCTGTTTTGATATTTTGCCTGGAAATTCTCCATTACTCTAGACTATTTTGTAAACAGAATAGCTGTCTTTCAGATTCAGGCTGTGAAAAATGAAACAAACATTCATTTGTCTCTTCTCCTACAACCCACTTGGTACAAAACAGAGATGTTCTTCCTGGATAGTGTATCAGTTCATTGTGGGACTGGCACAGGGCATGCACATCTTTTGGCAGTGTGGAGGATCATTATTTTGCCTATTTTTTTGGATGTGGTGGGTGGGAACCAGAGCAGTGCAGAAAACTCATGTACGCACTCTGCAGCCATACAGTCTTCATGTAGATGGTATCTCCAGCTGGAAACCAAAATGGAGAATCAAGCAGTGTGAGAAAGAATTATTAACTGATGCATCACTGCTTCCCCTTGTAATATCAGTTATTCTTCTTGTTGTATAACCAGAAGGGAGCTTTCACATTAGTCATGGCAATTACATTTTAGCAAGTTGCATGTTTTCTGTATTTCTTCTCTTCAGGAAGGTTAAAAAAAAATACAGATTAAAAATGTTTGAAATTAGTCGCACAACATTCAGAGTTATGATTCTGTGTTTAATGTAGCGACCCTTAACCTCATAATTTTAGCCATCTTCATTTGTCACCCTTAAATTTACAGCAGTGTGAAAGCTTCTTTATATCTTCTCGAAAAATGCCTTTTGTTTTATTATGTCACACCAGTTGTACGGTGCTACTTGGGTTTGCATTCCACCATCATGTCTGATAGGGTAAATGCATTCAAGGCTCAGCTTACTGTCAACACAGGTGGTTAAGGGATCCCACAGAGATGTTCCTGAGCTATCATGCCAGACAAGTGGTTAGGGGGTCCCGCAGGGATGCCCTTGAGCTGTCATGCCAGACCAGGTGGGATCTGCATGTTATTTTGTCAAGCCTGTCTATTTATGTACACATTTCCATAGTAATGGATTTCTCCATAAAGATTTCAAGTGTTGCAGGTGAATAAATACTTATCCCATTATGAAGGGCATATATTGAAAATTTAGTTTTCCCCGGCCTTTTAAAAGTCAGTTTGCTGTTTATCCTGCAGTCACTTTCTTGGGCAAATGTCAGTGCAATGATTCAAACTCTGTCATCACTTTAACATCCATTGTTTCTTTAAATGTAGAGTGACTATTTCTTTTCACATTTTAAACTTCATTGCATCTTTTAATGTTACTTAAAGTCCCCAGAGAATCATTTCTTGCACCAGCATTGACTGAAAAAGCTGACTGAGTATTGAAGATTTATCACTCAATGTTGTGTGTCACCATGACACACAGGATAGGGATGTGCCTGTAGATGTGGTGACCAGTACCATTTTTAATCATGCAGCTCTGTACTGTAGGACAGTGTGTGAAAGGTGGATCCACAAGCAGTTTCATGCATTATGTATGCCAGTAAAACCTTGGTGGTCATCTAGTACAGAAGGATGCATCACTCTGTCTTCCTGGGATGTCTCCTAACCCTCTGTAGCTCTACAACACTGTCTGTTGATGACATATCCATCAGTAACACTTTAATCATCCTGAAACCTGACATAGGCCTGGTTAATGTGAAAGGTGCTGGTGACTATCTGTTCCCTCATTTCTTCAGACTCAGTTCATGTCATTGTGAAAAGTTTTTGACCTAGTTCTCTATCCTCAAACTGGCTCAGTTCCTCCAACCCATGTTTAATGTAAAAGATCCTGGAGTCCTTGTGCTTCCCAGACACTATAATGTTAATGGAGATTACAGCTCTGGTTCTGTAGTAGTTACCCTTCCATTTCCAGTCTTCTACCCTTCGAGGGTGGCAGTAGGCACAGGTGACTGAGTTTTGCTGACGACTGCCAGATGCATGCATTTTGCCTAGACTGGGTATGGAGACACTCCGTATTTTGTCATCTTGTGGACAAAAGGATAGGAGGTGGGTGGTGAAGAAAACTGTGCTGCTACCTTCCCATTGTGACTCTAACATACATTTTGTATGTAAGAACATAAAGACTTCTTTATGAAAATAACTGTCTGATCACAGGTTTCATAAGTCTGTGTATGACCCCATCTTTGTTAGTTTTTTACTGCATTGCAGAGTGGGGTAAATCACAATGCTGTTTCAGTGTTTTTTTCACTACTACAAAATGAAGATTGTGGTAGCAGAGCCACATAAACTCCAAGCTGTGCTGCACTTTTGAGCAGCATATATTATAGTGCGTGAGGTGGTTGGATAGCCCAGTGTATTTTCTGATATTTCCGAGTAGGTTGGTTTTCATGGTTGGCAGCTGGTAGCATATGCTCATCCACATTCTCCATCGAGGAATGCTAACCTCAAGAATGTTATACACAAAGTTGCAGGATATAATTCCAAATGTTATATTGTCGGCACCCTTAAGGATCAGTGTACCCTGGAAAGGGGGAAAAGCGTCAAAGTGGCCACTTCTATGGAATTTATATGCCCACATTTAGTGAAACATCAACAAATGTAGCACTTCAGCTTGTGCCTTCAAAGGAAATTGAGTAAAAGTGTCACACAGTGAAGTTCCATGATTATATAAGATAATCCATTACAATCACCTAGTCAGACTACGAGAACCCTACACTTATACATTATTGCTCTCCTGCTTAGTTCACAATAGAAGAGTCTTTGTGGGTTGTGTTCAAGCAGCTTTATTATATGCAAGCACATCACGATAAAAGTTTGCTGACTTTAACTTAAGTAACATATACAAACTAACTACTGCAATCATATATGCTTACTCTCTGGCTGCACTCTCAAAATGGCACTGGTAATAGCACGTGCCTGGTATTTATATGTGCATGCTCAGTCCTTGATATGCTTCTTAAAGACACAGCACATACACTCTGATCTACATCCTCCCTCTGAGAAATAGATCATGTAACGTTATGAATCTGTTTGCCATGCAGATATTGCAAATAGTTCTTTGTTATGCAATTATTCAAGATTAGGTACATATGTACAAACAGTTATGTCCATGTTCCTGCATATTTCACACTGGACCTGGATGTTCGACCATATCATGTGACATAAATCTGGGAATTTAGTTTAGCAACTGGATCTGTCTCTGCAGAATGTTCATCTTTGGAAGTATTTGGAACATCTTCAGGAATAGAAGTAGAGGTTGAAACACATACTAGGATGGGAACAACGTCTGGTTTGCTGTCAGATCTAGAGTCTACATCACATGAATAATGCTGCAATGATAATTCTGGTACAGGAAGAAGATGCCTGCAATTTCTCCTGTACTCCACACCCTCAGATTCTACAAGGTAGGATCTCGGCTCGGCACATATGCCTGAAACTTGACCAATCCAGTCAAAACCTTTCGTTGTTTGTATTCTCACTATCTCTCCTTCCCTCAATGGATGAAGAAATCTGCTCAATTTATAACTGGACTTGGATAAAGCGCTTCTTGATTAATTGAGCCTTGATGGTTATGATGTTCTTAGCTTTAGGCCTCAGTAAACTGTAACTAATAGGTAGCATCATTCTGGTTTGCCTGGATAAAAGTCTTTGAGCGGGTGAGCCAAGTTTATCATCGCAGGGTGTGTTTCTGACATTAAGTTAAAAAAAACATTGGTATTGTCATGCTTTTGACCTTTCAAGTAATTGCTTTGCACTCTGCACTGCATGTTCAGCTAGACCATTTGACTGAGGATATTCAGGACTGCTAGTAATATGTACAATGTCCCATTCTCTTGCAGATTTCTGAAACAACTGACTAGTAAATTGAATACCATTGTCAGAAATAACTTTGTGTGGGCTACCATAGACTGAGAAGTGATGTTTCAACGTGGTAATAACAGTAGTGGATGTTAGGTTAGGTAGTAAATCTGTCTCAAACCAATGTGAGAGTCTACCAATACTAAGTAGTGTTGATTGTCTGATTCGAAAATATCAGTGGCTACTGTTAACCAAGGTGGTTCAGGAACTTGACTTGGCTGAAGTGATTCTCTTTGCAAATGCGGTCCAGTACTATTGCATACTAAACATGAAGAACGTACTTTATCAATGTCTTTCAGTAATGAAGGCCAAAATACTAATTCTGTCACTGTGGATGAGAAACCTGTGCGACCACAATGCAAAATCTGGATATATTCTTCTTGTAAGAAAGCAGGAACAACAATTTTAGGACCTTTGAAAATAATGCCATCTTCCATCAACATTTCATCTTTGTAAGGAAACTAGGTTTGCACTTCAGGTGGTACACTAGATTGCCTTGACGGCCATCCATTCAACATTAATGTAGTGATTGAGCTTTTGCAAAATTGGATCATCCTTTGTGTGATCTCTCAACTCATCAAGCCTAGTAAAAAAATACACACTGACATCATGTCAAAGTCAAAATTCTCTGTGTCAACCTGTACCGTCATATTTCTGGGTGATCTGGCTAAGGTATCAGCCAGATAAGAGTAGTTTGCCTTTCATGTAGACCATTTTGAAGTTGTACTTTTGCAATTTGAGCATCATTCTTTGTAAGGAGCTGAATGCATAGGCTTCTATAGAATAGTAACTAGAGGTTGGTGGTCAGTTTCAGTCTGAATAGCTCAACCATAAATATAATCACGAAACCTGGAACATGCAAATACTATTGCTATAAGTTTTTTCTCAATTTCAGCATATTGCATTTCAGTTTAGGTAAGTGTTCTAGATCCATAGACTACTGGTCTGCTCTCTTGAAGTATAACTGTACCAAGACCAAATTTTGAAGCATCACAGGAAAGAGTGACTGATTTATTTACATCATAGTACCATAGTGTAGGTGGGGTGACAATTTCTGCTTAAGGTCTTCAAATGCCTTCTGGTGTTGTTCGAACCATGACCATGCAAAATTTTTCCATGTTAGCTCTCTTAAAGGTGCTGTGAACTCACTGAAGTCTGGTATAAACAGTTGGCCATGCCTAGGAAACGCTGTAGACCTTGAATATTGTCTGGTGCTGACATCTCAAGAATAGCTAATACTAAACTGCAACACATCCACACAATGACAGGTGTAAGTCCCAAAAAGTTTATTCTGGTACCTTGGCCTTTCGCCTTCTAAGGAAAAAAATAGTATAAAATTTCACCCAGTATATATGTGCCAACAGTTACATAATAAATTGTACCATCTACATAGAAAGCAGAATTGTAGTCTTTTTTACAACTGTGTGGGGTTTACTTGATTTGCAAAACTTTTGAAAATTATTAAATGTTTTACACTTGTGACAATTTTGACCAAATGCTAAGCACTTCTGTCTTTCAGACTCATGATTGGCACCACAATTGCGACAGTTAACAATAAGGCTAGACTTGGCTTTTACTGATTCATACTTGTACTGCATTGAGAGACGTGCCCCTCTAACTAAATTAGCCTTAGAACTTGCTGGAAAGCTACATGGTTTCTCTGGTGAGCCAACAGGGGCTGTGGCTGCCATGCACTTAGGCCTGCTTCTGTTAGTCACGTGTTGCATGCTAACTTCGTTTGCTCTAGAACCTGCTGATATTATGCTCTTTTCACTTGTAAGCGTACTTGTATGTTTTTCTGTCACTTCATGGATCTGGCAAATCTCAATGGCTTTACTCAACGTTAAATCACTGTCACAAAGCAAAATCTTTCTCACAGTAGTACTATTAATACCACACATGAGTCTGTCCTTTATTAACTCATCTTTTAAGTCAGCAAACTGAAATATTTTGGCGTCATTTCTCAGGTCAGTTATGTAAGCTACAAAAGTTTCCCCTGGTTTCTGATCTCTCATGTAAAACAAATGCCTCTATAATGTAATATTCGTTTGGGGGTTACACATTTCTCTGAACTTGCGCTTCAAACACTCGAGGTGTTCCCTTGATTCAGCCTGTACAACAATATGATGATTTTCACCTCCTCCCTCATATACTGCTGGTGCATAGACAAATGAACGCTCTCTTTCTATGGCCTCTGACCCAGCTATGTTCAGCAAAATGAATGCCATGGTGTGTGCATCTTTGTCTGAATAAGCTGCTTGTCTAAAAATATCGTACTCTTGCTCAAATATTCTCCAATTCTCTGCAACATTTTCATCAAATACAAGTGGTAAGGGCTTTTGAAATCTGTCTGCCATATTAACACATAACAGTGAAGGGTTTTGCAGATAAGCATGAACACATACAAGTGCACATATGCCAGAAAGTTATGCCAGTATTTGTAACTTTGCCCAATAGCACTATAAGCCTTTGTGTAACTGAACTTTGTGAAATACGTCTTTTTTGCACTGTTATACTCTTGAAATCACTGTCTTGCAAGAAATCACCTGTTATAAATGTAAGAAACATATCAATTAACAGCACGGTGCAAGCCTCTGTGTAACTGAACTTTGGGAAGTAAATCTGTCAGGCACTGTAGCACTCCTGAAATTATTGCAAAAGTAATTTATCATCATTTTAAGAAACATTGCAAATAACCGCACAGTGTGAATGAACTGGGCAAGAAAAAATCAGAGTCATTAACATTTCAAAGTAATTGCACTTTGCGAATAAACGGTATACAGCACACTGAAATTTTCCCAAAATGGCGGTACCTTACTAGGCAATTCTTTACAGTGAAGAAACACTGTAATGGCGACACTTTGTGAATAAACACACTCAGCACAAGAAACCTCTCAAAATGGCTATATTTTGACTGTACTTCACGAAATGGTTGCACTTTACACACACACACACACACACACTCTTCAGAATACATGCCCAGTAGTAAGCTCACACTGTAAGCACATGTGAACACTTTGAGATACTTCAAATAACTCTAGTTATGCCCTTGATACAATACAAAGTCGTAGTTAAGCCAATACACAGTACTTTGCCAAAACATGCAGTCGCCTTGCTTTATTTATGCTTAATGTGCCCTTTTCTCTCTTATTATAGTCGTTTTGCTCGTTTAATCTCTTTTCATGCCCATTATTTCTTCCTACTCTCTACATAGATCTGTAGACATTATATTACTAATTCAACATGGGGCCACTTCCTTTGGCTGCTGTCATTTTATGTGCATCTTTGATGGACTGTCCATTTTGTTGCAGCCCCGGAAACCACTGATGCAATGCTGAGTCAGACATGATTTTGTACTTGTCATCATCCTTTAGCATCTGGTTGTAGATAATTTTCTCAAAAGGTTTATCAATAAGCATCGGGAGGCTATTGACCAGTGATCTTGGGGAGAGGAATGGGAGGAGACTCGGGGGGGGGGAATAATGTACTACTTCTAGGCTGTAGGCGAGATTTTAGTGGTTAAGTAGAGGTTTAACATTTGAGCAGAAAGTTAGGATCTCTGCCATTTTTATGAAGACTGTTTGGACTGAGGAGTGTTTGGGAAGAAGTAACAATGCCAGTTATGTTTAGGATTTTGAAGACTCTTATGTGATATATTTCTTTAATATGAAAGAGGCAAAGCCATACTACTGCAAACTCTAGCCATCTATCAGGGTATTACTTAGGAAAGGGTGGACTGGCTGTCTTTCAGTAGATGAGACTTGGTCTTTACATCTGTTGGAAGGACAGTTGCCAAGGTATTTGCATGGGGAATGTGCATTCTTTGCACAATCAGTTGCCAAGGTGTTTGCACAATCATCAGTCAGCTTGTTAATGGGTCTACAAAGTAATTTAGACCAGTTGGCTAATGCACTTTGTTTTATCCTAATAAATACTGATTTATGTGTTTGTTTGTTTGTTTGTGTCTTTCGGCTTTTCCCGGTCAGGGGTCGCCACAGTGGAACTCCGGTCCGCTAATGATTGGCAATTGATTTTTACGTACCGGCTTGCCAGGCCTGACGCACAACCTTCAACGAAGGTACGCCCATTCACGCATGTCTCCACGCAGAAGACGCTCTAGCTTAGAATCGAACCGGTCAGCGTCTTACTATGAGGTGACAATGCTACTGCAGCAGCACCACCGCGGGTAAATACTGATTTATATGTATTAGTGGTTATTCTACATCCCTTCTGTGGGTTAGGTAATTATGCGAGGAAGTCTGGTCTTTGATATTGTTTCCAGCTTTTCTCTCTTTTATGCTTTAAAGTTGGCCAAGAACCACAGATGGTGTGTTATCTCTTGGTCGACTCACCTTAATGGGGGAGGACTTCTCCTTTATGGAGGTGAGCAGATTTTGAATGGCATCCAGGACAGTAGCTAGGTTGCTTTCATTATATAGCATGTGCCAATAACATTCTCAAGTTAAGGTACCAAAGAGTTTTCCATGACTCTGAGAATGGTCTCCCTAATGAATAGATTTGAAGTGTCATTTATTTATTTAAAAAGATCATCACTAAGGCATTCTTTTAGTTATAGTAGTCAGCATTTAATAATTCAGTAAAAGTTCAAGACTCGGCAGCCGTTATGGAGCTGAATTACCACTACTGTTTAAGCATTTCACTTACTTTTACCATAAAACATTCAGTAGATAGTCTTTCTATTCTTTCATGGAGCTTGCTGTCTTAATGTACAATTTCTAAGTTGCAGATTGAGGTTAATGCTGAACCCTTTTATCTTTTCTCAGTGGATGGTATACTTAGTTGTAGTTCACAAAGGTTAGGAGGTTGACCTTAACAAAGTACTTTGCAAAGTGCAGCTGTACATGCCCTCACAACTCATCTTCTGTATTGCATAACAGTATATCACAATGTGTTTGTCAGATAAATATTTTATCAAGGTAAATCAGCTGAGTTCTGATGTAAATGTGTTCAAAATGGGAAAAAAACTCTACTGATTTGTAGGTTTTAACATGAGATTAGAAAAATGTATTTTCACTTAATGCTGTTTTATTTTTTACCCAAAAAAGTGAAGAAGTTTTGTGTGCAAAACTGAATACAGTTTGTTTAAGTCATTGAACCAATGCGTGTAACTAAAAGGGTCCTTGGCATTTTGTTTCTCTGTATACATGAGATGCATGGGTTTTATTTATGAACCAAATAATGTTAGAGGCACTGGGTAGATCAAATATATTTCCATGGTGGATCTAGGAATGAATCTACATTGCTTAGTAGAAAGATAAGACCATGTTTCTAGTTTATATTGCCACAGCTAATGTCTGATATTTGAATTTACATGTCCAGTCCTAAACTATTAGCTGGTCAGCATTTTGATTATCCATAACTAAGCATGATAGGGGCATAATCTTTTGAAGTTTGCATATGAAATAAAAATGTAATTGTATTATCCTGAGTATCCCCTTTTTTATCTCACAGTAGTACTTTTATTTACATCTGTTAAGTAGGTAAGCCCATGTGACAGAAGTGTTGCTTTTCTGGAGGCAACTCATGAACAGTGATTGATTAAGTGATTTGCTGAAAGCAATAGTGTCAAACTCTGTGTTAACATATTGGGGATTCACCAAGTTTTCACATGGGGTCCTTATGAGGAGCTAAGTGCTGCTGCCACATTATACTGGTACCACTAACCCAGCACTCATATCCATCATCACCCTCTTCCAGTATACCTTCATCCACAGCCTCCCCACCCTGGCTGACTCTTGCTTATCAACATCATCATTTTATTTGGTCTTGCTGTTCTGTTGTCACTGTAAACATGCCTGCTGTCATTAGGCGGCTGTGATACAAGTAAGCTTCTTAGTCCCATACTTTGTACATAAACTGCTCTTTAACTCCAAACTTCCATACCACCCGATGGTGACCAGTTCATTAAAGGTCCATTCGACAGCATTCTCACTCATACTTGCTGCCAGCTTCTTCTGAGCGATTCCATGCTCGACTCATGTTCTTTTTCACACCAGTATCTGTTATGTACTTTATCATCTAATCTGAATGACCACCCCATCATACCCAACAACCATTTATGTAGTCATACAGGCAAGAGTTAAGTAATTGCGTAATTAATATACTGGTGCATATGAATTCCCTGTTTTGGTGCATACTCAGTGTAAGTCGGCAAATTACCATATGTTCTATAGTGACAGGATTCATAAAGTACAGCTGCAGTGCAGAAACGTTTAACATCCATCATGTGCCACCATCAGCTTTAGACAGAAGAACAATGCATCTTACTAACCACAGTACTGCTACATACCAATCAGTTAAAATATGATGTAAAACTTGGACAGTGTGTAAAGTTAAATCAATATATTTTTAACATAAACTTTGATTCCCATCAAACATCTCATCAGACAGACTACCGTAAATATCACTTAAGCACAGAATTCTCATAGTAACACAATCAAATTCTCATGCAGCAAACAGATTATTCATGTGCCATTCATACTTGTACCAAATTATCATTATATAGAAAATTAATAAGGTGTTCATATACTGTTAAAAAGTAAATTATTGTTACAAAGGCTGTGCATATGTATCCTTAAACAGTGTACTGGTTAGGTGGAGAAAGATATTCAAATATTCCTATGTGCTTGTTAGATCGTGTTTTAAGTCTGTGTCTCATGTGTTGTCTGATCAGTACCTAGTTATCTTTACTTTACCATTGTTGAAACACTCCATAGTTTAGTGTTCTACAAAACAAGGAAATTAATTCCTTTATACTTGCCTACCTCTTGGGTGGCCGTGGTGGGGCAGCGGTTAGCATTGCTACCTCACAGCAAGAGGTTCTCTGGTTCAATCCTCGGCTGGGGTGCCTTCTGTGCAGAGTCTGCATGTCCTCCCTGTGGTCGCGTGGGTTTCCTCAGGATGCTCCGGTTTCCTCGCACATCCCAAAGACATGCTGTAGGTGGATTGGACAATCTAAATTGGCCCTAGGTGTGCCTTCTGTGGAAGGTTGGGTGCCGGGCTGGCAACTCAACACCGTAAAACTCCACTGCTAATCATGAGCGGACAGGTGATCTGCTGTGGCGACCCCTAACTGGGAAATGCAGAGAGAAGAAGAAGAATTGATATTAAACTATCGATCCAGTTATTATTCCCATTTAAAATTACAAAAAACTTTTTTTTAACAATATCAATACAGATACTCTTAATACTTGGGAAATGAAAAATGTTATGTGTTGGTATCATTGCACAATGAATTTAGTCACCCTGGATGCACAAAATGTAATTAAAACTTTCATTTATCAAAATCAGATTGGTTAGCTCTTAACAGCTTAATTCCATTTACTCAAGCTCTATGCAGAACAATAGAGAATTCTTCCTTTAAATCATTGCCTAAATTTATACTTCTTATACACGAAATACTATACAGGGAATTTAACTGGAAGAATTTAATCTCAAAACTTTACAAACTCATTATTATTTGTAAAATTACTCCTAACCAGAAATTTTGTAATTTTATTACTAAAGATCATACGCTGTCCCTAACTCCTGAGAATAAAACTAATCTTCTACGTTCCATTAAATTAACCTCCAATTTACAAGTTTGGAATTTTTTTCTTGGAAATTCTTGCATAGAGCGTTCTGTACTCCTAATAAAATTGCTAAATTTAACATTTCTAAAGAGGTAACGTGTTGGAGATGTTCTCTAAAATGTAAGGCCGATTGATCTCATATTTTTTATGAATGCTCTCTCATTAAGAAATTTTAGAATAAAATTGGAAATTTCCTTCAAGCTATCTTTACTGATTCCTTTATATTATCAAAATCTTTAATATTTTTGAATGTAAATGAATCTATTACAATGAACAACAAAAATAAATATCTTCTCTGGACAATGTTGGCGATAGCCAAAAAATGTATTGCAAGTAGATGGAAGTCATCCTCCACTCCAACCTTTGAAGACTTCATAATTCTACTGGAAGAAGTAGCTCTAATGGAAATAAAAGCCAAAGAACTACAAATTTTTCCCAGAAAATGGACTAATAATCCTTGGGAGAAAGTCCTCTCTCTTATTAAGACAATGAATTCAGATGTACTATCACCCATTTAATCAAATTGGAAACAAGAATTACTGGAACTTGTAGAACCTTATTTATATGTTTATATTATATTGTTAATTCCTTATCCTTTGATCTTGAGGCCTTTGTAAAAATTGTACATAGTTTATCAATATTTGTGATTTAAATTGTAAAAAAAAATAATTTTTTTTTATATTCTTGTTGGAAAATTTAATAAAAACGTTTGAGCAAAAAAAATAAATCTCAAGGGTTACACACAGCAATATGCTGAACTGGTGGTTAATGGTGCCACATTAATTTTGCCTGGTGATATAGCAAACCTGTTGGCAGGCAAATTCAGTTCCAGCTTTACTCCTGCTCTCTCCCCAACTGTCTCCCAACAAATGCCTTCAAACATAATCCCTCCAACTATAACTATGACAAATATACTGGCTGTGCTCACTAAAGCCAAGACCACAGCCCCAGTGGGCTTTAATAGCATCCAGGTATGCCTCTTGAGCAGTCTAAAGCATGACTTATCAGGATCCCTGCAGTCACTATTTAACTATACTCTTAAAACAGGCTTTGTGCCACAAGAATAAAGGACTATGATGGTCGACCCCTTCATAAGGGTGGAGTTTTAACAGATTCTGGAAACTACAGACCCATTAGTCTGACTAGTCTTATTTGCAAAGCCAAAGATAGACTTATCATGGAAATTGTCAACAAAGACATAGGAGACCTCCAGACACTGGATCCATCCCAGTTTGGCTTTGTCAAAGGAAGGTCTTGTTTAATGAATTTGGTGGGCTTCTTTAAAAAGGTGACTAAGGTAGTGGATGAGAGGAAAGCTGTCCATACTGCCTACCTGGATCTGGCTAAAGTATTTGATACTGTACACCATTTGGGCATTGTCAACACACTTACAGAACTAAGCATAAACCTCTTTATAACACACTGGATAGCTAGCAGGCTCATGGATTGGACCCAAGAGGTTAGGATTGGTAATGCAATCTTCACAAAGAGGCCAGTTACCAGTGGAGACCCCAGGGCTCTCTGCTGGACCCGCTCCTCTTTGGCATTTACTTCTTAGAGGTCAAAGCCAATGTCAGAGGCCTCAGGCTGGCCAAGTTTGTAGATGACTGCAAACTAGGAGCAGTCACTGTATTCCCTCAAGATGAGAACACCCTTCAAGAAGGTCTAACATAGACAAACACTTGGTGCCAAAAACCATTGCTTAACTCAATGCCAAGAAATGTATTATAGAACCTTTTGGGGAGTCAACCATCCCAGGCAACTACATCATCAATAAAACACCCCTAAAAGTTGATTCTCTAGTCAAGGGTCTGAGAACTCATGTAGATAGTAACCTAGTCTTCAATCAAGATGTGTCCAAGGTAGTAAAATATCCTTTTATGTTGCTCAACTTGTAAGTAAGGGCATGGCACCTAAGTCCAGAGAGGTTATCATACCATTGTACCTCATTAGACCCATTATAGTGTATAACACCCCCTTCAGTATGTACCTGAATAAACGCATGCAGCAACTATTTACAAAGGTTCCTTACAAAAAAAAAAAAGGGAGTAAACACAATATGCTATGCTGGTCACCTCAAAGCTTGTCTCTTTACGCGTATATTTAGCGTCGCTAAGGTCATTAAATGTGTACATTTTGTCATAATTGCAATTACTGTTTAGCGTGTGGGTTTACCTCGCAGTATATGCTCTTCCTGATTAATAGCGTGCCTTGT
This sequence comes from Protopterus annectens, assembly GCF_019279795.1. Classification (NCBI taxonomy): domain Eukaryota; kingdom Metazoa; phylum Chordata; order Ceratodontiformes; family Protopteridae; genus Protopterus; species Protopterus annectens. The sequence continues at coordinate 978,690,925 of NC_056730.1, forward strand.
GGCGTACTTTTAGCGTCGCTAAGGTAATTAAAATTTCTGCATAGTCCTACCAGCTGTAACATAGTGCTTAAGATCAGTAATTCCTGTTGAATTGTTCTTCTGTTCTTTACCAACCGACTGCATTGTTTAACTGTCTCTTACAGACTATTACTGCACTAAACTACCTAACACTAAAAACGCTATCTCTTTCTATTATTTCCACCTTAGGTAGCCCCAAAGCCAGACGCACACCGCGTGGCACAGGACCCCACAGGACCCCACCAGTGCGAATGCACATACAACTCTAAATACCTAAATACCTCTGATTCCAACAAGTGACTCAGGGTAAAGAACTATCCTTTTCCTACTGTTTTGTTTAATTATCTAGCATTCTGCTACTGGAACTAGGCAGAATAACTCCAAACGAAAACAGGTTCTTTCTAAATAAAACTAAGTAAGCTGACATTGAACCTGGTTACCTTTAAGACCCAGGGAAATCTCTTATATCATCCCCCTCCATAAAGGAGGGTCCTCCACTGACACTTCTAACTATAGACCCATAGCCATACTGTCTCCCCTAGCCAAAATTATGGAACGCTGTGTCCACAAACAACTCATTACCCACCTCACACAAAATAACCTCCTATCGAACACCCAACATGGCTTTCGCCCCCATCACAGCACAACCACTGCTCTCCTCTCCTTTGTTGACTCAGTCAACTACAACCGCAATAACAAATTAATATCCTCTGCGCTCTTTCTAGACCTATCGAAAGCCTTCGATATGGTCAACCACCAACAACTGCTCCAGTTACTGGAAACCTTTCATCTTAGCAAGCCAACCATAAGTTGGTTTAATGCCTACCTCTCTTGCAGAAAACAGGCGGTTCAGTGGCAAAACAGCCTATCAGACCTACTCCCCACCAATATTGGTGTCCCCCAAGGATCTATTCTCGGTCCCCTTCTTTTTTCCATATTTATAAATGGTCTACACTCTATTATTCCCAAGGCCACCTGCATTCAATATGCAGATGACTCCACCCTGATCTGCTCTGGCGTCTCTCTCGCCAAACTCCAAGCCACTACCCAAAACTGCTTTTCCACAGTCGAAAAATGGTTCTCGGAACTTAAACTCCTACTCAACCCAACCAAAACCAAACTACTTCTATTTTTCCCCACTCCAGCTACTGCCCAAGCTATAGAACCCCCCAACACCAACAACCCAACCTTCCATGTGTCCTCCAACAATGGCACCATTATCTACCCCGTCTCCCACACCAAACTACTAGGGGTGATCATAGACCATAATCTTAAATTTGATATGCATGTAAATCTAACCATTAAATCGGTCAACAAAAAACTTGGGTCAATGTATAGAATAAAGACCTTCTTAACTCCGCACACCAAACTAACTATTGCCCGAACCCACCTCCTCTCCACACTCCTTTATGCCTCCCGATATTCTCCTTCCTCCATAAGAGAGAGCTTAATAAACTTTCTACTACCTACAATCACATAGCCAGATTCATAACTGGAATGCCCTATCGCACCCATCACTGCCTAAATCTAAGGTCACTAGAATGGCTAGAACTGCCTAATATTCTCAAACTCAACCAGCTAACTGAGGCTTTTAAAATTATCAACCATCCAGACAAAACCCCTCACTGAACAAAATACTCACCCCGTACTCCAACCTTAAGTCCCTCAGGTCTTCCAAAAGTCTACAAGTACTGACCATTAAATCTAACAACTCCGGTGGTGAAGCACTATATGCCAGTTCCATTGGCAAATCCTGGAATGCCCTTCCAAACAACCTAAGACTTATGTCCTCTCCGCACCAATTTAAAATACATCTCAGAGCACTCCTGAAGTCTCAATGGTTATGCCCTTGCTCCAATCCAGACTAATAGCTAACGTCCCTGCCTCACCTAGGCCTCTCTAAGCCTCCACCCAACCCAAAAACCTAAGAGTCCACAATATAGCCCTGTTTGTTTGGCTGTTCAAATCTGTATCTCTTTAAATCATATATATAACTACTTGCTTGCTTTATTTTGCCTTTAATCGTCAGTGTATTTACTTGTATTTACTTGTTTTAACTTCATCATTGTATTTGTTTATGTAACCATGATCTTGGAGCTTTTCTCCCCGGGCCTCCACTGAAAATGGACATGTATCCAGTTGGACTAGCCCGGTCAACAAATGTAAAATAAATAAATAAAATAAATAAATAAAAAATAAATAAGTATAATACAGACTTCTGAGAGATGACCTTTGTCTGGCATACAAGGCATCCCTGGACCCTGGTTTGATGAACCTTTTGCATATTAGCAAAACAAAGAGAATCAGAACTAGTAGATTATATGACCTAAATTTTGTTTGTGACATAAATAAGGCATGCTGGAGAGAGAGAGAGAGAGAGACGTGCTTCTCAGAGAATTCCCATTCTCTGGAACTGGCTCTCCATGCAGGTTTGTTTATTTATTTACATTTGTTTACCAGGTAGTGTCCGACTGGGCCAGTAGCCCGTTTTCAGCAGAGACCCAGGGAGAAAAGCTCCAACAAAGCAGGACATACAATAATAATGACATACAAAGCAATAAAGAGTTTACAATAATTAGTTCTAACAGATACAGTACGAGTTGCTTGAGTTCATTGCATCATAGCAGAATTAGAAATGAGAGCTACAAAAATACTTGATAACAGAGTAATATATGATCAGTCAGCTAGCATTAAAAAATAATTTCATACATAATGTGTGAGCAGGGTATAATTGAAATTTTAAAAAGAGATTTAATTTTATAAGAAGGCAAAACATTTTTGTGATATCAAAAAGCTACTACAGCTGTAAGAGGAGGAAGAGCATTGGTGGGAAGAAAATAGGAGAGAGGAAAAAAATATCCAGGAGGCCTACAGGGGCAGATCCATTTGCTTTTAAGATATTCTTTTATTTTAGTTTTAGAAGAGGAATGGCAGGTGGAGTTTTGTATGTTTTGGGGAAGAACACGTGAAGCAGAGTTCCTCCCCAACCCTATTTAAGTGTAACTTGGACCAATGGATGGGTAATCAGAAATTCACCTCTGGTCTGGTGCTTGTGTCTGTGATGGACGGAAGCAGTCAGTAAATTACCCCCTATATAAATCAAATATGTGGGTCTCTTTTGGGTTGTACTAGGCTTATAAGGGCCCTAATGGCCATTAGTCTCGTATACACTTGTGAACCTACCAATGGCAACTCTGCACATCAGCATACTAGAGATGAAGGCTGTCCTTTTCACTTTGCAGGCATTTTAGGACTCCCTCTCAACTGGTGTAGTAGTCATCACTCTAGCAGTGTTGTTTGGAATATAGGTAAGTAGTGGGAACCCACTCCTACTCTCTTTTTCAGGAAACCATGTGAGTTTACAAATGAGTTCTTGCTACCATCCTTTGTATTGCTACCCATATCCTTGGTCAGTCCAGTTTTCTCATGGACTGGCTAAGACGTTGTCTCTGATGTCACGTAAGTGGTCCCTCAATCAGTCAACAACTTAAGACTCTGTTCTATTAGTAAGGGAAACCTTACTGTCACCTTTTTGCATCCCTATTCAACCACAAATGTGGGAACTGCTTTTTTTCTTATTTCTCTCATTGGGAGATGTGCCAGGTATGCTTTCATCCAGAAATGGACTCCAGGAGTTCTTTCTACCCTGCTACTCCTTAACTAGAATTCCTTGAGAACTCAAAAATGGGCAAAGCCTTCTTTTATGCCTAAGGTTGTCAATGAGCTGTCTTTGAATAGGTCAGTACAACTACCTTCCTTTTCCATTTCTCCACAGTCTGCTAGTGAGAGGGTCCTGCATACCTTGAATTTGCTCAGACAGCTCATGTACTATTTGGATAAAACTAGTACTATTTAAAGTCTGATCAGCTTTTTGTTTCCTCTCATCCCAGGTCTTTGTTTTTTGTTGTTTCTAAGTAAGCCATCTCTTCCAGCATATCTGTGGCCATTTCTTTTTGTTGTTCTTTTAATGGCAACTCTCTTTCTGCTTTTGTTAGAGCTCATTCTTCTAGGGCTGTTGCCTCTTCTGGTGCCTTCTTCAAGGGGATGCACACCAATTCCATCCTTCAAGCTGCTACTTGGTCTTCAGTGCATACCTTTACTAAGCATTATAAGTTGAATATGGTTTCTAGGGCCAGAGCAGGTTTTGCTGAAACCATTTTATGTGGGCTTGAGGGCTCTTCTCAGCCTTCCACCTCTCATTCTGTTTCTTGAGATTTTTTACTCTCCCTTCTGTAGCAAATACTGCAACAGTAATATAGAGGGACATAGCACAGTTGTGTAAAATTTTACCATAACAGTAGATGTCCTTGTCTTCACTGTTGCAGTATTTGCTCTCACCCTTCAACTCCCACTTGTTTATCCTGCATTTTTTCATTCTGGTTGTTCATGGACTCCTTTGTCCTATGACGACTGTTCTGTTCTGAGGCAATTCAGTTCTAGGTAGTTGCGTCCATACATCCCTTTTGTGCTCTGCGTTCTGTGCGGGGGAGTATAAATGTGACGTATGGCACACACAAGATCTCTTTTAAGCTTATTTATACTGACTGAGTGACACGTTGTCCAGGGTGGGACATTCCTTCTGTAACGAATGCTGCAACAGTGAAGAAAAAGCATCTACTGTTATGTTAAGATTTTAGACAACTGCACTTGACTGTTTCTCTCATTTTTTTCTTGAAGCATTAGGTCTTGCTACCAGAAATGTAGCTGTTCCTTGCCTTAGACTTCCGGTGCTTTTACTATGAGCTTCATGATCACCTCACAAGCTTTCTTCAAAAATGCTGTGGTGGATTATATTTTGGTGCTATGATGCGAGTATCACTGAATACCTTTGCAAGCCAGTAAGCTTGATGTCACATCCAGGTCAAATCTCCCTTTGGAGTTGCCATAATCTAAGCCATTCTTTTGTAGTATGCCACCAAGAGAATAAGATTAAGACTCTGCCATAGATGTTACAGATATAAAACTCCTAACTTGAGATACAAAAGTTATGTGTTTAACTTAATAATAGACCTGCATTGGCAGGTTCATCTCCGAGACCATTCCTGCTGTTTTGCTCCTCTCATAAGGGTCCACAGGACACTTTCCTGTATGGTAAATATCTTTACCTTTCATTTTGATTTTTCTTCAGGAGTGTCTGACTTATGAGCTTCTGAGATCTGGAGAGGGGCCTTTGGCTCTGAGGATTACGTGAAAAGGAAAGAGGCTAACAGGCTGGTAAAGTTTTATCGGCTGAGCTATGTACCTAGTCGTATTATTCTTAGTGATGATGGAGATGACATTGCTAGCACAGATTTATCATTATGGGAAGGAAGCAACTTTTGTATTGGGGGTGCCTGAATCCCCATTGTCATGTCTTACAAGAAGCTCTGTAATACTTGCCTGGTTTAGGAGAATCTGAAAACCTTGGTCAGTCCAACCCGAAACCAAGCACCATGGCTCTATTCCCTTTGTTGCCAAAAGTCATTAGTATTACTGTTGTGCTTCTGACTTTCTGCTTTCATTGAAGAAAAATTCTCAGCATTACTTTATGGTAATTGCTTTTCAGAATAAATGAACAAAAAGTCATCCTGCAATTTACTTCCTGTACAAAGTATTTTAATCACAGGGTAAATTTAAACACACACACATATGAACACAACTCCATTAGCACTGCAGTACATTTATCTACCATCCTCCTGACATTTTCAGTGGTGCAAAATCTACCAAATCCTTCTGTGGGAAGCTTTGCTCTGCATTACTTTGCTAGAAGTAGCTACCTCTGTTGTCTGCATGCATCAAGGGTAAGGACTGAGAAAGACACTACTGTATTCTCCTGTGTCACTTTTACACACAAGACCCACATTCTAACCCCTTGCTATCTTTTCATTGATGTAGTGCCCTACCATTTACTAGACTGGCCCAGTTAAACTCTCTTCTCACTGGTATAACTCTTATCCCACATTGGAGCACTGCCAGCAGGACTAAATGCTGTGGACATCAGGGTCAGTCTTCTGTAAGTTGTTCTGATTTTTCTTTTCTGTCTACTGTGGTTGTTGTGATGTTTCCTTTTTAATTCTGGCTTTTTTTTTTAGAAATCTCTGAAATATTTATAACCCCTATATATTATTACCTATAATGCATAATAGCATAATTTTCCTTCTGGTCCAGTAATCTCAATCAGGATCCTGACTTTGGTGAACTGCACATTCTGTTTCAGACATTTTTGTACTTTAGGTATGATTTACTTATTTAGGAGTATCTGCAGTGAAGAATCATATGTTAAAGGACCACTATGATCAGAAACTGAATATATGTAGTTTGTTTTTATCGTAGCATTTTCTACACAACCCAAACCAGCTAGGACCACAGTAACTATTTATTATTATTTTTATTTTTTCCTAACAGTCAGTGCCCTTATGAGAACAGACATATGGGCATGATCTTGTTGACTAGGAAAGCAATTTCTTGCATATAATGTACTGTGAGGATGCACAGATGAAATTACAATACCCTAGTCAGGTCACAATCCCATTCACTTAGGGTGTAAATGGTGAGAAAAACTGTCATGTTTGGGAATCCTCAGTAATAGTATGAGTGATATTTTTGCAGTGACTCTTGCATATGTGTTTCATGCATGGGTTACACTATCTTTGAAAAATTATTGAAAAAGGATACAGAAATAGCCAAGATAACCTTAACCTTTTAAAAAGTGATATTTTGTGACTTCCAGATCCTGTCTTTCTTCCAAGAACCAGGCAGTGTGATGTTTCTTGACTTATAATGCTTAGCTAATTAATGAAGTTGCTGTCTGGTTATTAGGTTTATTGTCCTTCAGACTAAGAAAGGTTTAATAACCTTACGATACAAGGAAATGAAAGAAAGCAGTTTTGAATGGCAGCACATAGCCAAGGAGTAGATTTTGCACCTAAACAGCTTTTGTAATCTTTGTGGGTGTGAAAAACAAACTAGAGCTATGAGTACCTTGCTTTTCATTAGTAAAACTTGATTTAGCAGCATTCTGCAGTTCATCATTGTCTGTCAAATTTATAAGCTTCCACAAAATGTGGTAATAACATGCACTTCAGCTGTTGCTATATTCATAATTTATGCACAGAGTCTTTCTCTTAAACGTTTATCCCTTTTTGACTGGAAAAGGAAGATTAGTTATTTTTATGTTCAAATTCATTTTTGACCCATGTGAAAAAATACAATGAATATCAGCTAATGGTAAATAATATAAAGTTGCATTTTTTTCACTCGTGTGAAATTTGATCAGGGCACTGAGGGTGTTATGCAGTTTGCTAGAATTGTCATGACAAATTTGACATCTTACTGAACCATCTTTATAGGGAAGATCATAAATGATACTGTGGTTTAATAGTTCATTTACAAGACAAGATTTTTGCAAGGTTTACCTGTGATTTTTCAACTCAACTTTACATGCGTTAAAAAAGCAATCAGAGAAAATCCTTGATAGCTGATTGCACACACTACTATTGTTGGAATGTAAATTAACACCTGTTCGTAGTGCACATCCTTTCAAAAATGGATGCACAAACATGATGTTTCTACAGGAATTTCTAGCCATAAGCCTTGGGTTCATATCATTGATTTCTGATCTTCCATCATTAGAGCCTGGTATACAGAATCCCAATTCAGTGTTGCCACAATGCACTGCTATCTGTTTTACTGTGGAATATATTTAAGTAGATTCATTTTAATTATATACAGTGGTGCTTCTTGTAGTAAGGTCATATCTGTTGGAATGCATTTCAGGAAATCACCATGTGTACAGTTTTGTAAGTGGACATTTATAGATTAGAAGGTTAAAATACAAAATTAATTACATTATTTTGCACATAGTTCATTATTTTACTGGCTGTCCCATGGTTGTATGTATTATTGAAAGACATATTTCATTTTAGTTTGTTACTGTTATATTAGTATTGTGTATGCATGTATTTTGTATGTTCCAATTGCAAATGTGTGTCTTAAGATAATTGTAAAGACTGTTCTGATCTCTGATATAGTGATGTCATTTATTCTTTTTGTGATATTGAAGATAATTTACAGATAGTTTAAGAGAAGCGTTTGATCTGCAGGTGCCTTTTGCTGTGTTAGGAAAAGTACAGCTAAGTTATATGGGATGTCTTGCCAAGGATTGGATCAGCTAGTCAGTCAGCTTTGAAACCTTTAGGACAACTTTCATGCACCCTAATGACTGTACAGCTCAAGGACAACAGTATAAAATAAGTGGCTAGGTCACCAAAACTTCAGAGCTTTCTTGCCTCAGAAGAGGGAGTCTAGAGCCTTGCCAGATAGGAAGATTAATAATAAATATTGCAAAAGGGATGGAAGACTAGAGGAAGCAGCAACAGCAGCAGTGATCTGTTAAAACATGTACTGTTATGGTAAGTTTATTTACACAGCTGTGCTAAGTTTATCATTATATCACTGTTATAAAAGCCTAAGCTATATTGAGCAAATAACAGTGCTTAGTAAGAAACAGAGGTGGAAGAAGGGTCAGAGTCCAGAAGCCCTTGAAGAATAGTCCTCACAAAGCCTGCTCTGGACCTGGAGTAGGAATTTAGTCTGCAGTGCTTGGTAAAGGTGTTTTCAGATGACAAAATTGCTGCCTGTAGCCCATTTCTCAAGGCCACCTCTTTCCAGAAAGTTAGAGAAGTGACATGCTGGGAACCATGAATCATGAATAACTTTATTGTAAAGCAAGTCTGGGAGACATAAGTGTTTTCATGTTAGTTTGAGTGCTTTTTCAAGTGATAGTAGAGTGGAAATACTCGTTTATCTCCAATTGGCTTTGCAATAGGGTTATTCTTGATTCATGTTTCCCAGTATGTAGCTTTATTTTATTATATCTGTGTGATACTGGGATTTACCACAGTTTGTTTACTTTTTCTTATACTTGACCACAGAAGTAGCCAGAGCCCTGGTAAAGTGGGCCCTCACTTGAGTATGAGGCAACCATTTAGAAACCATCAGCTTTGACAATAATTGTCCCTTTTTTGTCCCCTTTTCTTACCTTCATTAGAAACACTTAATTAGAAGCACAAAAGTTTTTGTTTTGTCCTGTAAAATATATATATATATATATATATATATATATATATATGTGTGTGTGTGTGTGTATATCTTGGTTTTGGGAGGAAAACAGGCAGATGAATTGCCTGGCTCATTGCATAATTTCTGAATTTCTGTAACAAATTTACTTATAAAGGAAGGATTTGTTTTCATTGTTATCTTTTCTCTGTGAAAGATACAATAGTGTTAATTTTCCATAACAACGTGTAAATCAGATACTCATCTTGCAGAAGTCAGAGCTATGAGTAACACTGTTTTCCAAATAAGAACTTCAGATAACCTCATGAGTAGGTTCAAAAGGAAACAATGCAAGTCTTTCCGGTAGAAAAAGAAAGATCTCAAGAAGGAGCCACCTGCTCTCTGTGTGGATAGATTTGGAAACAATGTTTTTTTTTTTTTCCAAAAACTGTTTCTCTTGAGGTAGGGTAGAAAGGGAGGGGGATCTAAGAGCAGAAAAGCAGAGGTGGCCTAAATTTGAATCTCAGTATTAGAAAAAGAAAGACCAAAACATAATTGCTCACACAAATACTGTAGAACTGAGGAATCTAAGCCTTGAAAGGGCTGTGGTTCTTCTCATGACACCAACTAGAAAATCTTTTCTTATTCTCCATATATGTTTTGTAGGTTTATTTTGTCTCCCGTAATACCTGCTGCCTGTCCCATAGGAAAAAAAAATTGCTTTGCATGCATAATTTATTTCTGTGAGGAATTTTGTGGTAATTGCATTGGTCATTTTCAAAAGAACACTGATACCCTGGCCAAAAGGGGTTCACCACAGTTCTCTTTGGCGAGTCCTTCTGCACCTTTATAACCCTAGTTGTCACAGGAAAGGATGGAAAAGCATGTAGAAACATTCCTTATCATGGAAATGAACCGTATGTGGCCTGTGTGCAAGGAGTTTTGGAGCAGAATTTCTTTAACTGTTTGTTGTGACTCCATGGGTGCCGGAACCATAGAGCTAGGTGGAGGGGGGAGCCCCCCACTTTTACAGCTGTAAGACCTGTCGGGAAAAATTAATGAAGTGGAGTTTTCATGCTAATGTGGATTCGCGCGGGGAAGTTAAACTAACTAAACTAGCTGTTCTTGTTCTGTTATTGCTCTCTGTTACAGGAGTTATGCTGCAGCTGTTCTGTTGGTGCTCCCAGAATCATGCCGGTAAGGAGAGTTTTGTTGTTTTATTTGCAGGAGTTATGCTGCTCCCACGTGTGTGTGCGTGTGTGTAAAATGCCCCAGTTAGATATACCTGGTGGTTAGTGTTACTCAAGCTCAAACAAGAGCCTAAATTACTTACCCATACCATCACTTGTGATTCAGGGAGTTGACTCCATAGCTCTCCACGGTCCAGATTTTCACAGAATATTTGGTTCTTACTTTTGGTCTGTTCCTCTTACAATTTATCTTTTTCTGGCAAATCAGTGAGAACTGAATTCACTAAATAATGATAGCTCTTTAAGTTTCAGGCTTCCTTTCTTTCAGTAAACACATGGTAACATAAAACACTTTATTTTAGCAACGTTCTAAGATTATACCATCAGTATTTAAAATGTGTCCCTGGTTTTGGGCCTTTGCACCCCCCCCCCATATAAATTTGGCCTTTTTCCAGATTTCTTGTGCTACGAAGTTGAGAGATTTAGATGATTGTCAAGTGGATTTTACAAGGAGCTGAGAGCTTCAGGGGAAGAGAAGTTTAATGCTACTTATACTAAATTGTTTACATTGTTAGTAGCACAACAGGTAGTATACTTGCTTTTGATGCAGAAGGCTGTGGGTACTACTCCCACAGTATGCAGCTGGATCGCTGATACTGTACTGTGTTGTACTTTAAAGGGAGTGGATGCTGCAGTCCTATGAATGTCCTCCTTTGGAGGAGTTACTTAGTAACTATGAACCCGTTATCAGTTTATCATCCATTCCCCATTGCAAAATTACTAGCTTATCAATTTTTTAATGTACATAGAGACTTTATTCTTCAAGGGCAACAGGCACTTTATTTGTAGAGGAAACAATGAAATATAAAGTTGTTTGCTAGCAGCAACCTCTTCATTAGTTACAGATCCCTTTAATGTGGAATTATTTAGATGACTTACTTCTGCAGAGATTTTACATATTTACTGATATTGGTGGATTGTAATGACAGAAGTTTGGGTGGCCTTTTATGGGTAGTTTTGTCATTATTGGTTCATAAATTTTGTTTCATTGCTCACTAAAAGACTGTTCCAAACTACAAATTTAAAACATATTCTAACAAGTGGTGCTGTATTATACAAGGAATATAATGTAATGCAATCAGGTTAATACAATCAGGAAGGTGAATCAAAGAACGTGTGTATATATATATATATATATATATATATATATATATATATGGGTCTACTTCTAAAGACCGAACCGACGATTCCCTGACACAGAAATCACCGACGCCAGAAAACCGACAACACACAAACCCGACAACGCGAAACACCGAACACCATAACACCGACACACGGAACGTAAACAACACACTACACTACATAGCATACACACTAGCCCTGACCCAAACCCTAACCCTAAGGTCCGACACTATCGCACACTTCACCTACCTGCACCCTAACCCTAACTCACTTACCCACCCCTAGCCCAAGCTCCGACACTAACGCACACTTCACCTACCTGCACCCTAACCCTAACTCACTTACCCACCCCTAGCCCAAGCTCCAACACTAACGCACACTTCACCTACCTGCACCCTAACCCTAACTCACTTACCCACCCCTAGCCCAAGCTCCGACACTAACGCACACTTCACCTACCTGCACCCTAACCCTAACTCACTTACCCACCCCTAGCCCAAGCTCCGACACTAATGCACACTTCACCTACCTGCACCCTAACCCTAACTCACTTACCCACCCCTAGCCCAAGCTCCGACACTAACGCACACTTCACCTACCTGCACCCTAACCCTAACTCACTTACCTGACTACTCCTACCTCCGTCACTGTCGCACACTTACCGGGTCGCGATCACACATTACCCTTGTCGGTCTTTCCGCTGTCGGTGACTCACCCTGTCGGTATACGTACCTGTCGGTTATCTGGCGTCGGTGATTTCTGCGTCGGGGGATCGGTGGTTCGGTCTTTAGAAGGGGACCCATATATATATATATATATATATATATATATATATATATATATATATATATATATACTTGCTCACAGGATGCAGGAGATCAAAATAGGGGAAGAGACAATGGTTCGGTGCTGAGACTTTGTCTGTTTGGCATATACATCTCAAAAGTAAAAGGAAATACTAAAGGGCTTTGGCCGATTAAGTTTGAGATGACAGCAAGCTAGGGGCAGTTATTGAATCCCCAAATGACTTAACCATCATGCAGGAAGGTTTGTCCCAAACGATAACTGGTGCCAGAATTATGAATTGAAACTAAACTCCAAGAAATACATTATCATATCCTTTGGGAAGTCATCTTCTCCAGGGAACTGCCAAATTGACAATGCCCACTGACAACTGACCTAGTTGTTTGGCATTTGGGAACTTGTGTGTAGAGTGACCCAGTTTTTGACCAACATATGCCCAGAGTCATAAGAAAGTCTTTTTATTCTGCACGGCTTATAAACAAATTGATTGTGACAAGATCTAGAGATGTTATTGTCCCCCTTTACAAAGCCCACATTAGGTCAATCATATTGTATAATGTCCACTTTGGCATGTATCTGTCCAGACCCATGCAACAATTGGAATACCCAGAGAGATACCTTACTAAAAGGATACAAGTCCTAAACAGTAGGTCTTGCATGAACCACTTCAAAGATTTATCACTAGACTCAGTATCCTACAAAGTGCCTAGAGGTGACGTGTCTGGCATACAAGACATCCTCTGACCTAATACAGATGGACCTACTGAGCATCAGCAATACACAGATCAGGTATCTAAACAGAATGTTGTGCAGAGCTGGATATATATCCAGAACAGACTATCCATTTAAGTAAAACAAAGCTCATCCCTGTCCGTATTCAAATGCAACTTGGATCTGAGGATGGGTAATAGAAAATGTACTTCAGGATTACCCCTCGTGCCACTAATGGATAGAGGCAGATCCTAAATGCTGCATCCCTTACATGGGTCCCCTCGAATTATCTACAGTGTGATCTCATTATTCTCACTAGGGCTAATATACAATTATCAGCCATGGGATAATAAGACCAATCAGGAAATGTTAATTCAAGCACCAAAATGGAAACTGGCTAAGCTTAAAATGTCCTCCAAGTGAACCTATGTTGTGGTAGTAAATAGTTTTAAAAAATTGGCCTTTTAAGATCACAAAGTGCCCCCCCCCCCACCCCCAGTCTTCAGCAGCTTCCGGCGCATCTGTGTGACTCAAAGCAAACAGATCTACTTGAGGAGTTCCCCACAGATGGACCAATTCCCAGAAGACTCTTGAGTGCAGGTTCCATTTGAGAAGGTCTATACTGGTCCTGCTCAGTTTGTCTGTGATCAAATCTAGGTAGCCTGGCGGGTGGGACAGATTGAACTTAATCTGTAATTCCCAGATTACCACAGCTAGTTTGCAAAGGAGGTTGGAACTAGTTCCCCTTTGTTTATGTACCACATCACTGTGGTTATGGCTGTGATTACTAGCAGAGGATCTGTAGTCCATAGATGTTTCAGAGATTTGAGAACAATGGTTAGAGCCATCATTTCTTGTAATTTATCTGCTTTAGTTTGCCTTTCTTGTTCCAAAGGCCCTAAATATTTACCCCTTGGACACAGCTCCCCAAACAGTTTAAAACATCTGTGTTCACAGACTGAGTAGGGACTGGAAGGGAAAAGGGAGTCCTGGGACGAGAAAGCTGATTTACCCACCAGAGTAACTTCTTTTTCACAAACCCCAACCTTGGCATTTGAAACGAAAGCTGTACTATTGTTGGGTCCAAACTGATTTGACAGACCATTAAATATTCATCATGTGAAGTCTGGCCAAAGGAATCATGAGAATAATAGAGACCATGAAACTTAGAAGTCTGATATGGTCCCTGGCAGTTGCTAAAGTCTGGTTAGAAAATACCAGAAACTGTTCCTTGTAACATTATACTTTGTCCTGAGGAAGAAAAGTTATCTTGAGGGATGTATCCAGTATACATCCCAGAAACACTGTCCTGTGAGACAGGATGAGAGAAGATCTCTCTAGGGTGAGAAAAAAGTTTTTTCACCCAAGCCGGACACTCATGTCTTGTGAAAGAATCTGCAAAAAATAAAACCGTCTAAATATAGAAAAAAGCGAATGCCCTGCATCTGTCATGGACTGTTATTGGAGATGCCGTTTGCAAACACTCTTAGCTGTTTACAAATCAAAGGGCAAAACTGAAAATATAAATCAGACACAGAAAAATGTGAAGTGGCCTGAATTTTTTGAGAAATGGAATATGATGTGAAAGTTTAGAAAGGTCTAGAAATATTTTACAGGGTACTTCTTTCTGTGGCATCAGAACGATCCATGAGTCGAATCCTTTTCCTTATAGTCCTGTGGTAGCATTTTCTATAACCTCCAGTATAGCATCTGATTGTGAATAGTAAGGAACAAGTAGGCTTGATTGGTTGGATGAGGAGGAATCGTGTGAAAAAGAGAAAGTGTGTCCCACTGCCAGTTATATCCTTTTCGAATGATTCTTAGAACCAAAGTGTCTGAAGTTGTCTGGTACCACAGAGGAAAGTGAAGACCTAACTTTGGGAAAGCTTTACAGGATGGGGACAAGAAGCCCATGAAGGGGCATGTAGTTGGTCTGTTTTGTCTATATTTTTGGGAGATTTTGTAACCCCCCCCCCCCCCACCCCGGTGATTGCTTTTTGAACCTTTGTTTGCCTATGCCTTCCTGGGAATGCTTATTTTTGTTTCCTGAAAAAGGAACCCGAAGTGAAAGAAAAGATGAAATTATATTTTGGCAAGAAGATTAAAAAAAATATGGGCAGCTATTTGTGTTAACTTTTCCCTTTCTTTCAACCTTTTAAGCAGCTCAGCCAATGAAGGCCAAATAAAACCTGTTTTTTCCAAGGGACTTTTCAAGATCTCAACTTTGGCGTCATCTGGTAAATTATGTGAAAGTAGCCAGGTAAAACTTGTCATCACTGACCTAGTGGCAGCTGCTGTAGAAACAGCATCAGTAGTGCTATAAGCACATTTTGAGTGTGTTTCATTACCTGAGATACTAATGAATTCAGCAATGT
The DNA here is from genome assembly GCF_019279795.1 of Protopterus annectens. Taxonomy (NCBI): domain Eukaryota; kingdom Metazoa; phylum Chordata; order Ceratodontiformes; family Protopteridae; genus Protopterus; species Protopterus annectens. The sequence continues at coordinate 978,706,241 of NC_056730.1, forward strand.
CTTAGTCTTAAAAAAAAAAGTATTAGCTGTTAACCTTCTTATATTGTCAGAGGAAGCCAGCTGAAATGTAGACCTGTGAGCATGACAATTTACTATTCTGAAAGGTTAAAGTGGAAGGAATATAACTTTCTTCCCAACCTATCAAGGCATTTCCCAGTGTGTCAATAGGAATAAGGCTAGCAGCTGTAATGAGGTTTGGCAGAAGCTGATTTTTTTTCCAACAAACATCTTTATTAATTTTTCACATATGACATAGGCAATCTAACATTTATACAAATGAAAAACAAACATGACACCACTTTAATTGCAAACAGTATACATCACAGTCACCACTGAAACAGCAGTAGTTGCAAACATTATACATCACTTATCTATCCAGTCATTGTCAGTTAAGCATTATATAGCTCATTCAAATCCTGCTTCTTAAACCTTGTTCCTGCTGTGCATATATTGTTTCCACAATTCCCGTTTTTTTCCTATGTAGTTTGCTCCCTCCCTTTTCTAAACATCCCAATTCCAGTTGTTTTATCTCTGTTACTATATTCACTACTTCTAGTAAAGTTGGTCTAGACTTAGATTTCCATTTTCTAATAACTGCTTTTTTAATAATAATAATAATAATAATAATAATAATAATAATTAGACTCAGCAAGGCTCTACTGTCTCTAGGCAATTCCAATTCTGTATCATAACTGAAAAAGTAATCTCCAAAATCAGTCCAATCTGCTCACCCAGCATCACTGACAGAGCGGTCTGCAGGGAATCCCTAAAGTCTGTCAGCTCATTACATTCCCAAAAATATGTTCCCAGCCACCTCTTTCTTGCCTGCCACACTTCCAACCCTTGCTATCCACTTGAGGAAAATTTCTTTGGAGTTTGCTTGGGATATAGAAATGCCTATGCAAACACTTCCAGGCAAAGATCCTAAATCTTCTAGACTTTGTTGCATGTTTGGGAGACATATAAATATCTTCCTATTGTGTCTTTGAGAATTGCTTATCCAACCTTTCTTCCCTGTGCTTTCTAAGCTCCTCCTATTGATTCTTATAATTATCGTGTAGTATTTTATATGCTTTACTAATTATTCCTTTTTTAATGGCAGCTTCTGTTCTAGACTCTATTAAAAACTCTACCAGTGCTGGTCTTTCATTCAGGAGCCCCCTATTTATTTCTCGCTGCCTATACATTAATATCAATCCTTGATAGGGAAGGCAATCTCTAACCTGCAGTCCAAGTAAATTCTTGGCCTCTTCCCATTCTATAGCCTTTCCCTTTCTAGTTATTTGCTCCCAATCTCTTGGTTCCTTTGCCCGTTTTCTCCAATAAATTCCAGCCCCCTTTTGCCTATTATCTGTATCCCGACCACAGTCATCCCTATCGGCAGAATCTCTTTTCTCCATTCTTGTGTGGGTTTGGTTCTTAGAATACTCGCTGCTATTTTATGAATATAATACTCTGTATTGATTTCTGTTCTTCTCCTTAACAGTCTGCATCCAAAATCCCAGACTCTCCTTATTTCTTGAGCTTCTTACCTGTATCCGCATCTTTCCTTTCTACTTTGAATTATAGTTTTCTGCTTGTGCTATGTACAACAGCCTTAACTGTGTTGCTCTAAAATACCCACCCAAATTGGGTAATCGTAGCCCGCCTTGTTCTATTGGAAGAATCAGCTTATCCCACTTGACCCTTACTGTCTTCCCTTCCCAGATAAAATCCTTCAGCTCTCTTTTAATTGCTATCCACAACTTCTCCTCTGGTTGATAACAATATGCCTGACCTGTGTATAAGTTTAAAGGGACTAAACACATTTTAATGGCATTTATCTTAGTTTCCATATCCATATAACAAAGCTTCCAGTTTCTCAATTTTTGTATTATCTTCTGTTTAGTCTCTTCCCACATAGCTGCCACAATAGAGTCATTTCTAATCCATACTCCTAAATACTTAATTTTATCATGTCCCCATAAATATGGATGTTGTTGGACCAGTTCATGTGTGGGTACATAATTTACCGCTATTGACTTTGTTTTGCCTTCATTAATTTTGTATCCCAAGAAGTTATGAAACTGTCTTAAAATGTTCCACAACACTTTAACGTCCCTTTCTGGTTTTGTCATGTATAAAATAATATCATCTGCAAATAGAGACAGCTTTTCCTGACTACCATACCAGTTATATCCTTGAATTTCTGAATCCATTATTTTCCTTGCCAATGGTTCTAAATATAATGCAAAAAACAAAGGGGAAAGTGGACAACCCTGCCTGGTTCCTCTGCTCAAACAAATTATTGGAGAGGACCCCACCCACCTTAATTTGTGCCTCAGGTCCCTCATAAATTCTTCTAATCAACCTTATAATTGTATCAGGAAAAGCAACGGCAGAAGCTGATCTTGACAAAAATATTACTGCAGAATCTGACCTGTCATTAGAAAAAAAAATTTTGGGGACTGGGACGTGTTGATTTATTAAATTTTCTGGAAGCAGGTGACTGTCAAGCAAATGCTGACTGCAAAGAAAGCATCCTTTAAGTTTAGCAACATAGGATAAACAGCTGCAGTTTGAGAAAAAATCCACCTGTACCAAATCATAATGTCTTTGCTGAAATTTTGGTATTTCTTTTGGTCTCACTAAAAAAAGTAATTCATTCTTGCAAAAGTAGCTGAAAAATACAGCTCTTCAGGAGAGGAATCTAAAGAATAACTTCTGTGGGAAGTTGACATAATGGTTAAGGCGTTTAACTTATAGGCCCAAGGTGCACGGTTTGATTCTCACATGGGGTAATCGGTTAGGCGTAAAATGACGCATAAGGACAGTTAGCCTAGTACTAATCTGTGAACCCAGAGAGTCAGATTCTCCATACTGTGGAGTGAGAATTTGAGAAACCTAGTCAAAGTCTAAATCTTATCCCTCAGACTAAGGATCAGAATCTGAGAAACAGGAAAATATTTTCCTTTTTAATGCCGGGAAGACTCTGCATGTAAAGGCTGAAAGACCTTAAATAAACCTTTAGCAAAGCCCAACCAAGCCTTATCTGCTTTAGTAGAAGAGAAGATACATTTCTAAACTAATGTTTCCTGTTTCTCAGAGCTCCCCCTCCAGAAAGAGTGTGGCTTCAAGGACAGTCCTTTCCGTGAGAATGAAGCTCCTCAGAGTGGCTTAGCAAAGGAGCATCACTCAGTTCCTTCTCTGATGCTAGTAAAAGTGGTCTCCTTTTGCCTGAAAAAGGGTAGCTGAACAGTCACAGAGTACTTGCCTGTTTCGTGGTCCTTAGTGGCTTCCTGAGAAGCAGCAGTAGAGGGACAAAGAGGAAGTAACTTGTGGTCCGATAAACAGCAGATGGCCACAACGTAGCCACCCATCAGTGACTGCAGCAAAGGGGTAGCCAAAGTCAAGACTGAAACCCCCAGATAATTTTTTTCCCTGCTGCTCAGGGAAGGAACGACGGAGTTACCTGGACTCCGGTCCATTTCCTTGCCACAAAAGATGTCTGACAAGCTATTAGCAGAGTTTTGAAGTCTCATTTTACCTCCTGACAGAAAATTAAGCTCTGAGGTAAGATTTTGTAGTGTCAAACCACACACACACTAGCCCCAGTGCCTAACAACACTTTTTACAGAAAAGTAACACTTAACCTTGTGATAAATAATAACGGATTTCCACAGTGACTCATGACCATCTGTCTACAGGTAACAACAGGTACAACATAACCTCACTGTTTTACTCCAATCTCGCTTGACTAGTTACTAATCCACCTCTTAGTTTACCTCCCTCTTTCACATAGTCCAACTGCAAACTGCACCCTTACCCTACTATTTCACCACATGTGTACATATGTAAATATTCCTCTGTCATATCTAAATGCCTTTCTCTATTACTTAACACACTATATCAATAGCTCTCTCTATGCAAGGTCAGTTAATTGCTGCTTATCGTTTCATTGTAAAAAAAAATCATGACTGTAATACTATTAACTCATGTATTGTAAATGTCTTTATATTGGAGTGTAAATTTTTTGTACCTTAAATTGTCTGTATCGGAGCTTTTCTCCTCGGGTCTCCACTGAAAATGGGCCTCTGGCCCAGTTGGATTAACCTGGTTAACAAAAGTCAAAATAAATAAAAAAATAAAGTTGTCTCACAAGCAGGTAACAGAGCTTAGGGTAGTCAGTGAAACAAACTCAGGAAAAAAGTTTTGAGGTAAACATTTTTAATGACATCCCCCAGAACCCCAAGTTCTAGCCCCTACCTACAGGTTTTGACTAGAAAGTAAAACTACTTCTCACAAAAAATTGGTTATATGAAAGACATTTCCCACAGGGAATCATGACCAAAACATGTCAGATGTACAGTAATGTTTTTTGTGCCTCTAATGACACCAGTTGTAGCCCTTGGCAAATATTTCTGACAGAAAAGAACAACTTTTCTTCACAAAAAAGATTAAATGTAAGTATTCCCCAGTGAGTACTTATCTGCCAAGCCGTGTTGAAGCACTAGCCAATTGTCCGTTATTTGAAGCCCACAGGGGAAGAGAGCACTTTGACGGTAAGAAAGTTGTAAAGTTTTGGCACTCTAGCCACTGATTTTATCCTATTCTCCACAAGATGTGCAATCTCCCGGGTGCATGGGAATTGCCTTAAATCTTTGGGAGCTGGCCAGGTTGTCCAGTCCTTGGCAAAACATCCATATAACTTCAGCTGGAACAGTGAACTAATGATGAACATCTCTGTTTAACCCTTTCTCTAGCTGTTACTCATTGATAAGCTGTTGAAACTCCTGAAATTCAAACAGAAGTGCCCTCTAAACAAGAACCTTCATCTGCCAAGCCCTTAGGTAAAGTTCTGGCAATGCAGACATCATAATGCTGTAGCAAGGAACTTTATCTTGTGGACTGGATGAAAACCAACATTCTGTCTTGTTCATAGGTTGGTACTAGGCTATTGGCCCTAGGGCCTATATAAGCCTAACCAAAAAGGTACCCTGACTTTCGCCACCCAAGAAAATTATTTTCCAGGGCCTCTGTCAAGCAGAGCCACAGAAGTGATCCCTGGGGTGAATTTTCTATTTCCCATCCAGTCATCAAGATTTTTCTTGAAGAGTGCTAATGAGGAGCTCTGTTTGACATAGATATGTAGTCTGTTCCAGAGTATGGGAAGTCTCTGGGACAGGAATCTATCCCTCCAGCGTGCTCTGTTTATTGTGGTGACAAAGTTTAGGTCCCTAGACTGCATAGCTCGGAGGGATTGGGATTTCTTTAAGTGGAGTATGTCAAGCAGCTCTGGGTTTGACATAGCTTTGTATGTTAGGCAGAGATTGCCTCTGAGTAGGCAATATGCAATGGAGTAAAGCTGGAGTTTTTTGAGACGGTGTGTGTAGGGCATCTGTTTGAGGCCAGTAATCCTCTTTGTGAGGTATTTCTGTGGCCTTTCCAGTTGTTGCAGATGTCTTGTGAGGTACATACCAAAAGGGATGTTGTACTCTATAATGGGTCTAATGAGTGATGAGTAGGGGGGAACAATGACCTCTTTTTTTCTGGACGAGAAACCTTTTGTGATGAGGTGTGCTACATAGAAGGATTTCCTGACCACTGTGGCGATGTGGTTATTAAAGGAGAGACTACTGTCCACCTGTGTCCCAAGGTGTCTTATCACACTTTCCGTGTTAAGTAGATTACCTCCTATGTGGTAGTTTACCAAAGGGAATGACAATGCACTTTTTGGCATTGAGCTTGAGGCCATGGCTTTGACACCAGGCATCTGTCTCAGTGAGGCCCTTTTTGTAGGATGTCCACATCGTTAGGAGTTTTGATTATGGCTCCTAGTTTGCAGTCATCTGCGAACTTAGCCATAGACCTTCTGTGTTAGCTTGTACTTCGGAGTAGTAGTTACCAAACAGGAGAGGACCCAGGACTGAACCCTGTGGTACTCCACTTGTCACTGGTCTGAAGTCTGATTTGGAGTCTGCTACTTTCACAGTGTGGGTTCTGTCAGTAAGCCAGTTGGCAACCCATCTTGTGACATAGGTATTTATACCTAGTTTAGTGAGTTTATCTATAATTCCAGAATGGGGGATGGTGTTGAACGCCTTGGTGAGATCTAGATAGGTTGTGTGAACCATCTTACCCTCATCTAGGGCTTTGGTTTAAGTGTGTGTTAACTATTTTAAGATAATTCCTAAACACAGAGTTACTGTACTTTCAGAAGCCTAGACAGGGGCATAGAGGATTTCTCTAAAATGTATTTTTGTAGAACATTAGACAACTTTGACCACCATCACCATAAAACATCTGTTCGCTTTGTATTACCATAATTAAGACTTATTATTTATTTGTTTTGTTTCTCATTAATATAGTTCTATCCTACATTCAGATCAAAGTTAGGAGCCATATTTCGTACTGCAATTTCAGGACAATATTCATGATTTTTTTTTTTTTTTAATTTAACACATAGCTGCTCAAATCTGGAAAGATGGTTAATCTTGAAAAAAAAAACAGGGTAAGATCAGTGGTGTCCTAACAAATTTATGTTCATTAGGTGCTGTCTTAGTTCCCCTGAAAAGAACTTATGGGTAGCTTGTGGTTTTGCCTCTTTTCAAAAGTAAGTGAGGCATCATATTTTGGACTTTCCTGGGTAAGTAAGTGAGAGTGATCCTAGGCTCTCGGAATGCATTGTGTGAAGGCTGGACCTCTGCTCTTGTGCTGCTGCCATCTGCTGATGAACATTGGAACAGCTGTTATCTATGCAGAACGTTAGACTGGCATGCTCAAAATGTGCTTTAGAATACATGTCGGGTGAATTAATGCAGGAAAAACAAACAGTCAATCAGCAAGCAGTTTTAGTTCCCCTCTCAGAGTGCAGTTGATTGTAGTGAAAGCCCAGTAAGCATGTCTACTTTTTGTTCCACATGACTGGCTTTTTACAGATGGTAGCCCATAAAAGCCACTAAAAATGTCCTGTTTGAGGTGAGTGATGAGACAGGATGGTCATCCTTCATGACCACGGTTGCAAAAACAACTGAACCGATGACTGGGGCTTGTATCAAACAAAACTCTGTAAATGCTTTGTTTTATAATGGGTTTCTAAACAATTTTAAGAATTTTATCTTTAACCACCTTGTTTAAATATGGCTACTAGGTATGACATTTTCCTTTTTATTTACTATGAATAATGTTCGCTGGTTATGCTAATTTAAAAACACAGCTGTTCAACAAGTCTTAACAGCAACAGAAACATTTCTTTCAGACAGTATTTGATGAACCTGTTGAGTCTAACCTTATTAATGTACTTTGCTGGACTAGCAGATTGCATTATACGTCCAGGCCCTTAAGATATAAAACCATGAAAAAATCTTTTCTCATCTTGAAATAATTATATTAGGCATCTAAACTTATTATTAGATTTTAATTTTTACTTGCAGTAACTGCTTTTGATCACAACTTCTGCAGAGGCGTTGCAGGCAAGGTCACTGACTTATAATGAATGAATGTGACTTGTAATAAATAGGGTTTACAAAGCTTTGTGATAAAAAAGAACAACCAAGTGACCCCCAGCAGTAGCTGCAAGAGGGCTACCCTGAAAGAATTAGAAGATCAAATAAATCAGTGCAGGCAGGCGTGCTGTAGTTATGAGACAGGTCTTTGTTTAAGAAAATAAATGAATTACAGTTTCACATTTGTGTCAGTATATTTTTCTCAGAGAGAAGCTGCTACTGACACGTACTAAAGTGCTGTAGCATTTTGCTAATTTAGAAAAAGTCTGCTATAGATCGATTGCGACCTTATCCATGGGATGGTCTCATTCATCTCCTAAGCAGGCTACTGTCACACCGCTGCTTTGTAATATCTGTGGGTTCCTGTGCCACCTGCTACAGAGAGAGAGACAGAGCATGATAATGAGAGAGGTTTTGACAAAGGTTTTTAGGGTAGGCCTTAGACCATGAAGGGAAAAATAACACTGTGTTTTTGACTGCTACCCTTACCTCCTGTTAGTGCAGAGTCAGTGTTATATAGTCAAAAACATAAGGAGAACTTTTAAGTTTAACTTCTTGTCACTCAGCTGTTGCTAACTAGCCTGTTTATCTTTCATTTCCCTGCACTATAGAAGTTTTCTGAAAAGCAACTGGTGGAAGTTGAACACAGAATTATCTCTGTAAATGATGGAAGGAGAACAGGGCTTTATAATCACATTTGTTTGCATAGCTGGCAGGCTGTTGTTTTTGATATCAGAGACCTAGACTCAGCAGAGCTTATTCTGGAGAAGTGCTTTGTTCCTGCCCATGTCCGTCTTTATAGATAACCACTTGTCAGTATGGGCAGTGGCAGTGATGCAGATTATAAACATTATCATGATAGGTACTGGACAACTTTTGGGCATGAGAGCCAATATCACATGATGTGCCACTTCTGTAGAGAGCAGAGTACAGCTATTTACAATATCAAGGGAGTTACAAGCATCCTGGGTGGTATTTTTGTTTTTCACAGTGTTGAAGAAATGATGCAGACAACATAAATTACTCATTCCTATCCATCATCAGGAGTGGACTTCGGTTGTTTGTAGGATTTCTTCCGGTAAGGTGAGAATATCCTAGACTTCGGCAGATATTGAGAGCATTGAGTAGTGTTAAAAGCGATAATGAGGAGGCATTAATTGTTAAGTACGATAATGCGCTTAAACCAGTAACTAAGAAAGGAGGATTATCATAAATCAACCAGTTCATATCAGAAATTGTAAAGGGCATACAGAGTAGCTGTACAAAGAATCTTAATGCACCTAAGCATTTGCAAAGATGTATTCTTTTTATTTTTTTCATCTGTCATTTACTAGGTCATAGAGAAGAAATAATATGTATGGATAGAAAGGGTAGCATCTCCCCATAAGTTGTTAACCAAATGCCAGATCTTCATTTGCAAGTGCAAAACAGTACAGTGGGGCACAAAAAAGGAAACAAAATGCATCAGTGTGGTACACTTGACAACTTGTTCACTACTGAACAAGAAAATTGTTGGTTCAAATGCTAGGCTAGGATTAAGATCTCATCTGAAACATAAGGTATTGTGTGGCATAAGGCATGCAGTTATGTAGATTGATATTAACATGAGGATTCTTCTATACTTACTGGTTTTGGCTAGTTGGCTGTGCAGGAGGAGGAAAAGGCACTGTTCCAAGAGAACATTTCTCTCATAACTTGTCAACATTTCCATTTCTGGTCACATGATTTATGTATGTGTGTGTGTATATATATATATATATATATATATATATATATATATATATATATATATCTATATCTATATATATATATATATATATATATATATATATATACACACACACACACACACACACACACTTTTTTTTCTGACTCCCACACTTGCTTCAATCTAGCTTATGCTGAGTTACCTCCCATTTCTTCCCTAGTATTGGAGCAGGAGTCATTTGGAGTTTGGTTGTCATCCAGATGTTTGTGTGTGTGTGGGGGGGGGGGAGTAGTTGTGCCTTAACATTATCACAAGTGGCAGTGTGTGGTTGCACGTTCTGGCCGTGCGTGCATGCCTGTTTGTTGCTGCCATACCTGCAGTTGCTTCACTGCCATTCTTAATAATTTGTGTGGAAAACTCTTTGACAGAGTGCTGTTTAAATGTGTATGCTTATTTATTTTTTTTTAAACAGTTTTAATGTTCCCATAGCATCAAATTTCTCAGAAGCAGAATATGGGTAACTGTGTCTTGTAGTGGTGGAGTTGTCATAGTTACCATCTTCAGCCAAGTGTAAAATCGTGCACTTCACTGTGAGTTTTTGCTGTATGAGTATATGAGAGTCCTAACTAATAGAACCAGTAACCTGCATTTAAAGGACAAGAAGGTGAAAAAGGGCACTGCAGATAAGAAATGCTTTAGTTTCCTCTGATTGTTTTGACCGTTAACTTGTTATTGCCAACCTGCTGCATATTTTGAGGTAGCAAGATTGTTCCTGAAGATGAAAAGAAAGGAGAGACTCAATAAAAAAAAAATGCCACTGTTTATTAGGCTGTGATTGTAGTGTAACAGCAGCTGTGGACGATTTGCTAATTAAAAGATCATGTGCAGCGGCCCACTTTTACCTGAAAAATGACCCAATTGCTTTCTGCATCAGTGAAGTCCAGCATCCTCCTTTCACTGTGCGAATTGCAGGAAAAAACATTAAATCCTTACTGTTCTACTCTCTTAAAAAGAAAGCCATTTCCAGCAACTTCGTGGACTCCTGTCATCATGCTTGCATAATGCTGATGTGAGGTCAGAGATTCCTGCTCCTCTGTTCTGGTGGGACTGAAATGAAAAACTACCAATATAGAGTATATCAAAAAAATATACAATATCAGCAAATGGTTACTTGGAAATACCAAGTACTTAATGACTACATGTGGTGTGTATTCATTAAGTGTTATCCAAGTGACCATATTATTTGCAGATTATAGCAGCAGTCACTATTGCTTATAAATAATATAGTAGGGAAATGAGTAAGAAATATACATAGACCCATTTCCCCTACAAACTACTATATCTGCTTAACAGGGAAATGGGTCTGTTTATGTACAAAGGTCAAAACTGAAAATTAACTGCGTAATCTACCTTTTTCCTAGCTTGGAATCTGAGTCAGGAAAGCTCCCACCCCTGACTGTATATCAGAGCTGCAACTACAGTAACAAGATACCATTGCCCCTGACAGCACCATATTTTAGTAGTGCTATTTTCTCATAAAATCATTATTTTATTTGAAAATATGTTTAAACTAGCCATTAGCCACCAGTGAGTGAACTTTTCTAATAGGTGAAAATTGAATGCATTAGCTGCATTGAGTATTGTCAAGGTACACTTGATCTTTAAGCGAAAACAGGTCCAAATATAAAAGGTGCCTTCTGTCACAATGTACACCAACAGTACCCATTAATGCTGTTCCATGCTTTTAATAATTGCACTAGACACAAATGTTTGAAATATTGTTGCATTAATTTCATGCAGAATGGCAACCAGTCACCTTTGCAGCTGTTTCCACTTAACTGACTCTGAGGTTCTGTCTGCATTATGAGTATTGCACATTCTTAAAGGTACAAGAGCTTTTTACATATTCACGTATTAACAGGCATTTAAGGCTATGCACATTATCACAGCTTCTGAAGAAAGTATACAGCAAAATCCATGTGTTAAAATGCACCATTTAAAATGACTGAATGGTTATTCTATGGTGCAACCTTTGAAATGACACTGCTGGTGATTGTTGTATTGGATAGTCCTTGTCCATCACAGCTGTTGCCAAGGAGTTGATCTGACTTATTTGGTAGTTGTCATGACTTGTGGGAATGTGACACCTATTCATATTGCTCCATAATATTTATTTAGTCACCATAAAGCAAAACATCTATTTATCTATATCCTGTTTTGTGTTCTGTTAACCGTTTCAGTGTTTGTCTAACCTACCCTCACATGCAGGTCATAGTAAAGAGCTCCGTCATCTTGTTTTGCTGTACATTATATTTTCATATATGTGTGCCTTAAATGAAAGTGCAAGCATGTAATTGCAACACATAATTTTCATGTAGGAATATTAGATTTATTTGTTTTTGTCAGCAGGAAAGTATTTTAGTTTGTTTTATGTTGCTGAAGTCACAAATGTCAGCCTGATAAAGAAATGTATATTTTTTGCTAGCAAAGGAAGTTAAAATAAATAATTCTTACAAATGCATTAGATCATTCAAAGGTTGACATTTGGAAACTGTGTTCTGAAATATCCCCCACTGTACAGTCTTAAAATTTTCTTGGGTGTGACTATATTAAGATTACCTTCGTGCACTGATCTCCCTTAAAAAGCTGGTGTTTTGCCTGGGATAATTTTCATTTTCTGAAGTTATCTTCCATTCATTTAGCTGATTTTTTTTTTCTTTCTCTTCTTTCCTTTGGTGCTTATTATCTGCCTGACATCGTAGACGTGACGCCTATAACATGTCTTTGGAGGCTGACATCGTCACATATTTTCTTCCCAGTGCATAATGTGTTGCATCTTCATGATCTATGACATTTTAATAAGAGATGAGACACAAGAACCCATTTTCTGCCATTTAAGTGGGCAGTTTGTGACATAGTAACACCTGGCTGTGGGGCATGTGGGAGAGCCGTCTGTGATTAAATGAGACTTCACACTGACCTTAGGGAAAGAATGGTACAGTGTGCTTTTATCTACTTTGGAATGAACTTTACTTTCCACACACCACTCGCATTAAGGTTAGAAACTGTCAGGTGAACGTGCAACTGAAATTCAAAAAAATACTCTGAAAAATCAGCAATGGCTGTAAGTAGTCCAATTTTTGCAGAAACAGGGTTGCAAAATCCTTTCTCCCACACACTCAGGAGAGGAGTTGTAGTTTATTTATCTTCTTCATTTTATTTAATTCATTGCTGGAAAAAAAGACTGACTTTAATGATTGCAGTGCAGTAGTGTCCTGCAGAATTATAAATGGCTTTGACTCCCCCTCAAAAAAAAAAAAAAAAAAAAAGAAAAGAAACATGCAGAATCTAATATTTTAAACTTATGTTCCCTCTCCCAGTGCCAGCAACTCCTGGTAGTTCAGTAAAACACATTATACCTTCTGCGTCATCAGACTTCTCTTTTCTGTTGTGATTTGCCCTATGGACTGAATGCAGGTGAGCATAATATCAAGGATGTAGAGTGAGGCTCAAGAGGTGAAGCCTGGCATCATTGTTGAGAACACATAATTAAATGTTATGATCCAAGACACGATCATAATTCTTTGAAAGTGCATGGAGCTTTATCTGCTCCATGCACTGCTGCTTACAAGAAAAAAAGAGTAGGTGTTTGTTGGCTTTCAAAGCATTAAAGCACCTAGCGAGTGTTGTCAGAAAGATAATGTAACAGTCTCTGTGTTTACACTCACCTTGCCATGCCTCTCAATTCTCCAGATTGTTGCCTCATATATTTGGTCTGTTCCTCATAAAATCTTTGGTTTTTGAATAAGTGACTGAGGACTGAATTCACAAAAATAATGCAGGCAAACACGCAAACTTTTATTCTAGCTACTCTATAAGTGTATAAGAGGAAGGGGCACCTTATTGGTATGGACAGCATGCAGAAAAAATCTGTTTTTATTCTGCCATTGTTGCAGATTTAACTGCCTACTGGGAGACCTGATCTTAACAAGTTAAGCAAGTGGGTGATAAACATTTGTTAAGATTGGTTCTCATGCTGTAGTAGCGCTTAACTGATTTTTTTTTTCTGGATATGGGAGCATAATCACTGCATGCCATGCACTAAATTTATACTTAAGGATGGATGATAATCAAATTAACAATGAGAGCATTTACATGCTCCAGCGCATTAGTTATTGAAGACAGAATGGACGTAAAAATTATTAATATACTCAGACCTTCATCATATGGACACTTAGAACAGCCTCAACAGTCTTGATCATGGATTATTAACATTTAATGTATTAACAGCTGTTTGAAACTGCTATATGTTCTCATAGTATACTTTGTGCATGTTAACGAAGCTTTCTGCTGAAATGTAATATCTAATGTAATTCTGAATTCCACTAGATTATTCAGGAGAAAGCTTCATTAACATGAGAGTAGTACTACAAACGTAGGAATATATAGACTTCTTCCAGCTGTCATTCTGTTAATACTGTGCCTTACTACTGGATTCTGATGCCCTGAAGGGGTTTTATAGGTTTATAACCTCTCAGTCTAGGGTGGCTGGCTCACAGCAACCAAACTTTCAGTGTTGGGCAGAACCCTATAGTGTGTGATGGTTCCTTGTTATAAGGTGAGGAGACTGTGTGACATGACAGAAAGACAGAAACTGAAGCAGTAAAAGACAAACATGAATAAGCGTCTTCTCAGTGTAGTTTGTATTATTTATTTTATTACATTTTTTTACTGGGCCTATGTGAGCCCAGTTTCAGTGGAGGCCCGGGGAGAAAAGCCCCACATGTATTACAGTACAAACAAGAAAATAACACACAATACAGAGTATATACAGTTACAGTCATGGAAGTCCAAGAAATAATGCACAATACAGAGAATATAGTCGCAATGCATGGAAGTAGTATAGTATTAGTTATAGAAACACTTGTCCAGAGGATCAGCACTGTCTTGCATAACATAGCCAGCTAGTGGAAAGTTTTATTTATTTTTTTGTCTCTTCTTGGATGACTTTGTGCTAATTTCAGGGATTCATATTAAAACACCGAACGGTGTTTCATCAATGCATATTCAACGAACGTTGAAAATGTCGAAACCACAGAACAGCGATTTCTTTCCTAGGAAAAGAAATTGCTGTTCCAACCCCCCCCCCCAAAAAAAAAAACAAACGCTTCCAAACGCATACACACATACCCTAACCCTAATTATACCCCCCAAAAAACTGTAAACAATTAAATACACATATGTTCGTAACCCAACCATACATCTAACGAAAAAAACAGTAAACATTTTTAAACATATGTACTTACCTTAAACTGCACCCTAACCCTAAGGTCAGTAACTGTTTCACAATCACGCTTGGGAGCTATACCGGACAAGGGACAGCACTACACTTCAGAACAGGCAAAGCAACAAAGCGGTCAAGCGACTTCTTTCCCAGGGAAAGAATTCACTGAACATTCAACAAAAATGTGTTTTTGTCATTCTAACAGGAACCTGATTTCAGATCTGTTAGATCTGATTCCCTCTGGGATGGGAAGATTTTTCAGCCTTTCAAGGACAAGGCAGTGTAGAATGCAAGTAAACACAATCTTGCTGTGATAAATTTGTATGGGAAGGCAGGGGCACTGGGATGGCTAAGGAAAGGTTAGGGTCAACAAGGCCCTTGGTAGATGGGGTATACTTGATCCTTGATTACATGCACATGCAGCTTTAACATCCCATCTATTACGTCAGAAAAATGGAGAAAAGGTAACCTGGAAGGGGCAGAAGATACGACACAATGAGAAGAAGAATGGAAGGGAACAGCTGGTGTCACAAGATAAAAATGCTGAGGGAATTCTGGAAGACCTGTCACTTACTACCTGATTATATTAGGAATATAATGATGGGGTAATTTGAAATAACATTGCAGTTAATATTTGGGGGTGGGCAATGGTATACTGGAGTAGGTAGAGGCAGAGAAGGGTCAATGTGTTACAGAATTACAGGATTTTTCTGTCCTCAGATAACAATGAATGAGAGAGATTTTCTTGGGATTGGTTCAGAAATCAGTATTATATACTTCAGTATACATTTTTGTAGTCTGAAATATGAAAAATAGGCTTTAAGAGATGGCTAGTACATGAGAGCATCCTTTTCCATATTCAGGAGAAAGTCATTGTGCAATGAAAAATAAAGTAGATATGCACTTTATGAAGGAGAATCCTGGGTATGGGAAATTGTATAAGTTAGTGATTAGCCCAAAGTACAGTTAGTCAGTAGATAAGGATTACGTTGGAGTACAGTAGAGGGGGTAAGGAATTTTCTCAGTCAGAATAAAAGGAACCTTGATACCAGTAGCTACAGATAATCCATGAATGGTTTAGAACTCCAGCACAGGATCTTATTAACGACGAGAATGAAAATGCAGGAAATGTGGAGAAATGTGGGACATGTTATATATGTTTGGGAGCTAACTCAACTGCTATTTTCAGATAGTTTGGGTTAAGAGAGTCATAGTTAAGGGTGGAAAGGACAGCTATCTGTGAATGCAAACAGAGGTGGGAGGAAATAATTTCAGTGTTAGCAGCCAGATAGATAGACGACAGAAGGATAAAATCCGAATTAATGGAACAAGGTGTTTAGCAGATACCAGGGAGATTTTCAAGATATGCTAAGAAAGGTTTTAAATGAAGATTTGCATTAAATGTAAAATGATGGGTTTCAGATTTTATACAAGTGTGTTTTATTTTGTTATATTATATTATTTGCTCGTGGTTTATATATAAACTTTTTGGTGTCCCTTTAGGATCACATTTACTTGTATTAATATTTTATTTTTATATTAAATGAAAACAAGTCTTCATGCTTAAGACCTTATTACTTCCTTTTTTGTGGCTTACATTGTCTGTGTTCTGTCTCTTTCCAAAGGTTCCTTGTAGACTCCTTTCTGTTAGACCTCTTATATTATCACATCAAATGCTGCTAGTTATTGCTAAGATTTAGTTTAAAACTTTGGGGAGGCATTCTTTTGCCTACCTGGAGCCAGCCCTGTGAAATGAATTACCTTATCTCATATAGGTTTGGAATTTTGAGGACCCCTTCAGAGGGTCCCTAAAATAAATTTTAAAAGTATTTGTTTTAATCCTCTCAAAGATTCAGTTTAACTGTTTAAATTTATTTTAATTTATCCTCAACCATAATGTGCATACACCAATACCTTTCTTTCTGTGTGCTAACCTGGAAAACCCACTAATCCACTGGCTTATTTTAAGGGATGATCCAAAAGCAGTCTGTGAATAATTAGCTTGCATAGAATCACACAATGGACAAATGAAGATAGAGGGAGTGAAACTGAGGACTTTACGAAAGATGAACTTTGTTAAAACTGCCAGATGCTTGGTTTTCTGTTCATGTCCTACGTGATGGTGCTAAATATAAATCCTGTTATGATTAGGCAATGATTTGTATTGTTTTAGGGCATAGCTCTCAACTTCTTTGCTTAAGAATCAGGTACAAAGACAAAACTAAATGGGGTACCAACCCCCCCAGCACATAGTTCTCGGTCTATTACCTACAGAATCAGGGATAAATCTAGAATAATAGGAATAATCAAGGACACCTTTTTAAAATGTTAATAAAATTACTCTGAGAAATGAGAAGTTTACTGCATAAGAGAATGTGATTAATATTATAATAATAAGTGAAAGAAGTCTATAATCATTGTCATTATTTTAAGTGGAATCCTCCATACTTTCTCTAAGAAATCACGTATTTTAGGAGGGAAAGAAAAGCATTTTGAGTCAGATAGTAGGCCAACCTGACATTTATCCTTTTTTTATTTTGCTTTCAGCAGCTTGCAAAGAATCCGCAATGCCTTTTTAAGCTATGTTCATAATCTCAATGCAGCAGTGCACTTTTGAATGATTTTAAGTATAGCTAACCTACTGGCCAATTAATTCAGCTCTGACTCTACCCCTCTCTCCTCTCTATATATCCTACAAGATATACCTGAAACAGACTTGCCAGTAGCTACCAAAGAAGACCTAGTCCCGAAAGCACTATCAAAGCTAAAAATATTGCATCAATGTAGCCTGACAGTATACCTGAATGCATCTTAAATAGCATGAAGCATGAGTTAGCTGGACCCCCCACCCCACCATAAAACTTTTCAACCTCAGACTCTATACAGGTGTTTTACAGAAATAATTGGAGAGCAGCTATAGTCATTCCCCTGCATAAGAGTGGACCTTCCAGAGACCCATAAGTTTGACCAGCCTCATATGCAAAGCCATGTAAAGACTTCTCATTCAACTAATCAGTAAGAACATAGGGAAGTCCAAACACTAGAACCGTCTTAGTTTGGATTCATCAAAGGCAAATCGTGCTTGTGCAACCTGGTGGACTTTTTCGAAAAGTTTATACTATAAAAATATATACTATACTATAGTTTATAGTAGTAATAGTAACAATAGTGGCACAGTGATAATAGGATGTGTAAGATTTTGCCACACCTCAAAAAAAAAAGAATAAAAAACAGCACATTCATCAATACAGTTTTACTGACATGGTCATCATCTCAGACTGTATATGGTCATTGCATTTGTATTGAATAGGTCACTTATAGCCACTCCACTTTGAAACCTGGCATATCTTGCTAGGGCCCTATATCTTCTACATCTTTGCTAATAATTCTGTTAAAGTTGCGTTTTTCTTGCTTCTGCATTATCGGTACGAAATGCTTAATTGTATATGCCTAGGATGAGTGCTTCCCACTACTGAAAACTAAGTATGTAACACAATTCTGACATGTTATGGTATCTCTTTAATTATGTTGTTTTGCTTTCTGAAGCATTTCATGTTGTTCATAGGTGGGTACTAGGCTATCTGCCCAAAGGCATTTATAAACTTAGCCAGAATGTGTTGGCTTTCGCCGCCCCCTTAGATTAGTTCCCTGTGCCTCTGTCCAACAGAGCCACTGAAGTGATCCCCGAGGTAAACTTGGTTTCCCATCCACTTCTCAAGGTTTCTTTTGAAGAGTGTTAGCGAGGAGCTCTGCCTAATGTAGATTGGGATCTTATTCCAAAGCACGGGAAGTCTCTGGGACAGGAATCTGTCCCTCCAGCATGTCCTATTTATTGTTGTGGTGAGGTTTAGATCCTTAGAGCGTGTGGCTCGAGGGGATAAAGTTTTCTTTAGGTGGAGCATGTCCATTAATTCTGGGTTGGACATGGCCTTGTATGTCAGGCAGAGATCACCTCTGTGTAGGTGGTATGCAACTGAGTACAACTGGAGTTTCTTCAGTCGAGCTGCATAGGGCATCTATTTGAGTCCATTGATCCTCTTGGTGAGGTACTTCTGTGGTCTTTCCAGCTGTTGCAGGTGTCTTGTAAGGTAAATCCCAAATGGGGCATTGTACTCTAAGATGGGTCTGATGAGTGATGAGTAGAGGGGCACAATGACCTCTTTTGATCTGGATGCGAACCCTTTTGTGATTAGGTGGGCAATGTAGAAGGATTTTCTAACCACTTTGGCGATGTGATTATCAAAGGTGAGATTACTATCTAATTGGGTCCCCAGATCCCTTATTATTTCTTCAGTATTTAGGGGACTACCACCTATGTGGTAGTTTGTGGGTATTTTGTTTTTTTCAAAAGGGGATGACTATGCACTTTTTGGCATTAGCTTGAGACCATGATTTTGACACCAGGTATCCGTCTCAGTGAGACCCTTTTGGAGGATGTCTGTGTCAGCCGGAGTCTCAGTTATAGCCCCTAGTTTGCAGTCGTCTGAGAACTTTGTCAGCCATAGTCCTACTGTGCTTGCCTGTACCTCTGAGAAGTATATGCCGAACAGGAGGGGTCCTAGGACTGAGCCCTGGGGAATGCCACTTGTAACCGGTTTAGAGTCGGACCTAGCTCCCGCAACTCTCAGCATGTGGGTTCTGTCCGTGAGCCAGTTGGCAACCCATCTTGTGACATAGGGGTTTATGTTTAGACTGGTGAGCTTGTCTGTAATACCAGAATGGGGAATGGTGTCAAAGGACTTAGCGATGTCTAGGTAGGCTGTGTACCACTTTTCCCTCATGGATAGCTTGGTAACTGTCTCAAAGAAGTCCACCAGGTTTAGGAGGCATGATCTGCCCTTAACAAAGCCAAACTTGGTAGGGTCCAGTGTTTGTTGGTTCCCAATGTCTCTGTTAATGAGTTTCATGATGATGCACTCCATAGCCTTGCAGACCAAGCTAGTCAGGCTTATAGGGCGATAGTTCCCAGGGTCTGTTGTGGCTCCACCTTTGTGGAGTGGAATAACCATTGCTGTGCACCACTCTATGGGTATGTAGCCTGTGGAGAGGCTGAGTTTGAAAAGTGTGTTTAGGTGAGTGAGCAGTTAGTTCGTCTTTGAGCTTGTGTAGGATGCAGCCTGGGACTTTGTCCTGTCCCATTGATGCTGTGTTGTTGGGTTTGGAGAGGGCTGTTTTAACCTGAGTGTCTGTGATTTCAGGGACTGTACATTCTTCTGGTATGGTTATGGGCCGTTTTGGGGAGAGAGGGGGGTGAAGTTTGCGCTGAACCTGTCTGCCAGGATGTTGGCGATATCGGTTGTTTCAGTGTATTTTGTGCCATTCTGCACTAACTCCGAGCAGATCTGAGCATTGCCGCTTACATTCTTGACATAGCTAAAGAATGCCTTGTGGTTATCTTCGGAGTCATTGGCAATTTTTCTTTCAAAGCTCTCCTTGGATGATTTTATGACGGGTCGTAGTTTCTTGCTGATACTGATCAGGGATGTCTTCCCCTCTTGGGAGTTTTACTCTTCTGTACTAGTTTCCTCCTCCAATTGTATAGCTTGTTTATGGCTGGAGTCCACCAGACTGGTTTCCTTTTCTTGGAGGAGTGAGTCTTGATTTTGCTTGGGATGGCACGATCCATGCATTCTTGTAGCTGCCCATAGAATGCATTAGTAAAGGATTTTGCAGCTTGGACAGTATTATCCTTCAGCATGGGGACTTTGAAACTTTCCACCTTGGTCTTAAGTAACTTGAAGTTTGCTTTTGAAAAGTTTTTCATGGTGGCTTTCTTGTCCAGGGGTGGGGGCAGAATTTGGATATCCAAAGTGATTTGTTTATGGTCAGATCTAACCAGCGAGGGGTTGACCTCTGGTGTGGAACACCGGTCGCCCGTGTTGGTGATGACCAGGTCCAATATGCTGTCACTTCTGGTGGGAATGTTGACCAGTTGAACCAGGGCATTTGCGTTTATAAATTCTAGGAAAAGTTGGGCAAGGGAGTTAGTACATGAATAGTTCTCCCAGTTAATGTTTGGGTAATTGAAATCACCCAATATTAGGGTGTTTGGTAGGACCTTTATGTTTCCCAGTGTTTCCTGAAACGTGGAATGGGGGTCCTGGGACATGGTGGCTGATCTGTAGCAAGCTACAATTTGATTTGCCGTTTTGCCCGTTGTTAGTTGCACGTGGATGATCTCTGAAGCATCGTGCTGTGCCACTAACCTGGAGGTGTGGATATCCTTGATGAATATGGATACGCCCCTGCCTTTTGTATTTCGGTTTGGGTTCTGTGGCCGAAATGTATGATATGAGTTGTAGCCTGGTAGTGCTGGTGTGCTCTCTGGAACCTTAAACCAGGTTTCTGTTACTGCACATATATCTATTTTCTCCATACTGAGGAGTGCCTCGAGTGCGTGCATTTTGAGGTTTAGACTTCTGGCATTGAATAGCATTACCCACAGTTTTTTCTTACTAGTGCTATTTACGGCGGTGGGTTTGTCTTTTGAGCCTTGCCTAAAAAAGACACTATGGGGGTGGCAAGAGCCTTAGCAAGTATTCGAAAGACTAAGGGTGACAGGTGCAAGCCATCTCTAGCGAAGCAACGTGGCTTGCCCAGCATGTCATCCCAGGCAGACGGACAATGGATCCCCTTTGAATGATACCAGGAATTTAGCCAATTGTTGAAATAGAGAATTTTTTCTTTATACTGTGGTATCATTAGGGCAGGATGCTACTCGGGGTCATACTGGCCTGGGCTACATGATCAGAGAGCTGTTCCATGTCTCTCTTCATGTAGACCAGGGAGGTACGGCTCAGGTCATTCACACCAACATGGACAATGACAGAGTCATATTTGTACTTGTTCTGGAGTGACCTGAGTGCTTATGTTATGTGATGGATCCTGGCACCCGACAGGCAGCTAACAGTACCCTTCTCCTTATTCAGCCTAGTGAGTGGGACGTCAGTGTGCCTGACTATAGAGTCACCTATTACTAGTATGCTGGGTATGTTATTTTGCCTTAAGGGCTGTGATTGCATGGCACACTGGTTTTGTGAAGTATGTGTTTCATAGTTTGTGTTGGGGGGGGGGGTGGAGGTTGCTTAGATGTTTGCTTTGGAGGTCTCTGTTGGTTTTGCAGATTTTTATTTAGAGCCTCCGAGTACATTTCCATGTATGCTGGTTTAATGGGTCTATGTAAGACTGGTGGTGTGATGCAAGTATTTCCCTTCTCCTCTTGACTGTCTGATCCAGTCTTGGGTTGAGAGAGCTTAGCCTCTAGTTTGGCTGTAAAACTGCATATCTCGCATGTATTAGTGTTTGGTGGTAGGAGAAGGGGAGGGGGTTGTCTGTGTACATGAGGCAGTTGTAACATTGCCTCAAATTGCCCAGATTCACCAGTTGGACTGGAGAGTACACCTGAAACTGCCCTTTGGACATGCCTGGATAGGTACAGTAAACTGTTTTGCTGGATGGCTGGTAAGATCGAATAGAGAGCCTTGTCCTACTGTACAGTACAGGACGGTCTAGTGCTAGAGTTTATAAGTGCTTGCTATAAGTTTTGAGCAAGTGGCGGGCTGAGAAATGAATGGCTTCAGTACTTAAGTTGAAAGTTTGTTTAGTTCCAAGGGAAAATTTGAAGAGGAGACTTTGTGGAGCTGGGAATAGTGTTACCCTAGCTAACCGATGCTGTCTGGCACGCAAAAATGGGCAAATATGGTATTTATAGCAAGGAAATGAAAGAGAGAGAAATTAGCCCAAAATGGCCAATAATCTACTAATTTCTGGGCTGAAACCACTCCTCCAGGGACAGACAGGCTGCTCAAAGCTCCCCTCTCTCACAGGTGAACAGAGAAACTTCCTTCTATCCAAGTAAGGTATGGGCAAGCACAGAGATTTGTAACACAGCCCTGAATTCAGCACTAACTTGAAAACTGGACTGTGCTAGCTTAAAAAGGCTGGAAACAAGTGTGTGTATATGTATATATATATATATATATATATATATATATATATATATATATATATATATATATATATATATTTATGTATTTATTTTCAGAAAATAAAGCAGATACACTCAAAGCATGAAACTTATTTTCATGTTTTTCCTCTGAGTTTAGTGAAGACTTGTTGCTCGTATCATATAATTTGCTTGTTTTGATCCCAAGCAGGTTTGCCATTGTCTGGATTATCTAAATGTTATGCATTTCCATGTGTTATTAGAACGTGCTTCAAGTAAAGGAAGAATATTTTGAGTAATGGGGAGACCAGCTATTTCAAGACATTGTAAAACTTATACACAATAAAAGATATGCTTTTTTCTTTCTTCTGAAGCTAAACATTTCCTGCTCATGTTAATGGGAACATAAATTACAAGACTGGGTTTTATAAAGTTATTTAGTTACTTAGGTGACCTTTGATTATTTTCTGCAACAGGGTGTTTATAAGATTTGGTATTGTATTGCAAATGTCAGTAGATGCATTGCTAAAAACATGCTGCTATGTCCTTGCACCATCTGAATAACCAACCAAACTCCTGTATAAGAAGAAGAAGAAGTTATGCAGTAACATATCTATGTATGCAGACTTAACTGAAGAAAAAAGCACAGTGGAAATAAAGGCTTAGCCTTTAAAGATATGAATATGGTTGATTTTATACCTGCTGCTATTTATATTCCTTAAATTACAAACGTGAATCAAACAATAAAATGGTAGTACACATTGTAAAGGTAATATTTTAGTACTAAAAGAATATCCTTGAGTAATTTAGCAAAATTCTTAAAAACTAGTAGGAGACCTTTTCCCCATATAACCTGAAAGCTAAGAAGAGAATCCTTTCATAACAGGAGTAGAAAAGGGATGCATAAAATTGCCTGTTTACAGGCACGAGGATCTTAAAGTATATGTTTACATTTAACGTAAGTAATGCTTGTACTGGTTCATTACTTCAAATTCTGAGGTTAATGCAGGATTAGAAATGACACAAGACACCAAGGCTCAAACTTAATAATTTTATTAAGCAAATACTATAACTATTCAATCAACTCATAAACAAAACATTGTAACTATTAAATCATGTACTTAAAAGCATATACAAAAACAAAATAATCTTTGCCACTGATAGGGGGACTCCAATCCTATTCAGCGCAGCTATCTGTTCAGTCAAGACAGGGCCAGCACTGGCAAAATGTCTGTATGCTCAGTTCAGGCTGATGCTTTAATAAAATCCGGATGATAAGTTCCATTCTGTTACTAGCCTTTGAGTCTTTTATAGTCTTGAACAGACAATAGGGTCAAAAGGTTCAGCTGATGACATATAGATCATAAGGTGATCATAAGTTGATGGAATAGTTTAGAAAATTACAATGTGGAGTATGCATGTCCTTCCCGCGGTTGGGTAGCGTTCGAAAGACATGTGTGCGTAAATGGGTGTGCCTTTGTTGAAGGTTGGGCATCGAACTGGCACCTCGGCATTTAGTAAAAATCTACTGCTAATCATTAGCGGACCGGAGTTCCGCTGTGGCGACCCCTTACTGGGAAAAAGCCGAAAGAAAAACAACAACAACAAATCATTCCTAAGTTGTAAACATGACTTGTAATGTTTGGTTTCATACATTACTTCCCCTTTTTAAAGAACAGTCCACAGACATGCAATATCCTTCCTCATTGAAATCCCCCATATTCTGGTAAACAACTTCACAAGTTAAAGTTCAGCAGTACCAGTGATCAGTGAACAAGGCCTGCCTTCAAGCATATTTCTTACTATTTAATTCAGCAGCATGTATTCAGTTAAGCAGCATGCAATATTTAGCAGTATATAAAATCAAGCTATAATTAAACATACGCAGTGGTATGGAGCTCGAGGCATATAACCTATGCCAGGTAGACTGTGTGGATCCGTCACAATGCTCACAGTAGAAAATATAACTATGGAAGACAGGATCAGGAATAATTATAAGAAATAAACTAGCTGTATTAAGTTTTCACAAAGCAGATGTATACATTAGGCAGGAGAGAATTGATGTCAGACAACTGGGTATTGTACAGTTCATGACAGAACAAATGTTAAGAGTTGCACTGTAACACATTTATCCCTTAGAAGACGAGAGCAGGCTCTTGCCTACGCTTACATACATAGGAGTAAGAAAACTAAGCTAAGGAATATCTGTTTTCCTCTGTTCTAACACAGAATAAATTTGACACCACAAGGTGCATGCAGTTAACAATAAATATTTAACTACATTTATGCAAGATGCCACAAAGTTAATATACATTGTATATGTAAAAACAATAAGACATACATGTTAGAGTAGGTAAAGCAAATGGATGCAGTGTTGTACCCTTACAGTTCATGTGTACTAGAATAAGAAGAGATCACTTGTATGGCTATATAATTTGTATTGAAACATAGATTTTGATGGTGTAGACCCATCTTGCATGCGTGTTTCCCCAGCTCTGACGGGAATTGCTTCACTCCCATCATGTTCCATACCACCTGTCCATGAAGCTGCTGCAGTTACACATATTCTTTTATAAAATAATACGTCTTTCTATCTCTGAAAACTCTACATTTTATGTTCAGATTGTGTTCTTTTGCTCTTTTAGTAACATGTTGCCCACTTGGAATTTATGGACTCCCTAATATTCTCACTCCAAGATCATACTACAGTGGGGAAAAGAGAACGTTTCCTCATCCCCACTGTACTACGATCTCAACAACAGCCCACTTAGTTGTACAACAACACTAAACGTTGATGTACAACTAAGTTAATATGTAAACTGCATGTTTTATC
>NC_056730.1:978783843-978786343 GCF_019279795.1 Protopterus annectens
ACTATATATACATTACAATGCATTTATTCAAATATTACATGTATTATGCTGTTCGAAGATGCATGGAAGAAGTAATATGTGTTCTGTAGTATCTATCATCACCTTAGTATCCCTAGCATACTCTCCACTAAAAAAATTTCTTATATTATGATTGTTCATGCCTGCTACGAAATATTCATGCTCAGGTATTGACATTAACCACTACTGGACTAGTATAAGATTATAATTTGCAATGTCGCAGCGGGTTCTTCAATCTTGGTGTGCATAAAAAATGCTTTGAGTCGCATGAATTTAATAACCTGACTGTATAACATGTCTGTCTTTGAATATGATAGTGTATTATCCAAGCTTCAATGATATGTGCAACCTAAAATAAAGTGCTCATCAACAGTATAGTGTCTAAACAATGATGTTAGATAGTATAAATATATATTGACTGTATGAAACAGTTAGTACATCAGACATGCAATATCGTACTATTCCCCAAACAAACCTCATCTTATCAAATTTTTGTCTGTACATAGACGACAACAATACATAATGTAGTTGGATGGTACAATATATGTCCTAAATTCTACCCTAGGATATCTGTTGTCTATTAGGGGATATGTGTTTATTTCTTAATAAATAAGTTCATAAGTTCATGTATTTCAAATATAATTTGCATAATATAAGGAATGAGGAAATTACCTCACTATTCTACGTCTAGCTTTCACTATAGGCTTAATAGAAGCTCGTTCATTAAGCCATCTCCCTTTATCTGCTCTCACCCTCAAAATCCAATTCACCTCTTTCTTTTCTGTACGGTTAAGCGTATCACCTCACCTAACAATAGGTGCAACATGGTCAATTGCCATGAAAGTAAACATATTGTCTTCGCCTGCACTAGCTACATGTTTGGCTAAGGCATTGTTCAAATAATTAATTCTAATGGCATATAGGTGTTCACGTATTCTGGTTCAAAACGTTCTATCTTTTTTGCCAGTATAATAAGATTTACATCTTTGGCATTGAGCCAGATATACTATGTGTGCTGTATTGCAGTCTGCCAAGACATGAAATTCATATGTTTGCCCATTATCTGGGTGTATGAAAATGTTACCCGTATCAATATATGGACAGAACCTACAAGTGCCACATGAAGAGGTACCCACGTATGGACCTAATTCACCTCTAGTTATGGTATTACATACTAATCTCCTAAGATTAAATTTATTCTTAAATAAATATCTGGGTTTATCACCTATAATATTCAAAATTTCCTGATCCATAGTTAGAATACGCCAGTGTTTGCCTATTAACTCTTGAATCTGGTGCACATCGCTGGTATAAAACATAGGTATCGTAACAGTATCTGTCACGCTTTTACTAATACTTTGATTACTGGATTGTACTTCTGCTGAGTAAGTATGGCGCTGCTTTTTCTTGCCTTAGAGAATGAATGTTTTCCAATCCTACCAAAATTTCTGATTCTCTGTATCCTCGTTTCATTAATCTTTGTTTGAACCAATTAATTTCCTCTTGATAACCTTCATTACTAGCATTTAATCTGGATATACGCATGCTTTGTTTTTTAATTATAATTGAGGTGCATGCTTTGTCGATATAGAAATGTATTCTTATAACATGAATTTCTATATACACCGGTATTAACATATCTATCCATAACACGTTCAACATATACATCCAGGTATTCTATCCTATTACTTGAATAGTTAGATGTAAATTTAAGGTATGTAGTCGTACTATTTAAGTGTCCTAAATATTCATCTAGTTCTGTTGGACTACCTTCCCATACCAGGAAGACGTCGTCCACAAAACGTCGATAGAACAGGATATGTCTCTTATGCTTAGGGTCCTCAAATAATAGTTTCTCCTCCCATGCTGCTAAGAACATGTTGGCGTAGCTATTGGCACAAGATGTGCCCATAGCTACGCCATTACGCTGTATATGAATTGTGGAATCATAGATGAAAACATTGTTTTCCAGTATAATTTCCAAAAATAGACTAATTAAATCAACTTGTCTGTCAGAGTAGTCACTATGGTGTAGTCAAATAGTTTTTAATGGTTATAGCACCCAATTCATTGGGTATAATGGTGAACAAAGATTGTATGTCTAGCGTGACAAATATCATATCTGGTTTCATAGATACTTCACCAAAAAATTTATATAAGTCCAATAAAAATTGTTTCGTGTCTCTTAGTATATGTGGAACACTGTCTATCACTGGCCTCAGATATTTGTCTACGTACATTGAAAATAGTTCAGTACACCAACCCCTCCCTGAGACGATGGGTCTTATAGGGGGGTTAGTTCCGTTTTTATGGACTTTGGGTATACCCTGTATTTGTGGTATCATTGGGTGTTCAGTTGTCAAAAAATCAGCTATTTCAGTAGTAACTATATGACTACTGACCAAGTCTAATATAGTGTTATAGATTTCAGACTGGATTTCCTCCACTCTCTTTTTATTTATAGTACCATAGAATTTACGAT
>NC_056730.1:978796343-978801343 GCF_019279795.1 Protopterus annectens
AACATTGTAGCTCTTTATAAAACATATTGTCATCAGAGCAAAGTCGAGAAATTCTCAACACTTGCCCTTTGACAATATTGCTAAATGTGCCTGGTTGGTGCATGCTGTCCGTGGCCAAATATGTGGCCCTATAACAATCCTTTCTGTATATACTAGTTGCAAATTTAGAGGACTCCTTATAAACTACAGTATCTAAGTAGTTGATTCTACTATCAGAATGCTCAATTGTGAACCTCAAAAAACCATCTAGGTTATTCACATATTTAAAGAATTCTTCTAGTGACTCAGTGGTACCAGCCCATAGGAGAAAGAGGTCATCCACAAACCGTCTATAAAAGACGATGCTGGAACATGTCAAGATGACCTCCCTCTCCCAAGCCACCAACACAAGGTTGGCGTAAGAATTGGCACAGCTGGTACCCATCGCCACTCCAGTGGACTGCCTGTATGGTTGTTCCATGAACACAAAGAAATTGTTCTCTAATACCGTTTCTAACAATAATGTCAGTAAATCAGTCTCTGTGTAAGAAAATGTCTCCCGCAGCAAGTTGTTCACTATCCTTACACTGGTATCATTCGGTATACAGGTCAATAGTGAATTGACGTCCATCGTCACCAACTCTAACCCAGCCACATTTGTCAAACCCCCAGCAAAGTTGTATAAATCAGTCAAGAACTGACCTGTGTCTTTGAGAACATATTCTACTTGTTGTAAAACTTGCTTTAGTTTAGTATCCAAGTAGATCGAGAGAGGCTGTGTGCTCCAGCCCTCTCCAGCCACAATCGGTCTAAACAAGGGTGTAAAGGCATCTTTGTGGACTTTTGGGAGTCCATTAATACTTGGCAACACAGGAAAATCCACAGAGAAGTATTCATATAACTGTTTTGTCAACAAGCCTAAAGACAAACAATCATCTAGCATGCTACGTATGCCTGCACAACATTCCTCAATCTTATCAAAGGTTACAATTTCATAAGCATCTGTATTGAGCATGTTCAACATAGAATCAATATAATAAGTCCTGTTCATAATAACAGTCTGTCCACCTTTATCGGCCGGTCGAATGATTATTTCTCTGTTGTTCTTAAGTGAAACTAGAGCGTCACTCAAGGTGGAATCCAGATTGTCAGTCAACTGTAATGAGTCAGATAAACCACCTTGGTATAAATCGTTCTCTACTGCCTTTATAAATAGGTCTAAATTCGGCAATAATCTGGGATTAACATTGCTTTTGCGTTTAAAAGGACATTCATTAACATGAGCAGACTCTTTATGCATTAACTTCAAATTAACGTTCCTAATAAAAAGTCTGATGGCCAATAAATAATTACTCATACCTGCTTTCTTTGTTGGAATAAAGGATAGTCCTTTTTCTAAAAGTGCTGTCTCAGCTTCAGTTAAATGATAATCCGAAATATTCCATATCAATGATTTTGTTTCCATTTGTGTTTGTGTTGTTGATTGTATCTCTCCATTTTGTTGTCCAAACGCTTGGCTACTTGCTCGTTGTCGTGGTCTATCGACCGTTTTCTCCCGTTCCTTATAGGGAACGGAACTGTTCGAAAATCCTGTTGGCGCCCTTCTCTTAGGTTCTCGAGCTGTATTTTACGCCTCACGACAGTATCCGTTCGGATCGTAGCTGTCTCCGTAGGTCCTACTGGTGCTGGGCGCTGTTCAGCTGGTGTAAAGTATATCGAAGTCACTGACTTCGGACTGAGTAAAGCTAGAGTCGGATTATTAACCTCAGTGCAATCTAAAGAATGTTCCTGATTTACCGGCAATATACATATATTTATATCTATAGATAGATATAGATACACATATATACCACACACACACAAATATACATATATATATATATATATATATATATATATATATATATATATATATATACATGCATATACATATATATATATATATTTATATATATATATTTATATATATATATATATACACACATACACACACATACATACACATATCTCGCCACAATAAATTTTTATTATCTCTCCAAATAAAATTTTCATATAAATCTACTCCAACCCTATCGCACCACCAGACCACTAAGATCCAGCAACAAAAATCACTTGCAGATCACTAAAGCCAATAACTCAGCTGGTGAAGCACAATTCTCTTGCAACATAGCCAAGTTATGGAACTCCCTCCCACACACAATTAGCTGCGTACCATCAAGCACCCACTTGAAAACTTTACTAAAAGCACACCTAAAAACATGCTGGCTATACCCTTCCAACTCCCACTCTAATATCACTCACCCCATCCAACCGCTACCTTTCTTTCCACCCCACTAACTACCGTGATTATAGTAATCTCAGATGCTCATAAGCCTAGTACTTATTATACAGCAGGAACTTCACAAAAATAAAAGAATACGAACTGGTAACCACAAAAAATCCCCAAACAAACGAAGGAACCAGCCACTTGTACGCTTAACGCTCGAATTTATTCAAACTACAAAATACAGCTGGGCTTCCTGTATCAGGAAGCTTCTTCAGAGATATGTAAAATAGCGCGAGACAGCGCTTTAAATAACAAAATAAAACAAGGTACGTAAAACGTACTACACTGATTGCCCATATTAACAAATGGCATAGTTTACATCAAATAAGCACTAACATTACAAAATAAAATAAAATAGTAAAATAAATTAATACAAAATATGTACATTAACACATCCACCATTGATTGAACAATAGTGGACATTTATACGTGAGCATTTATAAGACACTAGTATAATAGGTACAATTCCCATATAACACTAACAGTATATATTGTTAAAAACTGTAAAGTAACTCTATACAAGGGAATGAACATCTAAGCAATGACTTTGAGTTATTTTAGTAAGCAAATAACAAGTCACAAATGTAATACCTAGAAGAAACCTAATTCAAAGAATTTTCATATCTTTGGCAAAACACTCTATGAACACATAAATGTGTTCAGCTAATATTATATAAAATTTGTATAAAAATGCAGCAAGTAGAACCAAATCATATTGGAACATTAATCAAACAATTGATGTACAAGTAGACACGGGGGTGTCACCTCATATGCGATTTAAGTTTCAAAAAGGGTGTGATGTTACAACTTTCATTTAAACCTGGGGTACTGAAAGCATTCATTTTTAGTTGCCACAAAAGCTCACGTACCTCCAGGTTCAAAGATAAAGGACCACCTCTGTAAGATTCAGGTAGGTGGTCAACACCCATGAATCGGAACGAGTGGCCAGGAAATGAACCAATATGTTTGGCCAAAGCGTTCTCATTATTTCCAGTTCTGATAGCGTAAATGTGCTGATATATTCTGTCCTTAAACCTTCTATCGGTCTTACCGATATAGAAGGCAGGACAACAGGCACAGTACGCTATATAAATCATAGACTTAGTGTTACAATCAATCCTTTGCGTTATGGCATATTTTTTGTTGTTATTGTTTACAGAACAAAAACCTCCTGTTTTAATGTAAATACAGTATTTACAAAAACCACATGCAAAAGACCCCTTAATTCTAGATGTCAAAGTATCTACCATACAAGCTTGTAACAAGTCTTTAATATTTTGCCCACGCCTAAATACAATATGTGGTTTATCCCCAAGTTTTTCAAGTAAGGAACTGTTATTAGTAATAAGAGCCCAATTCTTGTAAAGGATGTCACATATCTCTCCAGAATCAACATTAAATGTTGTGATGAAACTACACGGCACCACATTAATAGGCTCGGCTACTGTACTATTCAGGCTGGTATCTACATTTTCAATAGATGGCATATCCTCCAAAAAAGTTTGAGTGGAAGACAGTAAAGGTTTGAAAAACCCCTTAGATCTTTTGTGGCTAACCTCACCTATCAAGTCATCTATCAAGGCATTTGGATAGCCTCTACTTGAAAATGAATCTTTCAAAAACTCACATTCGCTAAGGAAATCTTCCAGCTCACTACACATACGGACAGCTCTTACAAGCTGTCCTTTGACAATAGCTCTTTTTTGTCTCAATGGGTGTGAGCTAGAAAAGTGGAGAAATGAGTTGATGTAGGTGTCTTTCCTGTAAATGACAGAGTTAAGCAGGTTGTTGTGATTGTTTTTTGACAGTTTGACATCCAAATAGTTAATAACTTCCGTATTGAAGTTATAAGTGAACTTCAGAAAGGGAGTTGTACTATTAAGGAAATCTACGAAGTTATCTGCTTCACTGGAGTTCCCTTTAAATAATAAGAAAATGTCATCCAGGAAGCGGGTGTAATAAGAAATCTTATTACTCCACTCAGCATTACTAAGTACATATTTCCTCTCCCAAAAAGCCATAACTAAATTAGCTACGGCTCCTCCACACGGGGAGCCCATAGCTACCCCTTGCTTTTGGATATAAACTTCATTTTCAAACATGAAAAAGTTTGATGTCAAAATAATATCCAAGATTTCTGTGATGTTGTCAATCTCATGGGAGGAAGCCCCTAGCTCTATCAGGAGGAGCTCAATCCACTCACAGGCTTCTAAGTGGGGTATAGATGTATATAAATCTACAACATCTATTGTTAAGAAGTTGTTCCCTCTTATTTCCCCAAAGTTGTTAATATCAGTTAAAAAGGACCATGAGTCTTTGCAAATAGTTGGCACTTGTTCGACATATTTTTTAAGCAGTGAATCAATATACTTAGAGCAGGGGTATGTCACTGAATCCCGCCCGTCGATCAAGGCTCTCATTGGGGGATCCCCAAGGTTTTTATGGACCTTGGGGATTCCAAACATAACTGGGGTTCTGGGGAATAAAATATCAATATATTTGAAAGTATCTTGATCAATTCTACCATTAATATAAAGGTCACGGAAGTAGCCTCTAATTCTTTTTGAACTTGTGTTTAACTCATTAATGGAAGCTTTATTGTAAGATGTAGAAAGTAAAACCTTCAACATACGTTCACAATAATCTTTTTTCTCGAAAATGGCCAAGCCACCGCCCTTGTCAGGTTTTATAACCC
>NC_056730.1:978806343-978808843 GCF_019279795.1 Protopterus annectens
ATGAACTGGCACCTCACCTAAGTGTCATGTTTAATCATACCCTCACCACAGGCTTCGTGCCCACTGAGTGGCGCACAGCTGCAGTTATCCCACTCCACAAGGGGGGATCCACCTTGGATCCTGGGAACTACTGCCCCATCAGTCTGACGAGCCTGATCTGCAATGCTATGGAACGTATTATCATGGAACTTATAAACAAAGACATTGGCAACCTTAAAACACTGGACCCCATCCAGTTTGGGTTCGTGAACGGCCAATGTTGTCTCCTGAACCCTATTGACTTCTTTGAATCAGTCTCCAGAACTGTGGATGAGGGTAAGACAGTCCACACAGCCTATCTGGACCTCACCAAGGCCTTTGACACCATCCCCCACTCTGGAATCACAGATTAACTTACTAAGCTGGGCATTAATCCCTACATCACTCGATGGGTTGCCAACTGGCTTACTGACAGAACCCACACTGTAAAAGTAGCTGACTCCAAATCCAGCTCCAGGCAAGTGACAAGTGGAGTACCTCAGGTTTCAGTCCTGGGACCTCTCTTGTTTGGCATCTAGTTCTCTGAAGTACAGGCTGACACTAAGGGACTCTGGCTAATGAAGTTCGCAGATGACTGCAAACTGGGAGCCATTATTGAATCCCCAAATGATGTGGATACTCTACAAAAGGGCCTTACAGAAAAAGATGTTTGGTGCCAGAGCCATGTGCTCAAGCTCAATGCAAGATATGTATAGTTATCCCCTTTGGGAAAAAACATGTACCCGTTTATTATCACATAGGTGGCAGTACAATAAACACCGAAAGTGTGATAAGAGACTTAGGGACACAGGTGGATAGTGGTCTCACCTTCAATAACCACATCACCACAACAGTCAGGAAATCCTTCTATGTGGCACACTTCATCACTAAGGGCTTTTCATCTAGAAAAAAGGAGGTCATTGTCCCACTGTACTCATCCCTCATTAGACCCATTATAGAATACAACGCCCCATTTGGTATGTACCTCTGAAGACATCTGCAACAACTGGAAAGGCCTCAGAAATACCTCACTAAAAGAATCACAGGCCTAAAGCAGATGCCATATGCTGACCTCCTTACAAAACTCCAGCTATACTCTGTCGCATGTCGTCTACTCCGAGGCAATCTCTGCTTAACATACAAAGCCATGTAAAACCCATAGCTGTTGGACATGCTACACTTCCCAATGCCTCAGAGCTACACTCTCCAGGGATCTAAATCTTGTCATCACAATAAACAAAACATGCTGGAGGGATAGGTTCCTGACCCAGGGGCTCCCCAGACTCTGGAACAGACTGCCCATACATGTCAAGCAGAGCACCTCTTTGGCCCTCTTCAAAAGGAACCTTGATAATTGGATGGGAGAAAGTCAATTCACCCCGGGGATCACGTCAGTCGCCTTGCTAGACAGGGGTCCAGGGAAGTAAATAGTGTGGGAAGAAATAGCCAGGGAATTGTTATGGCTGGGCTTGTATAGGCCCTAGGGCTGATAGCCTAGTACCAACCTATGAACTGCAGCGCACTCTATATACATGGATTTGCAATCAAAGTATTTATTAAAAGTAATAATGAAATTATTGTGTCTAAAAATGTAATCATTCCCAATAAGGTTATGTGCACAGACTACAAAAGTTCCACATGCATGCATCCCAGGGGAACTATTGTTAGTAACTCTAGGTTGCGATAAAATGTATTGTGCATCTCTATTCTCAAATAAAAGTCTTAGAGACCTTGTCCTTTTGTGTGCAAAAATAGATGCAGGACCTAATTTGTCCGAAACTTCCTGACTTGAAGTCCGAATATCCCAATTGTAGTGTAGAATTTCTTTTATAAAAAATGTGTCTCTACTGGGAAGCTTGCTTGTCTATATAAAACAGTGACTGCACAAACATCGTGAATAGGGGAGTGTCCAAAATGATAACCTGACTGGAGGTAGAAAAGAGAGTAGCCCCTAATCCATTCAGTTGATAGGACACTTTCCCTGGCTCGTGTCCTTCGTTTTACATAGGCAAGATTATTAGGAGGTTGTCCACTAGAATAAAGGAACGCATTGCATGTATTAGGAATAGGGATATAAAAAATGCATTAGCTAAACACAGTATGTCTTGTCCTGATTTTAGTGGTTACAAATTTTTTGTATTAGAGTTTGTTCCTCACATTTCTGGTGACATTAACACACTTTTAGAAGTAAGAGAATTAATGTGGCAATTGAGATTAAATGCTGATGCCCCCCAGGTTTAAATGAATCACTTAATATTAAGTGTGCTTTGAAATGGCACCAATAATGTTTATGCATTCTTTTCTTTTGTACTGGTGCCATTCTTATCTGTACAGTATAAACACTTGTTTTGTTTGTTTAACTGTCATATTTTACAGTACAGATTTTGTATGTTCTTTCCTTATTGGTGTTTACTACTTTGGAACAGCCTCTTTATTATGCTAATTATGTTTGTTATATAAGGCTCGTGTAAGGATTATATTT
>NC_056730.1:978816343-978861343 GCF_019279795.1 Protopterus annectens
CCAACTGACTTTAAATAAGCCAGTCCATATCTGGCTAGATCTAGGACTACTAAATATACATGAACTTATAGGTTCTCTGCCTTACTGCTGCTGCATGTTTCGAACTTCCTGTGACCTTACATGAGGGTAATGTGGACATTGGAAAATGAGTGAATGAATGAGGATAATGTGGACATTGGAAAATGAGTGAATGAACGAGAAAGAAATGAACGTGCGTATTGAGAGCACTGTATTCTTTTTAAAATTGATTAATCAGCAAAACATTTCAGTATCACAGAGTAGAATTTGAAGAATGTCCCAAAATGTGTCAGCTTAAATACATGGCACAGATATAAATAATGCATTTTAGAACGCTATAACCTGTAAAAGTACTGGGCGGCCACGGTGGTGCAGTGGTTAGCATTGCCGCCTCACAGCAAGAGGTTCTCCGGTTCGATCCTTGGCTGGGGTGAGTCTGCATGTCCTCCCTGTGTTCCCTCCCACATCCCAAAGACATGCTGCAGGTGGATTGACACTCTAAATTGGCCCTAGGTGTGAGTGTGCCTTCTGTGGAAGGTTGGGCGCCGGGCTGGCAACTCGACACCGTAAAACTCCACTGCCATTCAATGTGCGGACAAGGCGATCCGCTGTGGCGACCCCTAACCGGGAAAAGCCGAAAGAAGAAGAAGAAGAAGAAGATAACCTGTAAAAGTACTGCATTACTGGAAAATCAAGAGTAGAAACTGACCTAGAGTTAATCATATTTGATGATCAAAAGTTAGTAGTAGCAGCAAAGAAGACAGAGGGACTACTGGCTAGCATAGAAGGTCACATCAGCAGTAGAAAATATGAAGGTATTTATATTGGCAGGTTATGAGACATTTTCTGTAGGCCATGGAAAGTGTAGAGACAGTATAATTGGGGCACTGTTAAACCATTAGCCAGGGATTCCCAAAGTGTGTGCTGTGGCTTCCTCACAGGGGCACCGCAAATTCTTCTCTGCTTGAATTTTTAAATTTTGAGGTTTTATGCTGATGTCATTACATGCACAATGACGTCAGCAATGTCACCTCCATCAGCCTGTCGGAATTGATCTCACGTGCGCATTTCTGGCTTGAACGTGAGCTGGAAACTACTACTGCTGCTGGGCTAGTCTAAATGGATTTACTGCTGCTGCTCTATGGATTTGCTTGCTGGCTTGGATCTATCTACCTTCATGACTGCTGCTGGCTGCTTCGTGGAGTGAATCTGCTGCCCTTCATAAAGAAACAACTTTGGAGGTTTTGTGTGTGTGTGTGTGTGTGTGTGTGTGTGTGTGTGTGTGTGTGTGTGTGTGTGTGTGCGTGTGTGCGCGTGTGTGTGTGAAGTTGCATTAAAAGCAGGTTTACATATTTGTAGAGATGCTTTTGGTGGATGTTAAGTGCTCATTAATTTGCCAGTCAAGTGTTTCTTACTAAAGGGCATTATACATCTTTTTGCCTCTTTAAGCTAGCCTGTTACACTTTGACATGTTGCAATAAGAAGTAAATTATCATGTTTACATAATATCTCTGGCAAACTGCATGCAGTTGGTCTGAGCTGCCTCACTTCTGTCTCCATTCTTGAACCATATGCTCTCCAGTTGTGGTGGTTGTGTCCAATACTGCTGGGCTTCCCAGTTCCGCACTGCAGTTTGCTCTTTACTTATGAAAAAGTCTTCTTCAAGGAAACCAGCAAGTGAAATAATGGGGGAAAAGACAGATGAACCTGGTACTGAATCAGAAGTATGAAGATGGGATGCACTGCCATTTCTGAACAGTGTATTTACCAACTTTTGTTCTCTGAGTTCAAATACGATAAGTCCAGTGTCTGAGCATAATTGTATCTTTTCATATAGCTGTGAACTAGAAACACATTTTTTCTAATGCCCATTCCCCTTTCAAGATACCTTATAAATTTTTGCTTAGCAGTAACTGGCACAGATTATAAACATGTTGTTTTCATTGGCAGTTATTGAATTTTGAGAATTCCAATGAAAATGTTCAAGTAGTCATTTAAATATATAAAAGACAACAAAATCATAAGTTTTTACTAACCTGCACCAAGTGCAAGTTGCTGGAGAAAATAAGCTTCTTCTTAAACACTAAACACCATACATCTCAACCTGTACATTTTTTTGGGGACGGGGGGGATATTGTTTTTTTATAAACGTATCAAGTTAATAAAATAACAGCCTTTGCTAAAACATGTATTTCCTTAACATGATGTGGGAAACTTAAATATCTGACATTATTTCGTGGCTGCAATACTAAATGATTGGCCAGAAAACCACAGATTTTATGAGGTGCAGACTAAAAAATATCTGGACAGTATGTAAAATTCTGGACAGTGTACAGGTATGCCAAACACGTAATCTGTTTTTTGTTAAATAATGCATGGAGAAACTGTTTTAAACATAACAATGTCTGAAGAATTGCAGCCAAGTCACATTTGCTAGTAAACAAAATATAAATGTATAAACATATATATATATATATATATATATATATATATATATATATATATATATATAGAGAGAGAGAGAGAGTGTGTGTGTGTATGTGTGCACGCACATGTGTGTTAGCTTGTGTATTTCTGTGTTTGATATCAGCACTTTCGCTTGAATCTGGATTTGGTACTTTTAGCTAAGTTGGTGTGTGACAATAACTATTGTTTTTATTTATTCCCCTCTCTGCTGGCACCCCAACATTTTTTCTCTTTTGGGTGAGAATTCTGAATTGTGTGTCCTAGTTCCATCACAGTATATGGCTTGGAATGGATTATTTTTTATGTATTTGATTATTAATTGGTATAGTGAAGTATTCTAATCCAAAGGGACCAATGCTAGCCACAGTCCAAGCTTTCAACATGTCTGTCCCAGTCTCCATTATTTCCTATATAGAATGGCCCATCCACTGGTTGACTTCACATGTCCATGTCGCCCTACACCCCAAACAAGGAGTTATTTTGTCTCCTACCTACAAGTCCCTTCTACAGTTTCCTTTTGTAATTACCAAGGGCATTACTGCAGCAGTACGTTTGGCTCCCAGAGGGGAGGAGAGCTGGCTAAAGTAATTTCTTTCTTTCCTTACCTAAACTGCAGTCTTGCACCATGACAACTACTGAAATCTAGGATAGCAGTCTCATAGGTGGCCTCCTGTCCTGGCAGTGATTGGTCATCTGCTAGTGAGGTTTGATTATGAGATACAGTTACAACAAGTCCATTGTAAATTACCCATTTTGCCATCATTTCCTGACTTGCAGTACTGACATCTACTGCACAGCAGAGCTGAGAGTAAGGCAGGAGCTAGACAAAATATGTTTCTGCTGGGTTAGGACAGCAGTAAAGCTGCACTGTGAGGTCTCTGCAGAACCCAAGACACCCCACTGATCTAGATAGATACATTATTTTACCTTCGGTGTAATATTTAGACTGCTTTAAACTTGTCAGCTATCTAGCTAGGAGTTAATTGTGCCTTAGATGGAGTTTTTGTTTTGCATCTGAGACCACCACATCATGCTTCATAGCCCTGCAAAGCACTAAAGTTTCCCTGGTTAAAACCTACGTTAACAGTGGGGACATCCTGGCAGTAACTGTGTCCAGAAGATCTGATGCAGGCATTCTGATGCGAGTGTTGAATGTAACATAAGTCAGGTGTTGTCATTGTTTACTAAATGTCAGAGTGCACTGAAGAGCAGCTAGTGACCTGAGCAGATGAGAGGGTGGATTTTGAAAGTTTTGCACTTGGCAGGAAGAGGGATTTGCAACTATACACAAGTAAAACTTGATTCATTTTAGCAGATGCAGTCTCTGTGTGCAACTACAACAGCATGCAGCAATTGTATCAGTGATTGTTTTGTTTTTGGCATTTTAAATGAACTATCCTTCCAATGGGCTGCACATGGAACTCGTAAAGGGAATACTGTTCAGATGCAACTTGTCACTTACCATGAATTAAAAAGCTAAGTAATTATTCATTGGCTCCATTTAGAGCTCATTTTGTGATGCAGTATTTGTATTACCATAACACAACACAAGATCATGAGAAGTGACTTTCACATTGTGGGGATTGGGGTGTACTGAGAAGGGGAGTAGCTCGCTCACCCTGACAAGGAACAAAGCACAAGGGCATAATAGAGTGCTTTTTTGCTGTTGGGGCACCTGATGGGAGACTGAGCAGAAGAGCATGACAGGTTACTTTCCTACTCTAAGGGGGGGGGCTCCCCTTGACAAGCAACAGGGAATAAGGACACAACAGGTTACTGATGTTCATCGTGTTTCGCTGTTGCAGTCATCACTGCAGGGTTCTCCCCTGCCGGCAGGCAGTCCACGGTCGGCCAGAATCCCAAAGTCTGGGTCCAGTGTTGGCTGCTCAGCCATGCTCCCTGACGTCAGTGCACCAGGAGTACAAAACTGGCAGCCGATGCCATGTTCTCCAGTCTTTCTTGCCGTGCGGTGAAAGCAGTTCGCAAGTGCCGGTCGGCTGACTCCTGACAATTTTTCGTACTTTAGTCCGAAGACTTAATTCTTCTACTCAAAGCTAAGTACCCCGTTGGGGAAACTTTTTTCTTGCTCCAGTCCGATGTCAGAAAAAGTTAATAATTGTATTTCTTGTGGGAAGCAAATACCTCATAAGGATTTCCATTCTTACTGTATTCCTTGCTTAGGCCCTGACCACGACGTAGCTAGTTGTCGGTTTTGTGCTAGACTTAACCAACGTACGATTAAGCAAAGGTACGATTTTTCATTTCATTATTTCGGTAGGCGATTTAATTACAAAATGTCGTCAGACACGCTTCCGACTACCAGAGTTCACAAATGACGCAAGGATAAAGACAGGCCTCCGAGGTCCAAAACAGATGACGTTTTACAAGCAGAGCCAGCTTCTGGTTCGGCCGTCGTCAGTGAGGTGCTTTCGCAGCCCCTGTCGTCGGCCATTTCGGAACCGATTGCCAAAACAGACTCCCAACTAGGCCTTTGAGTACTTCAACTGCAGGACCTTCGGACAATGCTCCCTTGGATGGGTCCGGAGCCTCTGTGCAGGTACCGGCTTCCGAGGGGGTTTTTAGGCCTACACAGCTTCTGATAAAGGCAAAGCCAAAGACAAAGGCAAAGACTCCTTCCAAATCTAAGACTTCAGCCCAGGCCTCTTCTGATCCGGGACCCAAATCCCAAAAACAGTTACTTAAGATGGCGGAGGACTTACCATGATTAGGGGTTCACATCCCCCACCAGATAAAAGGCCAAGGCAGGAATTGGATTATGACTCTTCTGATCAGGCATCTATTTCTTCAGTGTCTTCTTCTGACCAGGATTATTCTTTTCCTCCTTATGAGGATTCTGATGCTGAGGAATCCATTCCTTCAGCTTCACCCCCTGAGGATTTTTTATTTGGGGAAACTTTACATGAAATGAGGGAACATTTTCACTGGGAAGGACAGGAGTACTCGGAATCTAAGAGAAGACTTAGGGATTTTCTTCTTCTTCCCCAACATAGACCCGTGGCTATCCCTCCTATTTTGGATATTGTGGATGATGCCTTCTCTGAGGCTAACTTAACTCCTGGCTCTTTTCCTCCAGCACCTGCTAAGCCAGACAGATATTATAGGGTCCCTGATTCTCACCAGTTCCTATTCAAGAATCCTACTGCTGATCCTGAAACCATTTCTCAGGGCCCTAAGGGGGTTAAGGCCACTTCTGCTAAAAACCCCATTCCGACAGATAAGGATTCCAGAGCTTTAGAGAGATGGGGCAAAAAAGTGTACACTTCTGCAACTTTATCTATTAGGGCTTTAAACTGTCAATTTCATATGCTAAAATATCAGCAATTTCTACTGTCTGTTATGAAACAAAAGCTAGCTTCCATTTCCGCATGTGCAGATAATAAGGAATTACATGATTTGATGCATGCCACTGAACAAGTAGGGAAGCATGGTTTACACTGTGGTTTTGATGCCTTGGAGGCTTCTTGTAGGGCTGCTGCCTCTGGCACAGTCATCAGAAGACATGCTTGGTTAAAAGAACAAAACTTGCCTGATCAAGTGAAAGCTAAGTTACTGGATGCACCTGTTCAGCATAATGTTTTGTTTGGATCTAAGGCTGAAGAGGTGATAAAGAAGATGGAGGATAAGGCAAAATCCATGCAAACGGTTAAGGATTTCTTACAAGTACAGCCCCCCAGATTTAGTAGGAATTGGCCAACTAAAATTGGTCCTTTCCCTATTCAGACAGGC
Organism: Protopterus annectens; assembly: GCF_019279795.1. NCBI lineage: Eukaryota > Metazoa > Chordata > Ceratodontiformes > Protopteridae > Protopterus > Protopterus annectens. Next base: position 978,822,575 of record NC_056730.1, read on the forward strand.
CTGAGAGGGGTAGATATAGACGCTCCAGAGGAAGGCCCCAAACGCAGACCTCCTACAGACCAAGACAGTGGACTGCTTCCACCCCTAGGGGTGGAGAGGACAGGCCTCAAACTCATAGAAAACAGGCTCAATGACTCCCCCTGCTGGGCTGCAGGAACTTCTTTCCTGGAAGCCCCCCTCGGAGGAAAACTCTCTCTTTTTCACCTAAATTGGACTTGCATAACCCAAGACAAGTGGGTTCTGGATGTGGTTTCAAGAGGTTACAAATTCCACTTTCATACCCTACCAAGACCAAATGGATGGCCGGACCTACCAAAACATCAATGGTCAGAGGCCTTAAACCAGGTGGAAGCCCTCATGGCTATGAGGGCCATAGAACTAGTTCCACTTTCAGAAATGGGGCAAGGTTTTTACTCAAGGCTCTTTCTAGCCCCCAGAAAGCAAAATTCATGGAGACCCATCCTGGATCTGTCAGTCTTGAACACTTTCCTGGAGATACCAAAATTCAAGATGCTTACTCTGCAGCAGCTACTGCCAATGTTGAGCAAAAATGCATGGATGGTAACACTGGATTTAAAGGAGGCTTACTTTCACATTCCTATCAGACAGGAGTGCAGAAAATACCTCAGGTTCAAGGCCGGCTCGATGCATTACCAATTCTCTGCGCTGCCCTTTGGATTGTCTACTGCGCCCAGGGTCTTCACCAAATGTCTAGCACCAGTAGTAGCTTATTGCAGACTCAAGGGAATTCAAATTTACCCTTATCTGGACGACTGTCTTATTCAAGCAGACAGCAAGGATGTCTTACTCCAGCATCTAGAATTTGTTCAGAATCTTCTCAAGTTCCTGGGATTCACTGTGAACATAAAAAAGTCAAATTTGACACCCTCACAACAGATAACTTTTCTGGGTGCTCTTCTAAACACAACAACCCAGATGGCATTTCTGACATCCGAAAAACAATTACAGCTGGCTTCAACTTTCAAAACGTGGGCGTCACTAACTCAGCTTTCTGCAAGGAAATTCCTGCAGGCTTTGGGTTACATGGCCTCCTGCATCCTTCTCATACCATATGCAAGACTACATATGAGGAAAATACAGTGGTACCTAAAAAGTGTATGGTCCCAGCATTGCCACAGTCTAGACACACACAGATCACCGTCCTGCCTTGTCTACAAAAGGAATTCCTTTGGTGGACCAAGGCATGTATTCTCAACAAAGGGAAAGCCTTCAGTCTGCCTCCAGCCAGCCAGATACTAACCACGGACGCCTCAGATTACGCAAGGGGAGCCCATTTGCAGGGAAAATGTCTGCAAGGCTTTTGGACAAAGGATCAGAAGCACCTGCATATCAATTTAAAGTAAATTTTAGCTGTTCAGAACGCTCTCTTGGCCTTCAGGGATCTTCTACAACCAGGACAACTACTGATACGGACAGACAACACCACAGTTATGTGGTACATAAACAAGCAAGGGGGTTCACACTCCTACCCCCCTTTGCAGACTAGCCATGACTCTATGGAACACAGCTCAAGCTTGCAAAGTGGACCTACAAGCTCAGTTCCTACCAGGGAAACAAAACATTCTGGCAGACAGTCTGAGCAGGAACCTGTCAGACCCACACGAATGGATGCTGGACACCGAAATAGTCAAGATGATTACAGCAGTCTGGGGCTGCCTGCACATAGATCTTTTTGCATCCCCCCTCAACCATCAACTATGGAATTTTTGCACAAGGACATTCCACGAGCTAGCATGGAAAGTGGATGTACTATCATTCAGTTGGAGAAACCTCTCGGGGTATGCCTTCCCGCCTCTACCTCTTCTTCCACGGGTGTTATTAAAGATCAAGCAGGACAAGCCCAAGATGATAATTTTACTGGCCCCAAATTGGCCTCGACAGTTTTGGTACCCAACACTAATGAATCTTTCACAGGAGCCCCCTTGGGTTTTACCTCAGACTCCAAATCTTTTGTCCCAACACCAGGGCCAGGTTCTGCACTCTCATGTCAAAACTCTCAGCCTGGCTAATTCAGGGTTTATGATTAATCCTCTCCTTCCCAAGCAGGTTATGGATGTCATTTTAGAAGCCAGACACCCTAGCACTAGAAAATCTTATGCAGGAAAATGGAAAAGATTTTGCATTTGGATGCATGATCAGGATTCGGATCCTCTTACTCCTCATATTCCTCTGATTTTACTATACCTGACAGACCTGTTACATAAGGGTCTCTCCTTCTCTTCCATAAAGATACATGCCTCTGCTGTCTCTGCTCATTATAATACAGACCCTCCAATCTTTTCCCACCAACTCATGAGAAAGTTTCTCAGAGGAGCTAAGAATTTAAGGCCCCCTAGATCACCACCCTTTCCTGCCTGGGATATCAACTATGTTTAGGAAAAACTCACTCTACCTCCTTTTGAGCCTGCTGCCACATCTGACATCAAGTTTTTATCATGGAAGACAGCTTTCCTATTAGATTTGACCTCAGCCAGGAGAGTTTCGGAGTTGCAAGCACTCATGGCTGTGGAACCTTATATTATTTTTCACCAAGACAGGGTGTCTTTAAGGACTAATCCTACTTTCATGCCTAAGGTGGTTTCCAAAGTGGCTTTAAATCAAACTATTCACCTGCCAACCTTTTTCTCCAATCCTCAAAATAGGGTGGAAAGGATCTTGCATTCCTTGGATGTACACAGACAACTTCGTTTTTGCCTGGATAGAACCAAGAACATCAGGAAAACAGAGCAATTGTTTGTTTCTTATGCTTCAAGTTCCCAAGGCAAAGCCATTTCAAAATAGACCATTTCTAAATGGATCGCTCATGGAATCAGATTTTGTTACCATGGAAAGCAAATCCCAGGAAGTATTAGGACTCACTCTACGAGGGCTGCTGCTACTTCAGCTGCCTTCCTCAGGGGAGTACCTACCAAAGACATTTTGGAAGCTGCAACTTGGAGTTCAGTGCATACTTTTTCTAAGCACTACAATCTACCTCTCTACTCTAAGTCTAGGGCAGGCTTTGCTTCTGCAGTCTTGCAGGGCTTTCTAGCCGCCCCCTCTACTTTATGACCACATCCCTTTTTCTTCTGCTTTGGGATTCAACCCTACAGTGATGACTGCAACAGTGAAACACGATGAACATAGTACAGTTGTGTACACTTACCATAAATGTAGATGTTCGAGTGTCTTCACTGTTGCAGTCTGGGTTACCATCCCTCCTGTCCCATCTTACTTTTTCTTTTGTGTGGTTCCCTACTTCACCCGTTCTTCTGAGGTGTATTTGCAAAGGGTATGGGGTTATACTCATTTTTGGACACCTGACATCTGGGGCAAGAAAAACTGGAGAACATGGCGTCGGCTGCCAGTTTTGTACTCCTGGCGCACTGACGTCAGGGAGCATGGCTGAGCAGCCGACGCTGGACCCAGACTTTGGGATTCTGGCCGACCGAGGACTGCCTGCCGGCAGGGGAGAACCCTACAATGATGACTGCAACAGTGAAGACACTCGAACATCTACATGTATGGTAAGTGTACACAACTGTACTTTTTCCTCAGGGGGAGCTCCCCCTGATAGGGAACATTACATGAGCATGACTGTTTACTCTCATGCTGTGGAGTAATCACAGTGTGTCATGTGCACACAGACTGTGTCTTTCTGGTGGGGTTATGAGGTCTCCTTATACACAGGAGGGTTTGAATGGTGACATTGTATTAGCAGATGGGTTTCTGGGCCACCAAGTCAGAGCCAGGTTACTGGCAAAGGCAGTCATGCTTACACATGCTGATCCACATGTATAACCCACAGGTGTACACATCTTTTCATATGACTGAGAGCATCAGTGGCTGGAGAAGTTCACTGCAGTGGAGACAGTGGTGGTACTGCAGGCCTTATGTGCACTTAGCATGAGTATACTTGAGGTGGATGAAGCAAACAAGGTTTTACAGAACCATGTGTGGCAAGATATTAGTGCTGTGGATAGCCATAGTAGGACACTAGCATAAGTAGATCACAATGTCATTATTATGATATGCTTGCCAAGACCGAGACATAGGGTTTTGTTAGGGACAGGTCCTCCACAGTAGGTGGCCTACAATACAGAAGTGTCTCATACAGTTGAAGGAATTCCTGGTAATCCCATGCAAGGCAAGTCAGAGAACCCTCATACCTTGCTGTGGCATGGATGTTGAAGCCAGTCTGATGACAACTGATTTGGTGCCAGTAGGTTGTTGCAAGATTTTATTACTGCCTTGTTCCCATAGTGCTATATAGCCTTCCATTAGTGTGAAATTGTTAAGTAGCAGGGCAAACATTCATGCCTGTTCACAAAGATCATTGACACTGTAACTGGGGCAACCTGCACTTTAAGGTATGTGTGTGCCTATGGGCTTTGACAGTAATCAGCATATCGCAGTGTGTGTGCCACTTGGTGGGAGTGATAGATATGATTCAGCATGGACTCAGATGTGTTATCTTTATGTTTTCACTGGTTTTACTGGAGGAGAGTGCCGCACAACAGCTCAGCACAAGCCTGATATCAGCATGTCACCTTTGGCTGTTGGTGGTACCATGTACTTGGTACTGTCTGATGACTCAATGGCACTAGCACCAATGCTAATATCTGATGGCATGCATGCATCCTCCACAGATGAGATGAAATTAGAGGGGCAGGATGCACCTCTGGCATCCCTTATAGTTAATGCTGGATATCATGTCCATGTTAGTTTCAGTCAAGCTCCACAGATGACATTGGTTAGCCACAGTGAGTCTGGTGTGTGTGCATACCCACTGTGAGGGAGAGTGTGTAGGTAGTTGTCACCACCAAGACTGCAGGATATTCTGTGACCTTGTGTCTCCCTTTAATATCATACAGCAGGTATGCAGGTCAGTGATCCAGGCACAGATTGTCACTGTGCACACCATTTCAGAAATGTTGAGAGTGCTGTGTGTCCTGAGTGAGGAGGTGTGAGTACTACAGTGAATAACATCCTGAAATGTATGCAGAGTGACATGGCATGTAATGACCTTGAGCAGACATGCCTGCAACAGTCTGTGGTGGCGATGATTAGCCATGCTAGGGGATGGTTACACAGTGCCTAGCCACAAGTCAGGCATACACAGAAGGCACACTGTGTTTCAGAGACTGCCTCACTGCCATCTGTGTCTGTGGCCTCCCTGACCCTAGGTGTGGACACTGTCATGGTAGTGACCAGCGCTCATCTAGTTCCACCATGGGAGCACCCCACCAAACCAGCCACTGTGCATCCAGCAGATGGTGTTCATACTGATCACTGCTGCAGTAGCCTTAGTTATATGGGTTATATCCTACCAAGGATATAACAGCCATCCAGTTTCCAAAGCTTCAGGGTACATTCTACATGCACAAACTGCCTGGCAGCTCAAGGTAACTAATAGTCAAATTGGGGAACTAAGCCTTTCAGAGCTTTACTGCCACTGAAGAGCATGCTCCTCTAAGGCTTTCAAGGAATGACAGTTGGCTTGTGCTGTTCCTTTGCTGGGAAGACAAGTCCCTTTAGGGAAAGAAAACTTTCATAAAAGTTTCCTTGTAATGTTAGATTTAAAAGATGCTTATCACATTCCTGTTCATCCAGACTTCAGGCAGTTCTTAAGGTTGTGTGTCTCTGGCTCATATCAGTTCTGTGCCTTACCCTTTGAACTAGCCAGTGCACTAAGAGTGTTCACTAAGTGTCAAGCTGTAGTTCTAGTTCATTGCAGGCTATGGGTATCCACATTTTTCCATATTTAGATGACTTTTGTATCTTTGTAAAGTGTCAGGAATCTTTCTCTCTTGGGTGACAGATGTGTTACACAAGCTGGAATTGTAAGAGAACATTCAGAAGTCTTTCTTAACTCCTCACAGGATTGTTTATCTGGGATGTCAACTAGTCACCACAGTTAAAAGGGCTTTTCTTCCACAGGAAAAAAAAAAGATCGATTTTTAGATCTCTTTCTAGGGTTTTCTAGTCAGACGTCAGTCACTGTGAGGGACTATCTCATTATTTTGGGTCTCGTGGATTTTATGATTCTCATGATACCCCTGGCAAATCTCCATGACAAAGATACAGTGGTATCTGAAGTCTGTTTGGTCCCAAGTCCCTGTTGCCTTTTCAGATGCCAGTGCTGGGGTTTGTCAGAAGGGAAATCACTTGGTGGAGACAACAGATATCCCTAAATCCAGGTCTCTCCTTCACCGGTCTCTCCTTCACCATACCTGTTTCAAAGCAATTAGTCACCACAGGCCCCTTAAAGTTGTTTCAGGAGAGACAAAAGAACAAGGTCTGTGGGAGACCAAGGATGAATGCATGCATATAAATGTAAAAGAGCTGTTTGCCTTGATCAAGGCTATCAACTCTCTGAATCATCTTTGTTCCCCAGGACCTCTTAAAGTTGTTACAGACAATGCACAGTCATGTAGTACATCAGCAAGCAAAAGGGAACCAGGTCATACTGCCTCTGCAGACTAGCCATTAACCATTAGCTTGGAATATAGCTTCACAGTACAGTCTCACTCTACAGGCATTCTACATTCTGTTGGAGCAAAATTGTGTGGCAGACAAGCTGAGCAGGACAAGGAAACACCCGTATGAATTCAGGCTAAATCAGGGAGTCGTCCAAGATTTTATCCATCTGTGGGGAGTTCCTCAAGCAGCCCTCTTTGCTTCCTCCCTGAACTTCAGCTGGCAGGATTCTAGGACTCCATGCAAGAAGGCCGGGAAGACAGATGCCTTCTCTTTTTCTTGGATATGAACGTTCATGTATGGTTTTCCAACATTTCCACTAATATCCAGGGTACTTCTGAAGATTTAAAAGGAATCCCCCAAGATTATTGTAGTGACTCCCTTCTGGCTCAGATAACTATGGTTTTTCATCTTTCAGAAGTGACCTGGGGCAGTTATCGCAAGCTTTATCACAAACTTGATCTACTCACACAAAAACGGTGGTATTTGACACAGCCCAGCACTAATCGACTTCTGTTGACTACATGGATAATGGGTGCTTAAAGGGAATTAAAACCCTGTTTACTGAGGAATTGCAGCAGGTACTAACGGAGGCAAGAAAGATTTCTAGTAGAAAATATGTTAGCAGAAAATATGTTAGCAAATAAAAAAGGTTTTCTGGTTGGTGCCAACAACATAACCAGCAACCTTTCAGAACTAGTTTTTCTCTGATTTTATAATATTTGTGTTAGTTACTATCCTAGGGTCTGCCTTACTCTTCTGTCAGAGTTAATCTATTGGCCATTTCAGCATGCTTGCCCATGGATCCACCTCTTTCAGTGCATCCTCATGTCAGAATATTTTTGAAATGGGTTTTACATAAGAGGCCTCCAAGAAAACTGGTGGCCCCTCCTTGGGGTCTTAATTTTGTGTTAGAAAAGCTAACACTTGCTCCATTTGAACCAGCTAACCTGGCTGACTTGAAGTTTGTAACATAGAAAAAAAGTTTTACTGTTTTTCTCTACTCTGTAAGTAGGGTGTCTGAGTTGCAAGCTCTTCTGGTGAGTCAACTCTAACTTTCCACAGGGACATGGTTTCTTTAAGAACTAATCCTTTTTTTATGACAAAAATGGTGTCCAAGTTTACTTTAAGCCAAACTATCAATCTCTCCGTTTTCTGTACTGAACTTAAAAGTGAGGAAGACAGGATAACTCCATACCTTGGATGTCCACAGACAATTCTGGTTCTATCTTGACAGAACTAAATCTTTTATATCTGTGGATCAGTTGTTCATTTCTTGTCAACGTAAAAAGAAAGTACAACCTGCGCCAAAAACAGATTATTTCCAAGTGGTTGTCTAAGGCTATTAACATTTGCTATGTTCACCATAACAAATCTATTCCACTCAGGCTGAAGGTCCTCTCTACCAGGGCCTTGGCTTCATATTTTGAAAAGGTTTGGATTCTAGAAGTATTTTAGAAGCTGTAACTTGATCCCATCTATATGCTTTTACAAAGCTTGATTCCTTCTGTAGGACTGGATCAGTCCTTTAAAGAACAACTCTCCAGATGCTGTTGGATTCTTCTTCCACTTCACAAATATAGTAAGCCAAGGTAATCTACTCATATAGCTAAGGCTACCACAGCAGTGATCAACATGATGAACATAGTTCGAATGGTCACAGCTGCAGTAGCTGCTCCCTCCCTCCCCCTTGTTTTCTGGTATGTTTACACCAGGATGTGGTTATTTATTTTTGTTCTTCCTGACATTGCCCTTTCAGAGCTCAGCCTTCCTCTTTGTGTTGGGAGGGCAGCTCTAAAGGGCTTGGTGTCCAAACTTGTCTTTTAGTCAACTCAGCTTGAGCTGCCAGACAGTTTGGGCACATGGAAGGTGCCCTGAAGTTTTGGAAGCTGGCCAGCTCTTATATCCTTCCTAGCTAAGGCTATTGTAGCAGTCATTACCTGAACATCTACTGTACTGCCCACACCATCCCCCTCCTCCTGTCTTGACTGCATGTGGGCAGTACTTAGTCTTGGATGCCAGCCATTTACTGCCTGTCAGTGAGGTTCCTGTAAATGATCCTGAAATGCTTTGCTAAACATCAAACAGCATGCCTCTAGTCTTGATACCACAGGGGCCACATAGTATACTTGGCCAGTATTCAACAACATAGATGCTCCACCCCTATATTGGAGGATGTGATACCTGACTCTCCCCAGTCTTCTAGCCATGTACATGGGTACAACATCCACTTCTGTAAGCCTCAAGCACTTGGTTGCATTGCTGTTACCTGTCATTGTACCCCTCCATCTTTGCAAATGATGCTGACTATGCTCTGCTCAGCTCTCTCCTTTGGTCTTTGGGTAAGTTAAATTCTTATTGACAACATAGCCATTAAGTTCACTGTTAAGCATAACCTTTGTGTTTGTTAATGCATGCATCATTTTTTTATTCTTTGTTGTTCAAGTCCATGTAATTTCACATAGTTGTGGACCAGCTACCATATCTTCGCTAATGCCACTGTGTATTGTGCCTATCTCTGCCTCACATGTGGGACAACTGCAACTTGTTCTTAGCCCAACTCCATCTCTTCTGCTGCAGTTTTTTTTTTTTTTTCCTGGCAGTAGTATGATGTTCTCGCATTGTAACTGATTTCGTATCACCATATTGTGTAAGCAGGTTGCAGAATTAAATATCTGTGCTCCACTTGATGTATCCAAACAACAGAAACAAGCCTAAATATGTCAAAGCACATATTCAGTCAATGGTTCATAGGTGTGTACTAGGTTAAGGACCACAAGAACCTTTTTAAGCCTAGCTGTGCATCCCAAATCTTGTGACAAGTTCTGGTACCCTTGATAAGTGTAATCAGGGGTGTGAGAGATGAAACATTTACAGGCTGTCTGTGTCCATTAATGAAATAGGCTGCTGCCCCTTCTTCCATGACATTAGGTCGTCAGGGGTATAAAACATGCAGCCGACGCCATTACACCAGTCTTTATAGGTTCATAGGTTCATACTAGGCTATCTGCCCTAGGGCATTTATAAGCCTAGCCAGAATGTGTTTGGCTTTCGCCACCCATTTTAAATGAATTTTGCTATGCCCTTTTTCGAGGTTAGTATACTGTGCCTCTGTCTAACAGTGACACAGAAGTGATACCCGGGGTAAACCTACGATCTCCCATCCACTCATCAAGATTCCTCTTGAAGAGAGTCAATGAGGGACTCTGCCTAACCTGGACTGGGATTTTATTCCAGAGTGAAGGGAGCCTCTGGGTTATGAATCTGTCCCTCCAACATGTCCTATTTATTTCAGTGCTGAGGTTCAAGTCTCTCCCGCGTAGCTCGATGGGATTTGGATTTTCTGAGGTGCAGCATGTCCATTAATTCCAGGTTGGACATGGCTTTATACGTCAGGCACAGATTGCCTCTGAGCAGGCGGTATGCCACTGAGTAGAGCTGGAGTTTCTTTAACCGAGCAGCATATGGCATCTGTTTGAGCCCTTTGATCCTCTTGGTGAGGTACTTTTGGGGTCTTTCCAGTTGCTGCAGTTGTCTGGTAAGGTACATTCCAAAAGGGGCATTGTACTCAATTATGGGCCTGATGAGGGATGAGTAAAGAGGCACAATGACCTCCCCTGATCTAGATGTGAAACCCTTCATGATTAGGTGGGCTATATAAAATGTTTTTCTAACCACTTTGGCCATGTGGTTTTCAAATGAGAGATTGCTATCAACTTGGGTCCCCAGGTCACTAATTACTTCTTACGTACTTAATGGATTACCACCTATGTGGTAATTTGTGGGCACTTTGTTTTTGCCAAAGGGGATGACTATACACTTTTTGGCATTTAGCTTGAGGCCATATCTCTGGCAACAGTTGTCTGTTTCTATGAGGCCCTTTTGTAGGATGCTTGTCTCGGCTGGATAGTCGATTATGGCGTCTAGTTTGCAGTCATCTGCGAACTTGGTCAGCCACAGTCCTTCCGTGTTGGCCTGTACCTCCGAGAAATATATACCGAACAAGAGAGGTCCCAGGACTGAGCCTTGTGGGACGCCACTTGTAACTGGTTTGGAGTCTGACATGGCTCCAGCAATTCTAACCATGTGGGTTCTGTCCTTGAGCCAGTTTGCAACTCATCTAGTGACATAGGGGTTTATATTTAAGCTGGTGAGCTTATCTATAATGCCAGAGTGGGGTATTGTATCGAAGGCTTTTGCGAGGTCCAGGTAGGCTGTGTGGACTACCTTCCCCTCGTCAATGGCCTTGGTGACTGTTTCAAAGAAATTGACCAGGTTTAAGAGGCAGGATCTGCCCTTAACAAAGCTGAACTGGGTAGGATCCACTGTCTGTAGGAACCAAATATCTTTATTTATGAGATCCATGATGATCTTTCCATAGCTTTGCAGACCAAGCTGGTCAGGCTTATGGGGCGATAGTTTCCAGGATCCGTTGACGCACCACCTTTGTGGAGAGGGATCACTGTTGCTGTACGTCACTCTTTGGGTACATATCCTGTAGTAAGGCTGAGATTGAACAGTACTTTTATGTTTGGGTTTAGCTCTTCTTGGAGTTTATGTAGGATGCAGCCCGGGACACCGTCTGGTCCCATTGATGCTGTGTTTTATGCTTTGGAGAGGGCGGCTCTTACTTGAGCATCTGAGATGTCAGGGGGGCAGCACTCTGCTGGGATAGATATTTGCCCTTTGGTGGGGTTGCTCTGAACCAGTCAGCTAGGATGTTGGCAGTGTCTGTGGGTTCGGTGTATTTTTTGTCATTTTGGACTAATTCTGAGCATATCTGGGAATTCCCACCCAGGTTCCTAACATAACTAAAGAAAGCCTTGTGATTATCCTTAGTGTCCTGTGCAAGTTTTCTCTCGAAGCTGGCCTTAGACGATTTTATGAGTGCCCGTAGTTTTTTGCTAATACTGATCAGAGATGCCTTCCCTTTTTGGGATTTTGCTCTATCATGTAGTAGCTTCTTCCTTCTGTTGTATAGTTTGTTTATGGCTGGGGTCCACCAGACAGGACGCTTGCCTTTGGAGGATTGGGTCTTGGTTTTATTTGGGATTGCATGATCCATGCATTCCTGAAGGTGTTCATAGAATGCGTTTATAAAGGATTCTGCGGTCTGGGCCATATTTTCCACAGGCCCGGGAGCTTTGAAGGATTCCACCTCTGCTTTATTGCTGCGCGGTGCCCGAAGCAGAAGCATTTCGCAAGTGCCGGTCAGCCGACTCCTGAAATTTTCGTTTTCGAGTTTCAAAACCAAAGTCTTCAACTAAAAGCTAAGTACCCCGTTGGGGAAACTTTTTCGTGCTCCTTACCCATGTCAGTAAAAGTTAATAATTGCATTACTTGTGGGAAGCAAATACCTCATAAGGATTTTCATTTGTACTGTATTCCTTGCCTAGGCCCTGACCACAACATACCTTGCTGTCTGTATTGTGCTAAATTTAATCAATGCACTATTAAACGTCGGTTTATTTTTGCTTCTAAATACTTTGGCTCATGATTTAATTATCCAGAAATGTCGGTTAGCAATTCGACTACCGGAATACCTAAAAACACACAAAAAAAAAGAGAGAGAGACAGGCCATCGCAGTAAAAAACTGACGACGACGCTTCTCCTAAGCCAGTCGCCAGTTCGCCGGTACTCAGTGAGATGCTTTTGCAGCCCCTGATACCTGCTACTTCTGATTCGCAGGCCTCTACTGAGACCCATTCAGAGTCCAGTATGCCATGAGATGCTTCAATTATGGAACCCGCGGATGTCTCTACCTTAGATTGGTCCAGAGCCGCTGTGCAGGCACTGGCTTCTGAGGGTGCTTTCAGGCCTACAGATTTGTATATCAGACCAACGCCATCTTCAAAACTAATGCCAAAATATAAATCTATGTCTAAAAAAACGAAGCCTGGGCCAAATGTGCAGGCCCCTATGCCTAAAAAACAAGTGATCAAAATGGCTGAAGATTTAATTACTCTGATCAGAGGTAGCCAACCCCCTCCTTCTAAGAGGCCTAGGCAAGACATTGATTATGAATCTTCTGAACAGGATTCTATTTCTTCTGACTCTTCTAATGAACAGGATTTGTCTATACCTACTTATGAGGACTCTAATGCAGAAGATTCCATTCTTTCTGCTTCTCCCCCTGAGGATTTTTCTTTTGAGGAAACTTTACATACCTTAAGGGAACATTTCCACTGGGTAAGTCAGGATTTCTCTGAATGTAAAAAGAGACTTGGGGATTTTCTTCTTCTTCCTCAGCATAGGCCTTTGACTATACCTCCTGTTCTAGACATTGTTGATGATGTTTTTTCAGAATCTAGTATGGCTCCTGATTCTCTGCCTCCGTCTCCTTGTAAGCCAGACAGATACTACAGGGTCCCTGACTCCCACAAATTCCTTTTCAAAAATCCTATTGCAGATCCTGAAACCATTTCTCAGGGTCCCAAGGGCATTAAGGCATCTACTGCTAAAAATCCTACCCCTTCTGATAGAGATTCCAGGGCGCTGTATATATGGGGTAAGAAGGTTTGCACTTCTGTAACCTTGGCAATCAGGGCTTTAAACTGTCAATTTCATATGCTTAAATATCAACAGCATATCATAGGACTGCTTAAACAGAAAATGATGTTAATTTCTGACTGTGTGGAAAATAAAGATTTACAGGATTTATTGCATTCAGCTGAACAAGTTGGAAAACATACTTTGCAATGTGGTTTTGATTCTTTGGAGGCCTCTTGCAGGGCTGCTGTAACTGGCTCTGTGCTAAGAAGGCATGCTTGGCTCAAAGAGCAAACTCTGCCTGATCATGTTAAAGCAAAATTGTTGGATGCTCCTTTACAACAGGACCGTCTCTTTGGTAATAAGGCTGAAGACTTTTTAAAAAAGATGGAGGATAAAGCTAAATCTATGCAAACTGTGAAAATTTTCTTACAAGTGCAACCTCCAAGATTTAGTAGGCACTGGCCTACTAAGAACTGGTCCTTTCCAGTTCCTTCGAGAGCCACTCAAGTCAAACCCAGACATTCCAAAGGCTCCAGGTTTCAGTCACAAGGGACCTTTAGAACAAAACAATGAGGTGCCTCCACCTCCAAATCTGGAAACAACAAGGCACCTCCCTATGGTAAACAATCTCAATGACTTCCATCAACACTTACCAAGCACTTACCTTTTAGCCGACCCTTTGGGGGGAAAACTGGCACTTCATGCAAGAAACTGGCAACTTATAACCCAAGACAAATGGGTTTTAAATATAGTATCCCAGGGATATAGATTTCATTTCCACACATTGCCAATCCCATGGATGGCCAGACCTGCCCCCAAATCAGTGGGCAGAGGCCCAGAAACAAGTTCTGTCCCTCATGAACATGGGGGCTATTCAACCAGTACCAGAAGAGGAAAAGGGACAAGGTTTCTATTCAAGACTTTTCCTGGTACCCAGAAAAGACAAATCATGGCATCCAATTCTGGACTTATCTACTCTAAACATATTTCTGGACATTTCAAAATTCAAGATGCTGACTCTTCAACAGTTACTTCCTATGCTAGGCAAAGATACCTGGTTGGTAACTCTAGACTTAAAAGAGGCTTACCTGCATATCCCAATCAGGGAATCTTCCAGAAGATACCTCCAATTCAAAGCAGGCTACTTACATTACCAGTTCTCTGCACTGCCATTTGACTTATCTGCTGCGCCCAGGGTCATCACAAAGTGCCTGGCTCCAGTAATTGCATTTTGCAGGCAAAGAAATATTCAGATATATCCATACCTGGACGATTGTCTAATTCAGGCACAAAACAAAGACATTCTTCTAAAACATTTGGCGTTTGTAAAAAGAGTTCTACCTTGTCTAGGGTACACCATAAACGTAAAGAAATCACATCTGGTACCCTCTCAAAAAATTACATTCCTGGGTGCAAGCTTGAATACAACTGCCCAGATGGCTTACCTTATGCCAGGAAAAACAAATTCATTTTGTAACTTACTTCAAACAGGTGGCCACAAAAACCCTGCCTTCTGCAAGACAAATTCTGCAAGCCTTGGGGTTCATGGCCTCCTGCATTCTTCTGATTCCATATGCAAGACTGCATATGAGGAAACTTCAGTGGTACTTAAAATGTTTATGGAGTCAACATTGTCACAGCCTGGAAACAATGATTCCTATCATACCTTGTCTGCAGCTAGAGTTCCTATGGTGGGCAGAGGCCTGCCACCAAAACAAGGGACTGCCATTCACTTCTCCCCCTGCCGCCCAAACCCTAACTACAGATGCATCGGACTATGCTTGGGGGACTCATCTGGCAGGGAAGTGCATTCAGGGCAAATGGAGCCCAAACCAAATGCACCTTCATGTCAATCAGAAAGAGATGCTAGCTGTACAGAATGCACTGACAGCCTCCAAGGACTACCATCATCCAGGATAATTAATGATAAAGACAGACAACACCACAGTTATGTGGTACATAAACAAGTAGGGGGGTACACACTCCTACCCCCTTTGCAGACTAGCCATGGCATTGTGGAACATGGCTTTGACCTACAAAATACAACTTCAAGCTCAATTCCTGCCAGGAAAGCTGAATACTAAGGCAGACGAACTAAGCAGAAATCTCATGGACCCACACGAATGGAAACTGGAACTACGAATTTTCAACAGGTTGACATAAAAATGAGGGAGTCCAGACATAGATCTTTTTGCCTCACCCCAGAACTATCAGTTGGACAAATTCTGCACAAGAACCCATCACAAAAAAAGCCTGGAAAGTGGATGCTCTATCATTCAGCTGGAAAAACCTATCAGTCTATGCTTTTCCCCCTCTGCCTCTGCTCTCCAAAGTTCTACTAAAAGTCAAACAGGACAAACCAAAAATGATTCTGATTGCTCCAGACTGGCCTTGCCAACACTGGTACCCACTCCTGCGCAATGTGTCACACCTTCCACCGTGACACCTGCCTCAGACACCTTACTTACTGTCTCAGCAGAACAACCAAATTCTGCACACTCAGCTCCAAACTTTGAATCTTGCAGCGTGGCTAATCACCTAAATTCACCCTTAGCATCCCTCAGCAAACCTGTGATGGATGTCATTTTGGAGGCGAGAAGGCCTAGTACTAGAAAATCTTATGCTGACAAATGGAAAAGATTATGTGCCTGGAATCAATCACATGGAATAAGCACAGCAGTGCCCAGTATTCCTCAGATTTTACAATACTTAACTGAGATGCTTCACAAGGGCCTGTCCTTTTCTTCCATAAAAATCCATGCCTCGGCCATTTCAGCTCATTACAACACAGAACCTCCCCTCTTCTCTCATCCTCTGTTAAAGCAGTATCTCAGAGGAGCTAAAAACTTAAGATCACCCAGAAGAACTCCAACCCCTGCCTTGGACCTCAATTTTGCATTGGAAAAACTCACTCTCCCTCCTTTCGAGCCAGCTGCTACTGCAGACTTAAAATTTCTCTCCTGGAAAACAGCTTTTCTTTTAGCAGTCACTTCAGCTAGAAGGATTTCTGAATTACAGGCTCTTATGGCAGTGGAGCCTTTCATTATTTTTCATGTGGACAGGGTGTCTCTCAGGACCAATCCTTCCTTCATGCCTAAAGTGGTATCCAGTGTGGCTCTTAATCAGACCATTCATTTGCCAACTTTCTTTCCCAATCCACAGAACAAGGGGGAGTGGATTCTGCATTCATTGGATTCACACATACAACTTAGATTTTACTTAAACAGGACAAAATCTCTAAGAAAATCTGAGCATCTAGTAGTGGCATTTGCTGCAGGGACAGAGGGAAAGGCTATTTCAAAGCAGACTATTTCCAAATGGATAAGCCATTGTATTCAATTCTGCTATATGCACCATGGTAAAACTATCCCCCAGGGGATCAGATCTCATTCCACCAGGGCTGCATCTACTTCTACAGCCTTTCTCAGAGGTGTTCCTACCTGAGACATGCTAGACGCTGCTACCTGGAGCTCAGTTCATACGTTCACCAAACGTTACCATTTACCTTTCTTCTCTAAATCCAGATCTGGCTTTGCCACTGCTGTCCTGCAGGGCCTTATAGCTGGTCCTAATGCTGTATAAATCCATCCTCCCAACCATAGCTTTGGGAATCTACCCAAATGTAATGACTGCAACAGCGAAACACGAAGAGCATAGTACAGTTCTCTATACTTACCATAAATGTAGATGTTCGAGTGTATTCACTGTTGCAGTCCTGGTTACCCTCCCTCCAGCCCCCTGTTTTTTCTCTTACTGTACCTTTACTTTCTTTTACTATGCTTAAAAGCTTTTTTGGTGTATTTGCTTTTGTTTGGAGGTATATTTTTTGTGTTTTTAATTTTATATATGTATATATATATATATATATATATATATATATATATATATATATATATATATATATATATATATATATATATATTTTGCTCCCCATTTGGGGGGGCACCTAACATCTGGGGCAAGAAAAACTGATGTAATGGCGTCGGCTGCATGTTTTATACCCTGACAACCTGACGTCATGGAAGAAGGGACAACAACTGATGGTTTGTTAATCAGGCTGACTGAGGGCAACCTGCCAGCAGATTACCCAAATGTAATGACTGCAACAGTGAATACACTCGAACATCTACATTTATGGTAAGTGTACACAACTGTACTTTCCCCATCCAATTGTCCAAGTTACACTTGAGTTGGTTTAGGGAGGAACTCTGCTTCTCGTGGATGGGGAGCCTGTTCCAAGGAAGGGGTAGTCTCTGGGATACATACCTGTCTGTCCAGCAGGTCCTGTTTATATCACAAGCAAAGTTTAATTTTTATCTTCAGAACGGGTAATTCCTTTGCTGTTTGTTTTGCAGATATTTAGGAGGCCCATCAAGGTGGGGTTTGATAATGCCTTGTTTGTCAGGCATAGATCTCCCTTCAACAGCCTGTAGGAGACCAAATATAGGGATAGGGAATTGAGGCAGTCTGTATAGGACTTGTTTCTTATGCCCTGCACTCTTTTAGTGAGGAAACTCTATGGACATTCCAGTTCTTGGATGTGCCTGGATATGTACATACTAAAAGTGGGCATTGTACTCAAAGATAGGTGTGATGAATGCTGAATACATTGTAACAATGACCTTCTTGGACCTAGATGCCATACCTTTGTTTTTAGTTACACAGCATTGACTGATTTCCTCACTACTGTAGACACGTGATGGTCAAAGGATAAATTACTGTCTGTGCATTTCTTGGCATTTGGTTTTAGTCCATGTCTCTGACGCCAGTTATTTCAGTGTCATCCATTCCTGGAAAACATTTGTGTTGGTGGGGGATTTTATGACTGTATAATTTGCAATCATCTGCAAATGTAATTAGCTAGAGGACATTGACATTGTTCTTGTCTTTAGAGAAGCAAATGCCAAAAAGGAGTGGTCCCACGACTGATCCCTGAGGGACTTCGCTTGTGACTGGCCTCTTTGTATAGATGGATTCCTCAATTCTAACTTCCTGGGTCCTGTCTATGAGCCAGCTGGCTATCCACTGTGTGACATAAGGGTTTATACCTAACTTCTTGTGTTTGTCAACAACGCCTGAGTGGGGTATTGCATCAGATGCCTTAGCCAGGCCAAGGTAGGCAGTGTGAACCTTTTGCTGTCATCTTTTGCTTTGTTCACCATCATAAAAAAGTCCACCAGGTTGAGTAGGCATGAACTGCCCTTGACAAAAGCAAATTGGGTTGTGTCTAGTGTCTGGAGATTTCCTGTGTCATTACTGATCATTTCCTTTATAATTCTTTCCATGGCTTTGCATATGATACTAGTGAGACGTGTGGGTCTTTGGTTTCTAGGGTCTATAGATGGCCCACCTTTATGCAGGGGGATGACTGTTACTGCTTTCCATTCATGAGGCACAAAGCCAGTTTGGAGGCTACAGTTAAATACCTATTCCAGAGGACCTGATAGGTCATGTTTCCTGCTATTTAGAAGGCATCCTGGGTTGTTGTCTGGGCCCATTGAATGCAGTCTTCTTGGCCTTTGGGAAGCACTAAGGACCTGTTCTGTAGTGACAGTTTGGTGAGTTATATTTGATGGTATTTCCTGAGGGGAGATTGAGGGATAAAGTGGAGTAAAGTTGGAGCTGAATATTTTGGCCAGTAGGTTTGATTTATCTTCTGGCTCAGTATAGGTGGCTATATTAACAGTGAGCTTTGCACACAATCATGTATTGCCTTTGAAGTTGCTGACATAGCTAAAGAATGCCTTCTGGTGGTTGTTGGCCTGGGAGGCCAAATTTACCTCGGATTTGGTTTTTGTAGGCCTTATTTGTCCTCTAAGTTGTTTGTTTAGTTTGTCAGAAATGCTTTGCTACACCACCTAATATTACCACGATTTTTTTCCTTCTGTTACATCACGTATTGATGTGATGCCACCAGGGTGGCTTGCTTTTTGAGTTAGTTCTGTATTTCTTCCTGGTGGGTACAGCTGCCTCTGTTCAGCTATTAATATGATTTTATGGGGTTTCTGTGAACAGTTCTGCATAGGCAGCAGTGATCTCAGGGTTTATGGGGGCTTGAACTTTTGCCATATTATCACTTAATATTAGGAAGTTAGCCTTAGTTCCTGAACATTCCAGGGTGAGCCGGTGCTCTGGGTTTTATTTTTTACTTCAGAGGAGACCGTTTTGTGGCCTGACCTTACCAGAGAAGACATTAGAATAGGAGGTATGCAGCACTCTCCCATATTCATGAGGACCACCCCTGGTTGGCGTATTGACAGTCTGGTCCAAGGAGTTGGAGTTTACAAAATCCAGAAACCTCTGGGCCTGCACGTTTGTTGTCATATATGATTCCCTGTTAATAGTGGGGTAATTAGTCACCCATGAATAGGGTATTGGGTTGGATGGTGAGTGTTTCCACTAAGTTTAAATACATGATGTTATGTAGTCCAATCTCACCTTCATTCTTACCTGTGGGTTTGGCTCCGACTCGGCCATACTCTAGCTCGAAGTCTTCAATTGGCTCGTGGCTAAGAGGTATCCCATCATGCAACAGGTCTATTCCTCAGATCTCGTTTGCCGCTCGTTAAGCTCAGACATGGTCTCGCTTTTGGCCGTGGCTAAGTATTGTTTATAAAAATTTTTTATAAACTTTTGACTTGTTGCTCAAAAAAGCTATTTTCATAGCTCTATGGTAGTGGTATTTTACTGCCTGTATTTGTTTCTCTGGCTGTTTTTTGTGCCCTTGTCTGGCTGTTTGGGTATCCCGTTAGTTTTCTTTTCCCCATGGGCTAGGCCCGTTTAAGTTAGAGGACCTAGTCCTCCCCATTGTTTCTGTGTGGTCTTTGGTTTGGAGCTCCATTCTGTTGAGTTTAGTATTGTGTCTGGCTAGTGGTGCTTTCCTGTCTTTGTTTTCCCGAGCTAGGCCCGTTTAAGTTAGAGGACCTAGTCCTCCCTGTTGTTTTCCCACCGGTTTCTTGGCCGTTTGAGTTAGAGGCTCTGTTTCTTGTTAGTTGGGTCTAGTGCGTTTACATATTAATTTGTTCCTTTCAGCATGTCCAAGGATCCTAAGGAACACAGGCCTTCGGACTTTTAAAAGTGTGTTGAATGCAGCAATAAAATGTCTTTAACTGATGGGCACTCTGTGTGCGTGTACTGCTTGGGGGCTATTCACCTCCAAGAGTCCTGCTTGTTTTGTCATTCCTTTAGTCCCCATGTGTTACAGGAAAGGATGAACAAGCTCATTTTGAAAGGACTGCTTAAACACTCCTTCGAGGAAGACTTGGCTAAGTCTTCCAGTGCATTATCCTCTCCAGCTAAAAAGGACAAAAAGACTTCAAAGAAACGCTCTCCGGCTCCATCTGTTTCTTCGGAGCCGCCAGAGAAAGTTGCTAAAACAGCTTCTCCTTCTTCAGTTCCATTGCCATCGGTGCCGAAAGAAGGTAGTGTCTTGACTAAGTCCATATCGGCTCCCAGCCTTTCGGAGTCGGTCACCAGTATTTTGGTATGGAGCCGGTCTCCAGTTTTTCGAATCGGTTCTTCTTCACGCAAGTCCCCTTCTGTAGGGAGATCCAGATCTCCTACTTTATCTTCCAGGTCCCTTTCCGATGAGGATGTTGATAGGGTGGTGAAGAAACTGCTTCAGTCATCGGTGTTGGCCAAATTGATTTTGGCTCCGACCCAATCGGTTCCGTAGCCTCTGGCCTCTTCATCCTTTGTTGTTCCTCCTCCAAGCCTTTTTTGGCCTTCGGAACCAGAATTGTCAGTTCCGTTGGGTGCCATTAGGTCAGTTCCAGTAGCCTCGCCTGGCCCCTCAGTTCCGATTTCCGCTCTGACCCCGTCCATGGGGTCAAAGGTCCACGGTTCTCCAGTCGGACCCAAGGGGGAGGGATCAGATTGATCTTCATCGGTTCCGAGCCTTCCTCTCAGTGCTTCGGCTCGGCTGAGCTTGGACCCGACATCTGCTTCGGACATCATCTCCTCGGCGCCAAGGGCTACTACTGTTTCCCCTACAGTTAGTTGGCCTTCCAAGCTGGAGGGATCAGCCTTTGAGGTTATGAGGAGCGTGCTGGCTAGGTCATCAGCTGCATCCTACGGCACCGATACTCTGCCACCTCCAGCACCGGTGTCAGTTTCGGTTCATGCTGTATCCTTTGGCAGCGGAGACCCTAAGTCTCAGGATACCTCCATGAGTGATCCCCAACTTTCTGACGTCTCACCAGAGTTTTTGCCTGAGGAGCCCACCAGAAAGAGATTGTGTAAGAGGAAACACCTTGACTCCCCGGATGAGTCTCTCATGTCGGACACCAACCTCGAGGAGTCAAAGGGGTCCCCCAAGTCATCTTCTGAAGATATCTCTTTTTCAGATATCCTAGAGTTCTTGAAGCAGAGAGGCAGCTGGCCCTCTAAACCCCCTTCTGATGAGGAGTCTGTGTTCCTGAAGGCTTTCGGGTCTCAACCCTCCACCTCTTGGGTTTCTCCCCCTTTTGATGAGCTATTAGACCTTGTTTGTCGAAAGGTGTGGGAAACTCCTGACACTGTGGAACAGGTCCCAAGGAGACCCAATAAGTTTTTGTCTGCCCCCTCTGACAAGGGGTATCTATCGAAAGTTGTTCCAGTAGATGCCATGGTGGTGGCAGCGGCCACCAAGAAGGAACTTGCTGAAACTTCGTCTACTGTCCATCCACCTAACAAGGAGTCCTGGGCTATGGACAGGTATGGGAAGCGTGATTTACCTCAGCGGCCTTTACACTGTGGTCGCTGAACTACTTGATGCATTTTACAAAGCTCCAGAGTGATCTCCTAAAGGAGCTAGGAGATTTTCTACAGGGTAACATTTCTGATGCCATGGCACAGAAGGTCAATGCACAGATGTCTACCTAAATTCCCTTACCAACAACTCCATGAGGCTGATCTCATATGCAGCCAACGGAGCGAGTAGGGCTGCGGGTTCCGGAGTCTCTCTTAGGAGACCCTCCTGGATGCACCTGTGCAATTTCATGGAGGCCTTCAAGTCTACGTTCACCAGTGCCCCATTTGATGGTTCATTGTTGTTCGGAACCAAGGTGAAGGACACTCTCACTAGGTGCGAGCAGAAAGGAAAAACCCTGTCTGCCGTGGGAATCCATTTTTCCATGCCTTCTAGACCTTACCCCAAGGGCCAGAAGGGTGGGAAGATCTGGTTCAGGAAGTCGTAGAGGTTTTTTCAGGGTGCACAAAGTGATTCCACCTCTGGAGGGCAGGGGAGGGGTTGGAAATTCAGGTAAATGCCGCCCTTGAGACAGAGGAGGCCCACGTAACCAGGGGGATCGTGATTCCTTTCGTGGTTATCCCTACCAGCGCTCCTGAAGGGAGGCCCGACTGTGCGTCTCTGGAGCTGTTCGGGGGTCACTCACATTTCTTTATACCCCGAAGCCTGGCAAGAAGTCACCCAAGACGAGTGGGTATTAAAGATAATTTCCAGAGGTTATCATATCCCCTTCTCTTCTCCTCACCTGCCATCCAAGAGAATCCCAGACATTTCACCCAGTCACAGAGATTCCACAACTTTAGAAATAAAAAGGTTGCTTTCAAAGGGAGCCATCCAGCCTGTCCCCGCAGACCAAGTAGGATTAGGGACTTACTCCAGATTCTTTTTGGTGCCAAAAAGAACAGGGGACCTGAGACCCATCTTGGATCTCAGCCGATTGAACCTTCATGTACAAAAGTCCAAGTTCCGCATGGTCACCTTACAGTCAATACTCCCTCTGTTAGGGAAAGATATGTGGATGTGCTCCATCGACCTCAAAGATGCTTACTACCATATCAAGATGGACAGGGCATCGAGAAGTCATTTACGCTTCCGGCTGGGAACCAGTCATTTTCAGTTTCGCACTCTGACTTTGGTCTCACATCAGCCCCCAGGGTGTTCACCAAATGCATGGCAGTGGTAATGGCTCACTTGAGACATCAGGGATTCCAAGTGTTTCCGTACCTGGATGACTGTCTCCTTTCTGCCACCACCAGGCACCTACTGTTACAGACCAGGGACACCACCATTACACTGTGCCAGTTGTTAGGAATTACTCTAAATTGGAAAAAATCTGCCTTGTTGCCCTCGCAACATGTCACTTTTATCGGTGCCAATCTAGATTTGGTGCTCATGATGGCCTTCTTACCAGAAGAGAGAATTCAGACTCTACAACAGCAGGTCTGTGCCTTACTACCATTGAAGAAGGTCGGGGCAAAAGTGGTCCTCAAATTATTTGGGACCATGGCTGCCACAATCATGCTAGTTCCCCTTGCCAGACTACACATGAGGGTTCTTCAGTAGCTGCTTTTCGCCCAGTGGTCACTGCAGCATCTCCCACTCTCCCATTTTATTCTGATTATGGACATTTGCAAGCGGGATCTACGCTGGTGGCCTCAGGCCAGCAATCTCAACGTGGGCAAGCCCTTTGTCCCATCTTCTCCAGTTGCCACAGTGACCACGGATGCCTCCCAGATCAGTGGGGGGGGGCATTATCTTGGCAGGACTGTCCAAGGCACGTGGCAGGGTCACAAGACCCATTTGCATATCAATGTCTTGGAGATGAGAGCAGTGCTATTAGTGTCGCAAGCACTTCAGAACTAATTGCAATCCACTCAGACAATATGTCGGTAGTGTGGTACATGAACAAACAGGGAGGAACCAAATCATACCCCCTTTGCAGAGAGGCACTTTGAGTTTGGCAGTGGGCGGTGTCTTCCAAATGCTTTCTAGTTGCAACACATATACCGGGGAAGTCCAACGTGATTGCTGACAGGCTGAGCAGAGCTATCCTAATGCCTCACGAGTGGTCCCTGAACAATTGTGTTGCGGAAGAGATATTCCACAGATGGGGTCAGCCTTGGTGCTATCTATTTTCCAACTCCCTCAATGCCAAATGCAGCAGCTTCTTCACCCTTATCCCCCCCGGAGGGGGAGACATCCAGGGATGTTTTGGCTCACTATTGGCCCTCCGGTCTTCATTACGCCTTTCCACCATTACCTCTGATATCAAAGGTCATTCAGAAAGCACATTCTTCGGGGAGCAAAATGATCCTCATTGCCCCACACTGGCCTCGTCAGATTTGGTTTCCCTGCCTTCAACCCTATCTAATGGATAAGCCCTGGATTCTGGACCCAGTTCCAGATATGCTGACTCATATGTCAGGACAGTTCCATCCCTCCATCCAGACCCTCAGGTTGACAGCTTGGCTGCTCCAGTTCCGCCTTAGTCAGGCTTCATGATTTTTCCCCGGAAGTGGTCCATATTCTATCATCTTCCCACAAGCCTTCTACCAGGAAGATTTATTCCAGTAAATGGAAGAGATTTTATGTTTGGGCCTGTGAGAGACATATTGATCCTTATACAGCACCTGTTTCGGCAATATTGGAATTTCTTTCCCAACTGTTTAGTCAGGGTTCAGCTGCAGCAACCATTAAAGTGCAATTGGCAGCAATTTCTACCTTAGACGTTGCTAATGAGCCCGACCTTATGGCTCATAGGCTTTGTAGGGCTTTTATGAGAGGGACATTGTTACTCCGACCTCCAGTCTTTGATCCAGTGATGCCATGGGACCTCAATTTTGTAATACAGAAGCACACCTCAACTCCCTTTGAGCCCACAGCTGTGTCATGGAAGACAGTATTCTTGGTAGTCATAACTTCAGCTAGGCGGGTCTCTGAACTCCAAGCATGATCGATTAGGCCACCTTATTTGTTGTTTTACAAAGATAGGATCTCCTTAAGAACCAACCCTTCCTTTGTTCCAAAGGTTGCCTCTGTTGTCAATATCAACAAATCCATTGAATTGCCTGTGTTTTTTCCTGAATTCTCCCAACAGGACAGAATTTATGTTTCATCAGCTGGATGTTCACAGACAATTGCATTTCTATTTACATAGGACAAAAGATTTCAGGATATCAGATCAAATGTTGGTCTCATTTTCAGACACTAGACTTGGGGTTCCGGTTTCTAAGGTAACCTTGTCTCGCTGGATCTCCGATTGCATCTCATTTATTTATGCTTCCAATGGCTAAGAATTACCCTTTAAAGTGAAGGCTCATTCTACATGTTCTGTGGCTAACTCAACTGCGTTTCAGGCTAGGATGTCTGTGGATGATATTTGTGCTGCAGCAACATGGGCTTCGCCCCATACCTTTATTAGTCACTACAAATTAGATCTGGTCTCTAGAGGCAGATCTTCCTTTGGTTCCACGGTGCTCAAGAGTATTTTTCACTGAGCCACCCAAAATCAAGGTTCTAGGGACGCTGTCCCACGGGTAAGAATAAAGGCGAGATTGGACTACATAACATCAAGAAGTTATGTACTCACCATAACTATTGATGCATGTAGTCCATCTTGCCTTACATTCTTACTAACCCTCCCTCCTTCCCTCTCCTGGAGGACCTGGAGGTATCGTCTCTAGGTTTCAGTAGTCCTTTCTGTTGGGGTTGTTCTTCTCAGTGTGTATGTGTGTGAGCTTGCAGCAAACCAGATCTGGGGAATAGACCTGTTGCATGATGGGATACCTCTTAGCCATGAGCCAGTTGAAGACTTTGAGCTAGAGTATGGCCGAGTCGGAGCCGAGGTTCGGCTCTGAAACCACAGGTAACAATGTAAGGTGAGATGGACTACATACATCGAACATTATGGTGAGTACATAACTTCTTGTTATGGGTTTCCTGGGTCATAGGTGAGACCTATAGCTTGCAAAGAAGTGGTATTGGATTTTACCTATGGTGATTTCAGTGTGGATGTAGAGAAGCTCGAGTGCATTGTCCTGTTTGTCCAGCCTTGAGGTGTATTTATTTTTGATGTAAATCATGACTGCTCCACCTTTAGTCCCTGTCGTATAGTCTTGCACTTGCCAGTATGCTCTCCATGGCTGTAAACCATGTCTTACTGACCTTACAGAAGTCAGCATCCTCTATGGTGAGGGAAACTTGTAGGGAGTGGAGTTTTTTGCTTAGGCTCCTAGCATTGAGCAGTAACACCTTTAGATTTTCTTGGTTTTGATTTGTATGTAAGGCACTATAGGGGATTATGTTTTAGCTAATATTCAAAAGCCTAGAGGGGAGAGGTACATACCATCCCTGGCAAAGCAGCTTGGTCTTTTGACGATCTCTTTCCATGCTGACAAATATTGCACCCCCTTAGAATGACACTAGAAACTAAGTGAATTATTAAAGTCCGTCATCATTTGTTCATGTTGTGACATCATCCTTGGAGAAAGTAAAATGCTGCTGAGTGCTAGGATCATACAACATGGGACATATGTTTCAAAAGCTCCATGAGGTCTCTCTTCATATAGTCTAGGGATGTACGTCTCAGGTCAGTTACACCCACATAGACTATGACGGAGTCATACTGGCACTTTTGTGGTCCAATGACCTGAGTGCATGCATTATATAGCTGAACCTGACCCCTGTTAAGCAACTGATCGTGACTTTCTTCTTACTCAAACTGGTGAAAAGGACATCAGTGAGTCTCCAATAACCATGATATTGGATTGTGTGGTAGCTTACCTTATGGATTTAGAAGTAGAGGCTCCATGAGATGTGGCTCTGTATGATGTGGGTGTTGTTTTGAAAGAGTACATTTGGGGCTGTTGAGGGTATTTATTATCTGTACTTCATCTAGAAGGTCTTTGGGGTTTAGGAAGGCTAAATTTAAGTGCCTCAGCATATGTGGGTCTGTGTGTCTGCTTGAACTGTGTGTGATGGCTGCAGTGTGTGTACTACTGACAACCCTGTTAACTTTAGGAGTGCTTTTATGTGAGAATTTTGCCTCCGGTGACATTGTGTAACTACATCTCTCACATACCTTATCGGTGTATTTGAGAATTAGCTGGTTGTCAGTAACATGAGACAATTTCTACATTGCTTCAGGATGCCCTTATCCATTAAGCTGGTAGCTTTGATGGGGAAAAAGTTCATATCCATGGCAACAGGCCCTTTTTTTTTTATTAGACGATTGCAGTGAGAATATAAAGTAATGTCAGGAGTATCTGGTTTGCAGCTCTGTGGGCGGTGCTTGTCCCTGCAAACTAGTTGCCCTGTGTGCTACTAAGTATTGGTGAAATTTCAAGGGTGCTTTTAAAGGAAGAATGTCAGATTAAGGTATCTGTGTCTATGCAGAGCACTGCCAAACAATTGAGGGGAGACTAATAAGTAGACAGTGAGGATTTATGGATGAAGTATTTAGAGAGATATTTTGAAAATAGGTTAGACAGCAGCTATTCAAGAAATGCTTACTGAAAAGAAAGCATTAGCTTTGTCAAGAGTGATGAAAAGAGGGGATTCGCTTGAGTGGCTACTGCCTGGCTACTACTAATGCTGGTCTCACCGCAGCTTCACGCTGCTAGGATACAATGCTTATTTGCTTCTTCTCTCACCTGAAGTAAAACAGTAGCACCAATCCCATGATGAGAAGCAGGCCACATTCTCTTTGGTGATCAACAGACTTATCCCAGATGATGCAAGGGTCTGTAGGCCTGTTGTAACCTATTCCTGGTAGATGCCTTGAACAGCAACCAGACCAATCAGGAATGTCAAGCACAGACACTCACTGTCGAATCAAAAACAGTCAGGAGTCAATGCACTCTGCTCCTTCTGTTACCAGGAGCAACATATAAGCACAAATCCCAAGCCTGCACATATGAAGCAGTTATCAGGCTTTCTTGTGATCAACATTCTTCAGGAAATAATGTCCCTATGCTCCTTCTGTCACCAAAAGCAGAACGGAAGCACTAATCTCAAAATAACTACTGAGAGGTAGAATGTGGGCCCTCCAGTAATTGGTGGTCTTGGACCTGATGTTGAAGATCTTGAAGGTAAGATGGGAAAATGGTTTAATATCCTAAGAGTTGCAGTGTGCACTAAGCAGTTAGATATGAAAGAGACGTAACTTAAGCTTTAGCAATTCAAGTGGAGAGACACTAATTTTAAGAGCAAGATAGATTGAAAGGGGGTGGGCACTTTGTATTCTGGCTCTATGGAATACAGTGGAATAGCTAATTAATTTAAATTGCTGAAGCGGAGTGATTTCACAAAATTATGTATTTTTTGCTTGCTCACAATAGCCAGTGAAAAAAATAGAAGAAAGGAAATGTATGGTCAAATTAACATAAGGGACTGGCAACTAGAAAGACAGTTGAGTTTAAAATATACAACAGCAGTATGGCAGGAGGGTGTGGCAAAATTTAATTTGTGTGTGACTCACAAGACAGACAGCTGTGGTCTCTTTCCTAGTTTAAATATGCAGTTATATGTAGAACACAAGTAAAATACAGTGTAAAAAATATATCGCAATATGCAAACTAAAAGAATGCAGTGAAGCAATACAAAATACAAGAAAGCAAAACAAACTAACCTTTCCGTCATGATGTTCCATGTCTGTGATAGCATAGTGTCATAAGCCTTCTCCTCCGTAGTCTGGAATCTAAGGATGGGGGGACATCAGTTACATTTCCAAGGCATATCCTGCATCACCTGAAATAATCAGCAGTGGGCACCAGTTTGAAAGACCCAATGTCCACTACATCCATAGGAACAGTACATCTAGAACTCCATGTCCACCATTGTGTGCACATACCAACTGGATGACTTCTGGAAAATTGTCCTGTATAAAACATTGGTATAGGTCACACGTGTGCCAGATGTGAGACACATGGGAACTGTCTAGATGGTGCACAGATGCATTCTGTATTGTACCCTATGCTCTGCATACCACCTGGCAGTTGATGGAGTGTTAATGCTCTAGTTTGATATACTGGAAACCACTTGGAACATGTTAATGTGAATGCAGTCAGTGGCCCCCAGGACCTCAGGAAATGGACTATGCCATATATTACCTACATGGTGGTGCTTCTCCCTTTTCCTGTGTGCAGAAACCATGTATACCCTTCCACAGACTGTGTCATGGTGTCAAGGAACTAGAGTAGGATTTATCAGCTAACCACCTGCAAAACTCCTAATGTATCCCTTGTCAGATGCTGAAAGGTAAGGATGTATAATGCTGCAGCAACGTTTGTGTCAGTTGGGTTAGGCATTCTACATATCCACTTGATTCCATGTGTGGGCAGCACATGCCTTCTAACTCATATATGGTGTCTCTTTTCACAGAGTAACAGTCACCAGCATCCTGGAAATGGAGGTGGTGGTATGTTATATGCTGACAGACCCAAGTGAGACACAACTAGTGGTGATTTGCAACATTGTGGACATTGGCTCCAAAGGTAGCCACTAACCCACTGCACTACTAATGCTAATGCTGCTCCTAGCATTATAATGAGAATAAAGATCGTATACACCAGAAAATCCAACCTGGTATTCAGTATAAATGATCTCTAGGGCTCAATGCACTACGTTTACACATTTCTGAATTATATTGCCATCTCGGATTTGATTATTTGCATATGCAGCTATTTTGATTTCATTATTGGCACTCATTTGAATGTCATTATGCATTCATTAACATCTATGTATACCATGCTGTTTCTCCAGTAGTACAATCACTAATCTGTCTGTTTTTTTTCCAACCACCTGTATGTTGCATAGTACACTTATCACTAAACTTGCTCTGAATACTGTTAATGATCATATTTTGTAAAACATTCATTATAAACTGCATCATAAATGCAAATATTCATAAAACATAACCCAAATGTCTATGCAGTATTTTTTCTGTATACTAAGTGTATGTGTTACCATTCCTGTTAAATAATATCTGTAAAATGTCACTATCAAATGACCCAGGTCATGACTGAAAAAGGTCTGCGGACAAGTGCACCTAAGAGTTAAATAAGGCTGTATTACAGATTATTTCAGAAGTTTAAACATTTGCTTTCTAGTTCAGTAACTGTAGGGAGCAGTTAAAACTATGAAAATGTCGTATTTTAATGCCATGGCTGCATGGCTGTCTTATGTTTCTAGCATAGACTGTACTGCTAGGGTCTCTGGAGAGCCAGTGACAAGCTGTTGCTCTGGAGCAGTAAGTAAAAATCAGAGGTCACCGCTGAGTTTCACCAATGGTGTAGAAGATGGATTGTTTTTAACTTGCCATGCTTCTTACATAGGAGTTATAGATGTTTAAGATGGGCAGTTATTCTTTTGCACTGGAAAACACTATCATCATGCTTTAGATTTCTGAAAACACCAGAAATATGTCCCCCTAGAAAAAACGAGGTTAATCCTGCCCCCACTCACACACTGCATTGGTGCAGCTTGAGGATAGGTTCTCATTTGGTTGTGGCATTCATTACCATCACATGTCAGTAGTAGCAGCTTACAATAAACTCAGATCTAATGTAGACACTTTAGGTTTGGATGATGTAAACCCATTTGGATGTCGGACTCATAAGAATTAAATTCCCTGGCTGTAATGTTTAATTTGATTTGTATAAATAGAAACAATGTCAACTTTTGGTTAAAGCTTTTTTCATTTCATCTCTGCTCACACAAGGACACAAGTCTCAGTGTTACACTTTTTACAAAGTCAAGTTTTCTTTTTTTGGCTTGTAATTTTAGTATCCAAAAATACTGCTGTATGTCTTTGTGCCTTGGTTCTGCAGAGGTTTATGTGACAAAACAAATCAGCGAATGGTGGCAGTCGCATGAAAATACTGCAGAACCACAATGCTTACGCTGAAAATTCACCTTCAGCAGTACAGCAGAACCGAAGTACATGGACATTGTGATTCGTAGAGTAAATATAGTGATAACACAAACATAGCAAAACATAGTCTAGACGTTTAATTGCAAAATACATACCATAAAGTGCATGGTTAACAAAACAAGTTATCAAGTCAAAAACACTCTCTCTTAATATGTTTTGATAACTATTAACTTTATTGTAGTTTATGATTTTATAACAAAGAAATTATGGGAGCCATGGAATGTTTAATTAGGGCATCACATTACTGAAGCTAAAATAATTGGGGAAACATTTTGCAATGCTGACTGAAAGGATATTGAGGTAAAATCTAATTTGCACTGAACAAAACAAGTAAAGAATGTGCCTAATCTAATTATAAATAAAACCACTTTAAATTCTGGGTTAGGAGGCATGCAAGGTTTTGTTTCAACAAATGGAAATAAGGTTTCACTTCACTGAGTTTTAACTATGCTGCCTTTGAAAAATATCCATCTTTTAGGTTTTGAATGAATGTCTGCAGCTTGTTTCTTTTACGATAGGAGCATGTGAAGGGGTTCTGGCCAGGAGGGGGGGCCCATAAGGGTGTGAAATCTTCTGTTTATTGATTCCTATAGCAGAAATCATGCTTGGGTACACAGTTGATTTTAATCAAGACTGAAAGTCTTAAATTGTTTTTTATCATGATTGAAGTACAGGAAAGCTGTGAAGATGGTTGCAAGGAATGAGAAAGTCTTAACCCTACTCACATGCTCATGCAACCAGATAAGTTAATTTTTTCTTTCTGAAAATACTTTTTTCGTGTTAAAGCAAAGCACTTGTTGGCTGACCTGGAGTGAATTGAAACAATTATTTAAAACACCCCAGTACTGAAATGGGAAAAATATACCTACTTAAGAGACAGTCACTGTCCAAAGGGAATTGGGGTAATGCGGCAGTTGGCAGGTAAACCAGTCAAGTTCTGCCAATGCCATTATAATTCCATCCTACATATTGCTGGAAATATTTAACTTTTTCATAGTCTGAGCCAACAAAAGCAAGCCAGCAGGCTGCAGGAAACAAAATTAACACACCAAGGCAGTTCAGGAAGCAGGAGTTCATAACCTACCTTCAGAAAGTGTTCATGGATCTGCACACAGCAGCCACTGCTGTCCAGTAAATCCAAGTGAAATGTAAACTAAACACATTGTGCCAGGTTTACATAACTGTAGTAATGTGACAGTTGTGGATATTATGAGTGATGGCTATACTCTAAATAATTGGAGCATAGGAAGTACAATTATATAATGGCTGACAGCACTGAAATGCAATTGTGAAAAACAAGTATGTCACTTGTTAGACCGTGCTTGCATACTGTATGACCCTGAACAAGCCTTCTATATACTTCTCATCATGAGCCTTGAAAACAAGCTGTGTGTTTGTGTGCTGTTTTTTGTTTAGAGGTTTCCTTAGCAGCCCTTTACAAGAACTAAATTAAGAAATGCTGCTGTTGCTGTTATTGCTTTAACTAGTTCAGCGGTAACTGCAGTTCAACCAAATTCATCAAGTAAGAAGCACTGAGGGCAGGGGCCTAACAGTTTTGTATAGCACGTATTCTGCCAAGGCAGTCAAAGCTGTGTGTATGTAGTGCTTAAAAATATAAATATAGGAGCAGCAGAGGAAGAAGAAGAAAGAACTATTTGGATGGTGCCTTAAATTAGTGGTGCTGTTTCACATATCTGGGGTTGGAGTTTTGATCCTGACCTCTGAGGTCTTGGCTGAAGAAGATCCGCAAGAATCAAGTCCACTTAAATGGATATATTTAATTAGTTGTTAACAGGTATTTCATCTTTGTCACCTGTATAAGACCTATTAGAGGCGGTTGTTTGATTTCAGGAGTGATTTGATGCTTTAGTTGACTGACCTGCTCTCAAGGCACAGTGCATATGAACACTTTATTTTTTGTTTATTTTTGGTGCAGAACCAAACAACTAAACATAGGACAGCCAATGAATATGAATGAAATAAAATCTGACAATAAGGGCACGTTTTGTTTTTAGTTGCTTCACAGAGATGTATGTTAGTTCATAAGTGCACTTGTAACTTGTATGCTAAGGTTGGAAATCTTTAAGTTCATTCTTGAATGTTTCTACTGAAAATAGTTTTTGAGGTAGGGGGGCAGAAGGAAGTGTATTCCTTGTCAATTGTTCTGAGTACTCAAAAGCTGTGGGACATGCCTGCATGCAAGCACATGCTTGTGTATTGTAACTGAACAGTGGTACAAAAATATTAGTTATGTAGTTAGTGCTAAATCCAAAAAAAATCACTCTAACTTTTTTCTGTTTTGCAATTTGCATGAAAAATCGTTGTGTTTTCATTGTTAGCTAGTGAGAAATGGATAGATGTTTTCTCTGATATGCATCCTAAAAAAGCTGTGAACAAAATTTTTGCACTGTAGATTTGCATGTGAACAATTGCTCATTCAAGCTTACGGTTTAAACATTAAGTCCAAATGCACAATTGTTTTTTTTTTTTTGGGGGGGGGGGGGTACCTGGCAAGGTCCAACACTGCATTTTAAATACTGAATATTGTAACGATTATAGTTATTTTACTGATCAAAAGTAATCCATTTTCTATGTATTACAGCACCTTCACAATCGCAGTGTGATGCAAAAAATTAGAGAACTCTTGACATAGCTTGCCACTGATTCAGCAGTCAACTTGATGTTTTAGGCTCTTTTAAAATTTTAAATTGAAAGAAAAAGTCTGCATGATTGATCTTAACTTGACATTTTTTTTTGGATGAGGAACTCCCCTATGCTTGTGTAAACAAAGGGTGATACGTTTTATTTAGCTTTGAAAAAATACAAGTTATAAGGGCTCACCATAAGTTATTTTTTATTTATTTGATTATAGCTTTTCAAAGTGTGATTAAACTTTGGAATTATTTCACCCCAGTTTCAACCTGTGGTCATTAACCCTATTATATTGCTTAGTAATCAGATGATTTGTGAGACGAGCTTTCCTCTGTTGAGAATTTAATTCTGTATGATATTCCTGCAAGGAAATTTGTATTAGGAAGTGAGATGTGTGAGAAATTCGAGTTACCCAGGAGATGTACTGTCATTGTTAATATTGTATTATATATAACTGTCTCAAATCTAAGTTTACAATGCTCCCTCTGGATAGAATGAAGTATGTTTATTTTCAAGTGTTTAAATAAGCACTTGTCTCACAAAATCTAGTTCCTGTGTCATATGTCTTGGTATTAAAGATTAAGTTTAACAGTGGTCATTTGTTTTCCTGTCTTTGGTCCAAATAGGACTGGTCAGTGTAGACAGATA
Source organism: Protopterus annectens (assembly GCF_019279795.1). Taxonomy (NCBI): domain Eukaryota; kingdom Metazoa; phylum Chordata; order Ceratodontiformes; family Protopteridae; genus Protopterus; species Protopterus annectens. Next base: position 978,856,508 of record NC_056730.1, read on the forward strand.
CAGTATGGAAAAGACTTTGGAGTCATGCAAGAAAATATCTTCTTTCATTTAATTATTTTACAGTGAATTTATGATTTACTGCAATGCTTGCTTACTTACGTCCCTTCTAAACCTGGGGCTGTCAGCTAAGTGTAGCTTTTGTGGCACTGTATATGTAGACATGCTTTATGATTTTTGTCTTGCCCTTATGCCTAGAGTAAATGGAAATCTGTCAGCAATAAAATTAGGCATTATGTGCCTCAAAAAGATTTAACTGTACATCAAGCTGTTTTTGGCAAAGTAAATTTGAGCCGTAATAAAGATTAATTGATGAAATGCAGTTGAATACTTACTGATGGAATATCAGTCTTAGATCCATTATACACTCAAGGGTTCAATACTAATTCTCTGAAAGTTTTACTGTGAACTATCAAAGTGTGTTTGACATTTGACTTTTACATGAAGGCACAGCATGCCTCATTCATTTTCCTAGTGCTGGGTACTTGACTCCCATGGCACTTTCATCTTTATACTACATTTAAGTCCTTAATTGTGGCAGATTTGGGTGCAGCTTGTACTAAAAACTTTCTGAGAATGACTGAGTTTGGGGATTTTCCTTGTATACAGGTAAGGAATGAATTATTTTACATGCATTTTACAGTGACAGTGCACACACCAAACTGCATTATACTCCGTTTCCACTAGGGTGACCCCTCTTTGGGATAGAGGAGACACTACATGCTCAGAATACATCTGTATTCTGTTGGCATTAAGTCAGAAGTAAAATTTATATCTATTTGAATAACGTTTTCTGTTGCTTGACTTGGCTATTACCCATATAGATTTATATGCAGTGACATGCATTATGTAAAGATAAAAGCTGTATACACTTATTGTATCTAAGGTTATGAATTAAGTGCATTCTTCGGGTGAGGTTCATGACCTTATTTCCTAAGAACTTTGGTAGAAAAATTTTAAAACTGCTATGAATTTGTTTTGGATTAGTCAGATAATTTTTTGCCATTCATTTTGCAACACATATAAGCAACATTTTCCAGAAGAATCTTTAGAGTGTTGTTTTGACAAGAGAAAAAAAAAACAACCCAAGATTGATATCTACAGTACATATTTGAGATGATGTATTTTCATTTTCGTGGTATTAGCTCAGCCAATGTGCAGTATGACAGACTGTTAAGAAATGACCTGTTAATGTTGTATAAGGCATACCCCAATCTAATACTGATGGATTTACTGCACATCACCAGTCAAATGGCATCAGAAATGCTTGGTCTAGGGATCTAAATGTCTTCTGCAACATCAACAGAATGGTTTGGAGGGACATCTTGCAGAGGAACAGATTCCCCATCCATGTAAAACAAAGCTCATCCCTGTCCATATTCAAGAGCAACTTGGATATATGGATGGGAAACAGAAAATTTGCCCAGGACTGCCTCCTTTACTACTAATGGACAGAGGCAGCTCCAGAATGCTTTATCCCTCAAATTATCTGTGGTATGATCCCAGTTATTTTCACTAGGGGTGATATATAATTACTGACCATGGGGTGGTTAAGGCCAGTGTAACACCAAATAGGATAGGTTAATTCAAACCCCGAAAGCAGCATTGGCTAGGCTTAAAGTGGCCAGCAAGGGCAACTGACCTAGTACTTACCTATAAACCTAAAATAGAGTACAGTATTAACGATAACAGTGTTTGCCGTGGTCATATTGTAATATAATATTTTATATTACAACATATTGAACATACATACAACATATTGAACAGATCTAAAGGCTTTTGTATGATTCTTAGAAATTCTCTCCATAGCACTGGTATTAGGGCTTCATTGGCAAGTTCTAGTAGTGTTCTAGTAATAAACATTAGAGACGCAAAAGAACTGTTTATTAGCTGCTCATTAGCATGTTTGTGAATTGAACATAGGGTGGTTAGAAGTAATAGCACTAGTGTTCCCTTACTAATCCAAGCAGTGCTGTTTTACAGGTACCTACAAACATACATACACACACACACACACACACACAAGGTAGCCCCAAGCATACCATTACATATATGGGCATGCAAACACATGGACTCACAGTGCTTACCTGTTGCAGCTCTAGCAGCCATAGACATCCTGGGTGTACACCGTCAGAAGATGGTGTAGAGTTTTATCACTGTGCACCCCAAATAGTGCAGTAGAGATTGCCTTTGAACTGTTGTGGTTCATGGAAGCTTACTTGGCTAATTTCCATTGACTTTTACTGCACACTGCCATATTTGCATGTGGCTTAACATAGAAGGACGTATGAGAGGGCATCTCATAATTTGCTGATTGGATATCAACAAGCAATGTAGTATTTTCAGAAGAATATTGTTTTGTGGTTTGTAGAAATGATGTAGTACAAATCCCCTCACTGCTTACATGAGAACTGCAGGACCAAAGAAACATGCCTACCTACGGAGATACGTATCCAGCACTGCTCCGTAAATGGCAAGAGCTTAACCTGCAATTTAGTTCAAGGTACATGGAACTCTTGATTGAATTCTTTTCACCAATAGAGGATGATCTGAAGTCTCAGATCATTGCTTTAGAGAAAAAGATCTCTGACACTTTTTCTAATGATCTTACTTTGAACAAAATGGAACAATTGCAGGACAGTAGTGACTCTTATGAAAAAAAAAAGTGTTAAGCTAACTAAGCTTAATAGAGACAAATTAGATTTTGTCAAAAATAATGTTTTTTCCTGGCCTAGAGAAGCAGTGACTACATCACCTCAGGAAAATGGTACTTCTAGCATTAGATCTACAAGTGCTGCTCCACAAGAGTGCCCAACCTGTTTTGCCAGTCAATCCGGTTCTACATCCGGTCTCTCTGAAGAGAGAGCTGGCACTGCATCTGAATCAATGAGTATTGCACCGTCATTTTTAAATACTAATGCTTCTACTTCTCACTTAGTTAGCTTGAACAATTCTCTACCAACCAGTGATAATTCCGGCAATCACTTCTTTACAAGGTACTGATCATGCATTACCGTACATTGCCAGCGCCCCTCTCCAACAAGTTGTTCAGACTCAGGGTCCAGGAGATGACAACAGTGTTTTTTAGACAAAATGAAGAAAGGAGACTTCACATTGAAAGCCCCATTACCATACAAAGCGCGTCCAAGGAGCACTTCGCAATACAGAAGGGCGCAAAAGAATCACTATTCAGAGGGAACTGTGCAACAGCCCAAAAGGAGAAGGACATAATTACAGGTTTGGTGATAAATATTTTGTCCTTTGCTTTGAGTGATGAACAGCTTAATCTTCTGAATAAGGGTCTGTCTTTTATCCCTGTCAAGAAAGCTGACCTGGCAGAGATGTTGAAAGACCTTAGATTACTGGGCAGGAATTTATCACTTAAATACTTGTTTGCTACGGACTCAGCAGGGTCTAATAATATGAATGAACATTATAAGCAACCAAGTACTTTTGTTCCTGCAGTAACTGCAGGAGTACAGACGTTTTAGACATTTGTGAGATCGCTTTTAGAGACTTGAATATGTCTACTAATAATAATTATTCATTCTGTAATTTGTTCAGTGATGAATATAAAGCTCTTCAAGAGCTAAAAAGCTTACAATCCTTGGAAATTAAACAGGCTGACAAGGGTGGGGGTATAGTTTTGTTGGACAGAGACCTTTATATTAGACAAATGGAGAAATTGCTACATAACACACAGACGTATCAATGTATTTCTAGAACAATAGTGAATGCAATTGTTGAGAGAGTATATTTTTTAATTTTTGATCTTTTAATAACTGATTAATGAATCCTTGTTCAAATATTTTAATGTCTATAAACCAGTAGTCCCTAGGGTTTATGGCTTACCAAAAGTTCATAAAGATATGTTTGTTCCTCCCATGAGACCAATTCTTTCAGGCACTGGTTGGTGCACTGAACCCCTTTCTATTTTTGTAGAAGGGAATTTGCATGGTTTCTTGGAAGGCTGTCATACTTTACTACGAGACACTAAGATGTTTTTGGAACGTCTACAACATAGGATAACTACTATCAAACAAGATGAAGAGTTTACTTTTGTTACAATGGACATAGAATCTTTATTTACAAGTATCCCCAATTCTTGGGGTGTGGACAGAGTCACAGAGTTCCTTACTGTTAATAGATGCCTTACAAATACTAAAATTCATTTGATTTGCAGCCTACTGGAAATTATACTCGAGAATAATGTTACTGTTTTCAAGATCATTTTTTTTCTTCAGAAAGTTGGCGTAGCTATGGGCACTGCTTGTGCCAATAGCTACGCCAACCTAGCTTTGGTGTGCTGAGAGCAGCAGACTATTTTTTCTGTAGATAATCCTTTCCTTGGGCAAGTATTATGGTATGTTCGCTTTGTAGATGATGTTTTTATGTTGTGGAAGGGACATGGCTGTGATATTCCTAGATTTATTGATTATTTACATACCACAACTGAATTCCTGAGATTTACTTACCATAGCTCAAATACAGAAATTAATTTTCTTGATGTTATGGTCAGGAGGTCTGATTTTAATCAATTGAGTAGTAGTGTTTACCACAAACCTACAAGGAGAAATACATTTTTACATAAAACTAGTATGTATCCAAGGTATATTCCTAGGAATTTCTTGAAGGGACAAGTTTTTAGGACTCTGCGTCTCCACAACAGCGATGAAGAAGCAGAAATAGCTCTTGAAAGTATTAAGTCTGACTTTTTAGAAAGGAGATACTCATTCTCTGAAGCATGGAAATTGAGGGACACTAGATGTAGACCCTATCTTAGGGAAAATATTAATAGCCGCACTTTAGATAATAGTTTGGCAGCTAAGAATGATTTCA
>NC_056730.1:978866343-978936343 GCF_019279795.1 Protopterus annectens
TAATTTGCAGTACCTTTGGCCCGAGTTTTGGCTTAAATAATGGGTCCTCAGACTAGTTCACTCACCCATTTAACAAATGCAAAATAAATAAATTTGACATAAGATGATAACCTGATGATTCATAAAAGTACAGAAAGCTCTGATATTTCTTTAATGAGCAAAAAACTATCTAGGAAACTGATATTTTGTAATGAACTAAATATTCATGTTAATGGAGGATTTCCATTCATCCTCTTACTTAGTCTGATTATGGTATTTTCTAGATGCAACTTTCTGTAAGTTCTGGGTTCGATTCCCCAGCTTCCTGATATAAAATGGTGTAAATTAGGTTAAGGCATTCACCAGACTTTGCTCCTAATTTGCATTTTGCCTACTGGGTTACTTATTATCAAGTGAGAAAACTGATTAAAAAAAACTTTTCTCATCCTAGAAGTAATAAGGAAACTAATCTTTCCACTGAAAAAAAAAAACAAGTGTAGTCTGTAGCGGTGCCATTATTCCTTACTTGCTATTTTTTTATAGGTTGTATTATTTTTCTCTAAAAATTGGTCTTGTAAATATACCTTTGGTGTAACCTTGATGCTTCCCTCTGTCTGTAGACGATTTCTTACATAGCTGTGTCAGCTTTATTACTAAATTATATGCTATGCTTTCTGTTTCTCCTACCCTTTTTCCTGCTCTCTACAGTTACTTTATCTAATACTAATTTTATTACCCCCCCATGTAAACATGACCTGAGTTTATTACTATCCTGCAACTGTGTGTCTCCGTCTGCTATTTGTCAAGCTGTGAGTCATTGCAGGACAAGGGTGGCAGTTACAGTGTAGTGGGAAAAATCCCAGAGGATATATGTTAGGTCTAATGTCCAATTAAAAGGAATATTGAAGTGAATAACTTAATGCTTTCGCAGTTGGGGTCCATTAGGAAGCTGGGCTATTGCAATGTGCCAGCTAAGTTCAGCCATCCCAGAGGTGAGGCAGTAATGATAAAGCTATGAAATTAACCTGTCACTCTGCAGAAGAGACAGGATTACGCACAGCTGGCCAGAGATCAGGCAGTTTAATTTCTGTGCCCACAGGAGCCATTGCTGACTTTCCTTGCATGCATGCAGACTGTAAGTTAGTGCTTTAGCCCGCTGCTTCTAAGAAATGTAAAGAACATTTGGCTTGTTGTCACTGTAAAAAGTTTTACAAAAATGCATTCCTCATGTGGAATCGTATGTTCAACCATTCATGCTGCTCTGTCTCTCGGCATATAGTGTATCTTACTGAAACAGTAGAGTAAGAATAAAATAAAAACTAATTTGAGTAGTTATGTTTTTATCAGTGTATAATAACTTTTTCGAACATACTTCTTCTGGCACCCCATGCCTGCTGACCCATCTGGCTATCACCATTACTCCCCATTTATTTTGTATCAACAGATCAAGAGTCATTCATGGTGTAGCCATGATCCAGGCAGCCATGAAGAGTATTTCTGTTTCTGGCCTGATCCCTCTACCAACAGCTGACTTTAGAACCTGCATGTTTTTACCCATGTCTCATGAAAGCTGCTACACCAGCACGACTTGGCAAAGCCAAGCACAGGTGCACATCCCATAGTTTTGTATGCTGTGTCTCTTTCCAGTAGGTTTTGTCATTGCATTGGTCCAAACTATGTCACTTCCTCCAGAGTGAATGAGCCTGTGTTAGTAGTTCATTCTAATTGATTTCTACAGCCTCCAAGTCAGTAGTCTGTCTGTCTGCCTGGGTCAAGAGCCAAGTGGCTCCAACACTTTTCTCTTTATTTTCTTGTCTTTATAAAACTATTTTTCTTTCAAGTGGTACAGCCTCCACCCCACCATTTCTTATTCATCTTTTTTTCGTTAGCTGTTTTAAACCATAGCAATCTTGACTGAGTATTTTCAAGACTTGACCTGCTAACTGTAGTCTGGTGAAGCTGTTTGCTCATTATGTAGTCTACAAATGGAATCTGTCTGTATCTGCAGGTGAATGTGTAATCATAACTCAGTCACCTAAAAGAGCAGCCCCACCCAGAAGTCAGTTTAATCCAAATCTGTATGTAACGCATTTAGGTAAAACATGATTTAAATGTTACTCTCACTCTCTTCTTGAGATGTCCTGCTTTCCTACTCGGATCTTTAACTGAAGTTTGTCTGCATGCCATTTTGGCTGTCTGTGATTTTTTTTTTATCATAGTACCTACTGAATTATGTAGATGTTTTTCAACTTTCATCACATACAAGTCACATGCGTAACTACATCAAAGATGATTTGTAGCCTTATAGCAAAGCAATTACATTACTGATCCTAACTGTAGCAACATAGAGGGCCGTTAGAAACTTAAACCAATGTACAGGCTACAAAGGCATTATTTTTTAAGTGCAAGTTTTTTAGTAAGAGATGACAGCTTCAGGCCTCAGCTAGAAATAATGGTCCATAACTGCTGTTCTGATCTTGAACAAATGCAGACACATTATCAGTGTTTCAAGGTTAGCAATCAAATGTACATGAAAAGTTTTAGGAAGTCGACACCAACAGAATCAGAGGGTATGACGTAAACAGAAAATGCTGGCACTGTTACCCAATGCTGTCAAAGAAGATGGGAAATTGCAGTCCTCTCACAGTAAGTGAAAGAGAAAAGACTGCATGGCTGATTTCCTTGATTTACAGTAATGACAGTATATTATTGGATAAAGAATACTTGGCTAGCAGGTAAAAACATGTCTGCATGGTGACTTCCATTTTGTAGTGCCACAAAGTATAAAAAATACATATAATGTAGAGTGATTCGAGAACATTAGTACTACTGTGAACATCACTCTGCTGTGAAATGTAGCATATTGTTTTCATATTATGGGTGTGATTCTGTAAGCTCCACATACTGTTGTGAAGTATAGAATATTATTTTCAGGTTATGGGTGTGATTCTGTAAGCTCCACATACTGCTTCCTACTATTGTTTTCCTCCTGGTGACTTTCCACTTAAGACTTATGTTTTAGGTACTTCTGCCTGTATATCTAATTAGTTTTTTTTTTCTTTTCTTTTGTTTATTTGTGTTTGCAGTTTTTTAATCTGTATTGCATCATTATTTAGGAGGTAGCATTTGAAATATATTTCCTTCTCATCTTGCTTCATTCATTGGAAGTTAGAATTTGCTTAGTTTACTGAGCTACTTTTATTTTCTTTCTTTATTCAGGTAATATGCAAAATTTAGGAATTTTACCCCTTAATTGACTTTATCCTCTTCTTTAACTATGTAAAATCTTTTTTCTGAAAATAGCCTCAGTGTCTGATCTGCTCTTATCTGCATTGAGGCACTGCCCAGCCAACATGCTTGAGCAGAGCAAAATGCAGATTGCCCCCTCCCCCAAACACACACACACACATAGTGGTGTATGGGTAGACTACTCTACTCCCAGATACTTTAGGCTAAGCTGATATCTTTCAGGCCTTATTGGAATTTAGGACTGTTCTCTTGCTGCAGCTTCAGGCTTTTTCCTTGCATTCAGCAGAGTGAGAAAAGTCCTTTGGGTTTTCTGACATCAGCATTTGCAGTTCACGTCATAGACTTCAGGAGATTGTTAAAAACTGGAGGAATCTGTCTGTCTAGATGAAGGTACTCACCCTTAGGGAGCACGTAACTTACTGCCAGCACCAGGCCCAGCGCAGGTCTATTATGTTCCTGCACTGATGTTAGCATTGACATCACAATTGTTAGCACCATGTCACCTGGAACGTCCCATCACATTTCCCAACCTCATGCACATCATCTGTGTAGGACACTTCTAGGTTTGGGGCTGACAGGGATCTCTCTCCATCCCTCTGCCCAACTGTTAATGAAGAGTTAGAGGACCTAGAGATCATCATTTCTAGGGCAGTCAATAAAATGTGTCCTCCACTATTTATGCCTATCCATTGAATGATCCCCATCTTTTGCAGAAATGTTGAAGTTCCTGAAATCCAGTGTGGAGTGCCCTTTGACCCCCCCCCCAGTCCTCCTTCCAGAAATGCACTAATGAGTATCTGTTGAAGAAGGAAAAGGAACTTATGGTCATCATCCCCGTGGAGCTGTTTTTTTAAGGATGGTATTTATGTAGCCTGGAAATGCACAAATTCTGTTTCTGTGGTATCCAAGAATATATGACCTCTCCTAGTTAAGGCCCTTGATTAAACATCCTAGATCATTGTGTATGATGGGTCAAGTCTAGTGTAGATCCAGAGACCCCAGCACTTTGTCACCCTATAAGGAGTATAAAGCCTTGGACAAGGTGGGCAAGACTCTATTGCCTCCACCATGTTGAGGCTTAATCCTTCATATGTTTCTTTTACATGTCCAGATTCCAGCCCTTCCTAACGGATCCGGGTCTAGGAACATTTTTGAGATTCCATGAGTCTCAGATTAAGGTGGAGCTTGTTAGAGCCCTGTCTTTGACTTATTCATTGGGCCAACATGTGGAGCACTACAATTCTGATAGGGCTATCACTCTAGGACAGTAGGTGCACAGGTTATCTGGCTGAGGCTGTGTTGGGTTAAGAAGGAGCTTAAGTAGGTCATATTGAATATCCTGTATCCTGTTTGAGGGAGAAGGTTTTGTTATGTTAGCCCTCACAGTGTTTGGTAAATGACCTCGAAGAGGAACAGGCCATCACCCCTATTGAGAACCATTAGGCTCAACTTTTGGCACTCTGCATGAATGCTTCTTCTACGATCATCCTTCTCAGGAAGAAGCCTCTCTTCACAGACTGGGGAGGGTTCTCAAGCATTGCAGTACCTTAACTCTTTTCTCTCAGTTATGACAGCAAAGTCTGTCAGTAAGATGTCCCCTCCTGTGCAGTAGTGTCTGTCCTAAACAGTGTCTGTGGTAGTCCACAGGGACAAGTCTGTGAAGAATTTGGAGAGCCATTAGTCAGTTCTCAGCATGGTCATGGCTGGTCATGTCTTAGACCTTTTAGATCCTTCCCAGAAAGAGCTTCGTTCCAGGACCAAGCAGTATTTGCAAAGGTCTTGGGGCATGTCTGTACTGTACTTGTCAGAGGAGCTGTCCCTTCTTTGGAATGAGGCATGTGGTCCTACTCTCGATCACTTTTATGGCAGGAAACCACTGCCTGCATTTTGGTTCAGGCAGTGATTTAAAGTTTCTGGGCTTTTCTTTTTTCTCTACAATTGTGGAATCATGAAGTTAGTATATATAATTTGGTGGGGTAAGGGGGGGAATTGCCTCCATAAAACACATGCTTTTTATTATTTGTTTTGTGTATTTGAAGCTTCAGACAGTTTGTTTCATGAAGCTTCAGTTTCATGAAACAAACTAAGTTTTCTTTCAGTGAAGCATAAAGGATGTGCCTAGATAAGTAGCTCTTGGTAGCAGCATCATAGAAATTCCTTGTGAATCCCTGGAGTTGATGCATCTCTGCAGCCTCTGAGATTGCAAATTTAGATAATTCTTCTCTTGTACTACCTCAAATGATTGTCATCAGTGCAAAGCTGGAGACTGTCTGTTTTCTTGGCACAGAAAAAGCCCAGGAAGTGAAGCATCCAAGACTGTACCATCCTATGACTTTTGAGCTTGATGCTGTCTATGATCTTCATTGGGCCTTTTACACTCCTGAGAATGTGATGTTGCAGTGGACTGTGAACTGTCAGTGACTGCAGAGATGTAATATACTTCTTCTTCTTTCGGCTTTTTCCCGATTAGGGGTCGCCACAGCGGATCACCTGTCTGCTCATGATTGGCAGTGGAGTTTTTACGGTGTTGAGTTGCCAGCCCAGCACCCAACCTTCCACAGAAGGCACACACATGCACACACTCACACCTAGGGCCAATTTAGAGTGTCCAATCCACCTACAGCATGTCTTTAGGATGTGGGAGGAAACCTGAGCACCCGGAGGAAACTCATGCGACCACAGAGAGGACATACAGACTCCGCACAGAAGGCACCCCAGCCGAGGATCGAACCAGAGAACCTCTTGCTGTGAGATGGCAACGCTAATGGCTGCACCACCGTGGCTGCCGGCAGAGATGTAATATACTGATGGAGCCTTATTGTCAGATTCCTTCCACAAGATTCTGGATTTGTACACCAACCTGTTAATGATCTCCATTTTCTGCAGCCAAACTCTTCTCAGAGCTGACGATGGATCCTTCATTGGAAGGCTGGAAGCTTATAAGGGCTCATTTGTAGCTTAATGGGAAGTCATTTGCCTTGGAAATGGGGGTTACTTATCAATCAGCTGGAACTTTGTGCATTTCTCATGACCCTCTGCAGCTTCCTGACCTTGTCTGAAAACCAATCTGCCCTCTGGTACCTAAATAAACAAGGGGGTTACCCCTTTGGAGTGGAGTGATATGGCTGTGGTAGTGGATAAGAGACAGATTCTTCACCCTCTGACCAGTTTACCCTGCTGGCGAGTGAACATAATTGCAGACTCCTGCTCCACTATTCCTCTACTAAGTTGCAGTTTCCTTAGTAGCACCCTTTTTTTGATCTTGGAATGCATGGAAGCTTGACTCATTTACCACGTGAGAAAATATGCATCTGATGTTATCCTAGTCACTATTCATCACGCATGTGTCTAGGATCCAACATTGGATCCGAGTAGGCAACACTTAGACAACAGCTTAGCTCAAGCTCCTCCCCTCCCATAATGCTCTGCTGCCCTCTAACCCCACGGATCTTGTTTGCCATGGTTAAAGACAGATGCAGATTAATCAGCTCCACTGGGATTCCAGTTTTAAAAACAATGTTTTCCTTTTCGGTTTTCTTCTTCCCGTCTTAGCTTTCTTAGTTTCTTTAGGTGTTTCCATTAGTTGGACTGTCATTTTTCTACCCCTCCCATTTGTTTGGCATTTGGTGCCATTTTCAGTGTTGTTGGAGTTGGTAAAATTTATGTGGAAATTTTCTTCTTGGAATTAAATTTTTCTTTGGCTTCCTGTAATGTTAGTTTTAGTTTGCTGTGTGTTTTGTGTGTTTTTGTGACAGACTTTCTGGTTCAAGACTGCGGACAGGTTCCTTGACTCCTCTCTTGCTTGTTCCTATGGAGTTAGTTTTATTTTTTGGCCATCATGTCAGAGAAGCCTTCAGGATTTAAGAGGTGCTCCTCATGCAGTCAGAAAATGCCTGATGTGCATCGTGTTTCACTGTTGCAGTCATTACAACTGGGTTATCCTGCTGGCAGGCTACCCGCAGTCAGCCTGAGTTCCAAAGTCTAGGTCCGGCGTCGGTTGCTGTCGCCTCCTCCCTGACGTCAGTATGCCAGGGGGTATAAAAGATGCAGCCGACGCCATTTTCTTCAGTCTTTCTTGCCGCGCGATGCCCGAAGCAAAAGCAGTTCGCAAGTGCCGGTCAGCCGACTCCTGAGATTTTCAAATTCGAATTTCAGATGCAAAGTCTTCATTAAAGCTAAGTACCACGTTGGGGAAACTTTTTTCTTGCTCCAGACCGATGTCAGAAAAAGTTAATAATTGTATTTCTTGTGGGAAGCAAATACCTCATAAGGATTTTCATTCTTACTGTATTCCTTGCCTAGGCCCTGACCACGACGTTGCTAGTTGTCGGTTTTGTGCTAGATTTAACCAACACACTATTAAGCGTCGGTACGATTTTGCATTTCATTATTTTGGCAGAAGATTTAACTATATAATGCCATTGGAGCAACCGACTACCGGAGTTTATAAAAAGCGCAAAGAAAAGGATAGGCACCCGAGGTCCAAAGCCGAAGACGAGGCTTCTGTTAGGCCTGTCGCTGGTTCTCAGTGAGGCGCTTTCGCAGCCCCTGATGCCCGCTACCTCAGAGCCACAGGCTTCTTCCGACTCCCATGTGGAGCCAACTAGGCCGCTGGAAACTCAAGGTATTGGACACTTGGAAACTATTCCCTCAGATGGGTCCGGAGCCGCTGAGCAGGCATCGGCTTCTGAGGGTGTTTTCAGGCCTACATAGTTATATGTAAAACCAACTTCAGCTTCAAAGGCAAAGACTAAAGCAGCTCTAAAGACAAAGAAACAAGTATAGCATTCTCCTGGACAGGCCTCCATGCCTAAAAAACAGATGCTTAAAATGGACGAAGACCTAATTACTTTGATCAGGGGTTCCCATCCCCCTCCTGATAAGAGACCTAGGCAAGAGATAGAATATGCATCTGCAGATCAGGTTTCCATTTCCTCTGATTCCTCTTCTGACCAGGAATATTCTTCCTCCCTATGAGGATTCAGACACTGAAGAATCTATTCCTTCAGCCTCTCCTCCTGAGGATTATTCTTTTGGGGAAACCTTGCATACTATGAGGTAGCATTTCCACTGGGAGAGTCGCCAAGATTACTCATAATCCAAGAAAAAGCTCAGAGACTTCCTTTTATTACCTCAGCACAGGCCCCTTGCTATTCCTCCTGTCTTAGATATTGTAGATGATGTATTTTCAGAGTCCAGACTGTCTCCTGACTCTTTGCCTCCAGCTCCTGTTAAGCCAGACAAATACTACAGGGTTCCTGATTCACATAAATTTCTTTATAAAAACCCTGCTGCAGACCCAGAAGCTCTCTCTCAGGGTCCCAAAGGGGTCAAGGCATCCACTGCAAAAAACCCTATACCCTCTGATAGGGATTCAACGGCCGTGGACAGATGGGGGAAAAAGATTTATACTTCTGCTACCTTGGCTGTAAGAGCTTTAAATTGTCAATTTCATGTGCTTAAATATCAGCAATGTCTAATGTCATTGCTTAAACAAAAAATGTTGACAAATTCAGAATGTGCAGAAAACAAAGAAGTGCAGGATTTATTGCATGCTGCTGAACCCGTGGGAAAGCATACTTTGCAATGTGGTTTTGATTCTCTAGAGGCCTCTTGCATGGCCGCTGTTACAGGTTCTGTCATTAGGGGACATGCTTGGTTAAAAGAACAGAATCTGCCTAATCATGTTAAAGCAAAATTATTAGATGCTCCATTACAACATGATACCTTGTTTGGTGTTAAAGCAGAAGAGGTGTTGAAGAAAATGGAGGACAAAGCTAAATCTATGCAAACAGTCAAGGATTTCTTACAGGTACAGCCCCCCCAGATTTAGCAGGAACTGGCCTGCAAATAATTGGTCCTTTCCAGTGTCAGACAGGCCACAAAGAGGTAGATACAGACACCCCAGAGGCAGATCACAGCCCCAAGGCTCATACAGGCCTAAACAATGGGGTGCTTCAACCTCCAAAAGCGGAGAAGAAAAAACACAGCCATACAGGAAACCGTCTCAATGACTTTGCCTGCCAGCACCAAGCACTTATCTTTTGGCAGCTCCTTTGGGGGGGAAACTATCACTTTTTGCTCAAAATTGGCACATGATCACTCAGGACAAATGGGTCTTAAACATCGTATCCCAGGGCTACAGGTTCCATTTTCACACCCTGCCAAGGCCAAATGGTATGCCAGACCTGCCACACAATCAATGGGCAGAGGCACAAAAACAGGTTTCATCCCTCATGGACATGAGGGCCATTCAGCAAGTACCACAGCAAGAGCAGGGACAAGGATTTTACTCAAGGCTATTCTTGGTGCTCAGAAAGGACAAAACCTGGAGACCAATTGCTGGACCTGTCTATCCTGAACACATTCCTGGACATTCCAAAATTCAAAATGTTAAAACTGCAGCAGCTTCTGCCCATACTGGGCAAGAAGGCTTGGCTTGTGACTTTAGACCTAAAAGAGGCATACCTGCATGTCCCAATCAGACAGTCATGCAGAAGATACCTCAGATGTGTAGGTGGCTCAATGCATTACCAATTCTCTGCACTGCCCTTTGGCTTATCTACTGCGCCCAGGGTCTTCACAAAGTGCCTGGCACCAGTAAGCGCTTTTTGCAGACAAAGAGAAATTCAAATATATCCTTAATTGGACGACTGCCTTATTCAAGCAGAGAACAAGGACACTCTACTACAGCATCTGGCGTTTGTGAAAACATTACTAGCAGGCCTAGGGTACACAGTAAACGAAAATAAATCAAAACTCGTACCCTCTCAAGAGATAATATTCCTAGGTGCAAGCTTAAATACAACTGCTCAGATGGCTTATCTCACGCCAGACAAGCACAGACAACTGACTACTTATTTCAAAATGTTGGCAACAAAGACCCAGTTATCTGCAAGAAAACTTCTGCAGGCTTTGGGCTTCATGGCATCCTACATTCTGCTGATTCCATATGCAAGACTGCATATGAGGAAATTTCAATGGTATCTAAAAAATGTTTGGACTCAACATTGCCACAGCCTGGAAACAATAATTACCCTCATTCCCTGCCTGCAACAGGAGTTTCGATGGTGGACAAAAGCCTGTCACCACAACACGGGACAGCCATTCACCTTACCCACAGCCAGGCAGACATTGGCAACAGATGCATCAGATTATGCCTGGGTGGCACATATGGCAAGAAGATGTATTCAGGGCACATGGTCCGCAAGTCAAATGCATCTACATATCAATCAAAAAGAGATGCTAGCAGTTCAAAATGCCCTGACAGCCTTCAAGGATCTACTTCATTCAGTACAACTACTGATAAAAACGAACAATACGACAGTCATGTGGTACATAAACAAGCAAGGGGGCACACATTCTTACCCCTCTGCAGACTAGCCATGAACTTGTGGGACACAGCATTGACTTACCAAGTACATCTGCAAGCACAATTCCTGCCAGGAAGGATAAATACTCTGGCAGACAAACTAAGCAGAAACCTAATGGATCCCCACGAGTGGAAATTGGATCCACAAGTCTTCAGCATGATAACAAGGAACTGGGGATGCCCGGACATAGACCTATTTGCCTCTCCTCACAATTGCCAACTACAAACATTCTGCACAAGGACTTATCACAAGCAAGCATGGAAAGTGGATGCTCTATCTTTCAGCTGGAAAAACCTAACAGTATATGCCTTTCCTCCTCTGCCTCTCCTCCCCAAAGTACTTCTCAAGGTTATGACAAGAGAAGCCAATAATGATTCTGATTGCCCCAGACTGGCCCCACCAGCACTGGTACCCAGTCCTAAAAAGCTTGTCCCAGTGCCCAGCTTGGACACTACCTCAAATTCCACACTTATTGACTCAACAAGACAGTCAGATACTGCACAGCCAACTCAAGACCCTAAATCTGGCAGCGTGGCGGATAATGTAGCCATTCAAGACACACCTCTTTCTAAAGTAGTTATGGATGTTATTTTGGAGGCCAGGAGGCCTAGCACCAGAAAATCTTATGCAGAAAAATGGAAGAGATTTTGTGCTTGGAACTAGGCACAAGGTATTGACACGATTGTTCCAAATATTCCTCAGATTTTGCAATACTTAACTGAGATGCTGGATAAAGGCCTTTCCTTTTCATCCATTAAAATTCATGCCTCTGCCATTTCACCTCATTACAATACAGAACCACCTATTTTTTCTCATCCATTACTAAGGCAGTACCTCAGAGGGGCCAAACACATAAGACCCCCAAGGAGAGCACCAATACCTGCATAGGACCTCAACTATGTAAAAACTTACACTGCCTCCCTTTGAGCCAGCCTCTGCAGCTGATATAAAATTCTTATCCCTGGAAAACAATTCTGCTCCTAGCAATTACCTCCGCTAGACGAGTCTCAGAGTTACAGGCACTCATGGCTGTGGAACATTTTATCATTTTCCATCCTGACAGGGTTTCTCTGAGGACAAATCCTACATTTATGCCTAAGGTAGTGACCAGTGTGGCCCTTAACTAAACAACTCACTTGCCTACCTTTTACCCAAACCCACAGAATAAGGGTGAGAGACTTCTGCATTCTTTGGACATTCACAGACAGCTACGCTTCTACTTGGACAGGACCAAAGCTTTCAGAAAGACTGAACAACTTCTACTAGCATATGCTGCAGGATCACAAGGAAAGCCTATCTCAAAGCAGACTATTTCAAAGTGGATAGGCCACTGCATTCATTTCTGCTATTCACAGCATGGCAAATCAGTGCCTAAGGGCATTAGGCCACATTCCACCAGAGCAGCAGCCTTCCTCAGAGGAATACCAACCAAAGACATCTTAGAGGCTGCAAGTTGGAGTTCAGTGCATACTTTTACAAAGCACTATCACTTACCTCTGTATTCTAAATCCAGGGCAGGCTTTGCCACTGCAGTTCTGCAGGGCCTGATAGCCTCTCCTAATCCTATTTAGCACCAGCCTCCCAACCATAGCTTTGGGATTCAACCCAATTGTAATGACTGCAACAGTGAAACATGATGAACATAGTACAGTTGTGTACCTACCATAAATGTAGATGTTTGAGTGTATTCACTGTTGCAGTCCAGGTTACCCTCCCTCCATCCCCCTTTTCCTTGCTGGGACTTATCAGTACTTCTCTATTCTATACAACCTATGTGGTTTATTTGCTTGTAGATGAAGGAAAAGTTGCTTTTTGGTTATGCATGCTTTTTGGCATTAGTGAGCCTACCATTTTAGGGGCACCTGACATCTGGGGCAAGAAAAACTGAAGAAAATGGTGTCTGCTGCATCTTTTATACCCCTGGCGCACTGACGTCAGGGAGGAGGCGACAGCAACCAACGCCGGACCTAGACTTTGGAACTCAGGCCGACTGCGGGTAGCATGCCAGCAGGATAACCCAATTGTAATGACTGCAACAGTGAATACACTCAAACATCTACATTTATGGAAGGTACACAACTGTACTTTTCTGACTCGCATGAGGAGTGCCTCTACTGCCTCGGCACCAGCCACTTGGAGGTTGAGTGTGGCATTTGTGTCGTATTCAACCCTAGGGCCCTGGTTGAGCAGCGAAATAAACTTTTCCTGAAAGGAATGCTTCAGGGGGGGTCCTTTGTTCAAGGAACCCTTGACCAAGCTGAGCTCCTCTGACCACAAGAGAAAGGCAACTTCTTCATCCTCCTCTGGGGAGGTTTCAGATAAAAGGTTTAGGCTGCTGGATCCCAGATTCCCAGATCCGACTCCAGCCTTGGCAGTGTTGGATCTGAAGGTCTTGGATCCGAAGTCCTCGAGAGAGTCAACACCTGGATCCAAGGCCTCTGGATCGAGGCCTTTGTATCCGAGTCAGAGCAGCTCTGTCATAGATCCAATCCTGTTGGATCTGAGGGATTCGAAAGCCATGCCCTCAGATCCTTCTGTTTCCTTGGATTAGATACTGTCAGATCCCAAGACCTGTGTCAGATCCTGTTGTTATTGAGGACCTTCCCACAGATCCTCTGGGAGGGGACCATTTGTTTACCCATCCATGAAGGAGCCATTCCCTTGACCATTGGAGAAGAACCTCAGGGTCTTGGTATGGGTCTCCAGTTAGGTCCTCTATTTCCTCCTGATCTTTCAGGTGCATCCTTCCTATGGACAGAATGATGTGGTCCTTTTTAAAAGCTAAGATAGAGTTGGGACTTCTGGCTTCCCCAGCCCATCGGACTACAGCGCCTTCTCCTACTCCCCAGTTATTTTCCCTTTGTCCAAGCTGGCAGGGTTTGGACTTAAGGGAGCCGGCGCACTACACGGAGGCATTAGGAGCTTCCGGGATACCCTTTGTCCCTACCCCGCCAGAGTCTATGGCAGGTGGGGCCACCAGTCCGGGTTGTCGGCCCGGAGTCAGTGGGGGTGGGTTCAGGCCTTTTGGACTATTGTCTACCTCTCGGTGCTTCAGCTCTCAATAACTCTGTTCTGGCCTTCTCCGGAGGGTTGGAGGTCTTGGCAGGACTGCTCCTTCCTCCCTTGTGGTATTGTTCACGGGGAAGGGGGCTTCGTCCAGTCCTTCCACTTTTGAGGTGGTGGTAAAATCTCACTCTGCTACCAGAGTAGCTTCCCCTGCTTGCCAGGCTCCATCCTAGCTTCAGATTTTGAGCGGGCCCTCTCATCCTGCTCCTGGTCAGCCCGTATGATCTAGCATCCAGGGAGAAGTTACCCCCCCTTCTGAATCTTCCCCAGAGCCTCCCCTAGAGGAAGGGCATCGGAAGAGGGCATGTAAGAGGAGACATCTTGACTCCCCAATGAAGTCTGTCATGAAGGACATGGATATAGATGAGGGGGACAGGTCCCCTAGGTTGCCACCCGATGATGTCTCCTTTGGAGACATCCTGGAGATCCTTAAGGCTAAGGGCGGTTGGTCTGCCCAGCCCCTGCCCTCGCAGGAAGTCATGTTTCTGGAGGCTTTTGGAATGGGCCCATCTACCTCTTGGTTGTTGTCCCTTGCTGACCCCTTGATCAGTCTAATTGCCAACAGGGCATGGAAGGAACTCCACACAGTGGAACCAGTGCCTAAGAGAGCAGATAAATTTTTGAGTCCCCCTTCCGACAAGTCCTTTTGGTCCAAGGCAGTTCCGGTTGATGCGATTGTGGTAGCTGCTGCCACCATGAAAGAGCTGGAGTAACAGAGTTCATCTGTCCATCCTCCCAGTCGCAAGTCGAGAGCAATTGATAGATTCAGAAAGCGGGTGTTCGCATTGGCTTCATTCAGCCTGCAAGCCTTAAACTACCTGACATATTTTACCCTTCGTCACAGGGATTTGGTTAAGGAGCTTACCACTTCCCCCTCTGAGTCCATGCTGGCAGAGGACTTTAAGAAAGTTTCTCCCAAGCTTTCCACTCTTACATCTGTAGCTAATTCATCCATGAGGTTGATTTCCAAAGATGCAGAAAGGGTACCTCATGGGTGGTGGGCACAGACATTGCCATCAGGGGTCATGCCTGACTTCACTTATGTCAGTTTTTGGAGGCCTTTAAGGCACCATTCACCATCACACTCTTCGATGGCTCAACTCTCTTTGGGTCAACCTTAAAGAAAACTTTGACCTGCAGTGAGCAAGAGGGGAAGACACTGTCGGCCATAGGGATCAAGTTCTCTACCCCTCAAAAGCCCTTTTCTAAGACCCAGTGGGGGAAGTAAGAAGATATGGTTCCATAAGTTGCAGTCTTTCCTTCAGCAAGCTGAAGAAGACACCTCTTCCAGGGGATGGGGGAGACAGTTCAATAGTCGATACCGCCCTAGGGACAGAGGAGGCCCACAAAACTCAAACTCCAGGTAACCTTTCTTTGAAAAGTCCTTTCAGCACTCCTGATGCTCTGCCTGACTGTCCCTCCATGAAGGCAGTCAGTGGCCATTTATCTTTGCACCCTTTAGCCTGTGCAAACATCACAACCAATCAGTGGGTGCTAAGAATTATTTCCAGAGGCTACTGTATTCCCTTTTCTGACTCCCTCCCCTCGCCAAGAAGCAGAACTCTCTCCGACGTGCCACCCGATCAAAGAGAGTTAGCCCATCTAGAGGTGACCAACCTCATTCTAATAAGAGCCATCCAAAAGGTCCACACAGGAGAGAGAGGATCCGGAACTTACTCCCACTTCTTTTTGCTACCCAAGAAAACAGGGGACCTGCATCTAATTCTGGGCCTTAGTCAGGTAAATCTCTCAGTCAAGAAGTCGAAGTTTCGGATGGTCACTGTGCAGTCCACTTTGTCTCTTCTGCACAAGAATGACTGGATGTGCTCTGTGGATCTCCAGGATGCATACTATTATATTAAAATAGACAGGCGGTCCAGGAGATTTCTGCACTTTTGCATAGGAGCTGATCACTTTCAGTTCAGAGCCCTTCCCTGTGGACTCAGCACAGCCCCCCAGGTGTTCACCAAGTGTATGGCAGTGGTAGCAGCTCATCTCAGGCTTTAGGGATTCCAGGTATTTTCCTACATCAACGATTGGCTCCTCACAGCTTCCACACAGCGTCAACTGGTGGAGACCACACAGTTTCTTCTTCATCTTTTCGATCAGCTCGGAATCACAGTGAATCTTGCCAAGTATTCTTTGACTCTTTCTCAACAACTGGAATTCATTGGTACTCAGTTGGTCACTGTCTCTGAGATTGCAGCTCTCCCCCTACGATATGTACTTGTCATCCAGTCTCATGTGCAGTCTCTGAGCAAACTCTTCCTCCAGCTTCACCCATTCTGAGAGCCTTAGGGTCCATGGCAGTGGCCATTTATTTGGTTCCACTGACCAGGTACTACATGGGGGTTCTGCAGTGGACACTGGCAGTTCAGTGGTCTGCTCTTTCTCATCCTCTTTCAGTTCCTATATGGCTCACTCCAATATGTCAAAGACATTTGTTGTGGTGGATGCACTCTCCAGACTTCTTATCAGGCAGGTCTTTTTCTCCCCCACTCCAGCAACCATGGTGACCACAGACGCTTCCCTCCTAGGGTGGGGGGGGGTCACTTTCTGGGGAAGACTGTCCAAGGGACATGGTCCCAGTTAGAGCCTAAACTGCACATCAGTGTTCTGGAGATGACACCAGTCCTTATGTTGCAAGCCTTTCAGGACTGCCTTCCCCTAGGGGACAACAGCAGTGCACACAGACAACATGGTGGTTGTGTGGTACATAAACAAGGGGGCACATGTTCTTATCTGCTTTGTCGTGAGGCCATGAGGGTCTGAGAGGGGTGATGTCCTCGGGGCACTTTCTCCTTGCAGCGCATATTCCCAGAGCATCCATCATGCTGGCAGACGAGCTGAGCAGGGTTATTCTGACCCCGCACGAGTGGTCCCTGAATCTGCTAGTGGCAAAGCAGATCTTCCATTGATGGGGCCAACTGAGCTGCGATCTGTTTGCTTACCCTTGAAACCACAAATGCAGCAGCTACTTCACCTTGATCCCCCCCAGAGGGGGAGGTCCCCAGGAATGGTCTAAATCATGATTGGCCTCCGGGTCTTCTTTATGCCTTCCCTCCATTACCACTAATTCAGAGAGTTCTTAAGAAGGCAAGACACCTCAGGACACAGTTAATCCTCATTGCCGCCTTCTGGCCTCGGCAGGTGTGGTTCCCTCTTCTACGGTCCCATTCTGAAGCACCCCCTTTAGGTGCTTGATCTGGTTTCAGATCTGATTTCTCATCTGTCACACCTTCTGCTTCCAAATCTATGGACCCTCCATCTAACAGTTTGGTTTGTCCAATTCCAGTGATTCTTGCTAAGTCCAGGCTTGCATCCCCTGTGAAGGACATTATTCTTGCTTCACAGAAATCTTCTGCTTACTTCTGTAAACTATCCTGGTAGAAGAGATTCTCGATCTTGGCTAAAGGTCAGAATCCAGATCTATTTTCAGCTGCTTTTTCAGACCGTCTTTTCCTGGCTTCCCTCTTTCAGGAGGGCACTAGTTTATCTATGAATGAACTCCAAATGGCAGCTATTTCTAATTTTCTCCTTAATGATGAACCTATGTTCTCTTCTCGCCTCTGCAAGGATTTCTTGAAAGGTGTCTTTTTATTGCATCCCCCAGTCCAGGATCTTTCTCCACCATGGGATCTTGCTCTGGTGCTGTAATCTTTAACTAAAGCCCCTTTTGAGTCTGCCACATCCTTTGATCTCATATTCCTTTTTTGGAGGACTGCCTTTTTGGTGGCAATAACTTCAGCGAAAAGAGTATCAGAACTGCAGGCTCTTATCATCAAGTCTCCTTATTTAATATTCCATAAAGATAGAGTGGCCTTGAGACCCAATCCTTCCTTTATGCCAAAAGTGGCCACTGAAGTGAACCTCAGTCAGGTCCAGCTTCCAGTGTTGTTTCCTAATTATGCTAACAAGGGGGAATACATTTTGCATACCTTAGATGTTCCATCATCAGCTTCATTTTTATTTGCACAGAACTAAGTCTTTTCGTCTCTCAGACCAATTGTTTGTGGCCTTTTCAGTCAACAGGAAGGGCTGAGCTGTTTCGAAAGTTACCATTTCCCATTGGATTTCCCAGTGCATCTCTTACATCTACTCATCCTGTGGTTTTCCTTTGCCTGGACCAGTTTAGGTTCATTCTGTCAGGTTAGTGGCTACATCAGCTGCATTATCAGCTTGTCGATCCATGGATGACATTTGTGCAGCAGCAACTTTGTCTTCACCTCATTCTTTTATTTCTCATTACAAACTTGACCTAGTTTCCAGGGGAAGGGCTTCCTTTGGCTCCACTGTTCATTGGCATGTCCTTCCATGAGGCCACCCGAGAATGTTCAGTAGCTGGGGACTGTGACCCATGTGTGATGAATGGTGACTAGGATAAAATCAGATTAATAGTTATGTACTTACCATAACTTGGTATCTGTGTTATCCGTAGTCACCATTCATCACAATCCCACACTCCTTTCCCGCTTCCTGAGGGATTGGCAGGATATTAGCTGGATCTTTTCTGGTGGCAGGTGTACTCTGTCTGTCTTCTTTCTCCAGGACAAACTCGATTTGAGGGGTTAGAGGGCAACAGAGCATTATGGGAGGGGAGGAGCTTGAGCTAAGCTGTTGTCTAAGTGTTGCCAGCTCATATCCAATGTTGGATCCTAGACCCATGCATGAGCAAGGCACTGGTGAGTCTGCAGTGGATGCGTTCTCATTACATGGCAAGATGTATACAATCATCTCACTTGATTCCAGGCTTAATCACAAATTTCAGGAAAAATCAAAACTTATCTTCCTTGCTCCATTATAGTCCAATAGGGTGTTGTTTCAAGACTGTCAAGTCCCAGCAGATACAGGAAAAACCTTCCTTTCTAGCCATGGCAGTCTCCCTTGGTTGGGTAAACAGTCTTTACCTCAGGGCCTTTTTGTTGCTGTAAACTGAATTATGCAGCCAATCTCCCTTTAGGAATGTCAGAAGTGATTGATGTGGCCTGGAAACTTTCTACCCAGCTGTTGGAGGTTCACCATTTTTGGGCAGGCCGGTATCCTAACTAGCCAATTTAACCAGTTTGCTGGTTGTCCTTACCTGGCTCAAAAACCTATATTATTGGAGTCTCAGGTATTCCACAGTTGAAGTGTATGTCTGCTGTTTCTACCCATCCTGACACTATGAAAGGCAGGACTTTTGTCCCACCATGTAGTCAAGGACTTCTTTAAAGGAATTCTGTGTCTCCTCCCTCCTTTAAAGAACTTTACCCCCTTCTTGGTATTTGAACTGCATAACTGACAGGTGTGCTCATCTTCTCTTTGAATGAACTAGTATGGCAATTTTATTCTTCCTTTCTAGAAAATTGATTTTCTGATGGCCATTATGTCTGCTCATAGAATCTTGGCCCATAACTATGGGCAATCATATCTGGTGTTTTATAAGTATTGGTGTCCCTTAGGGCCAATCCACCTTTTCTCTTGAAATTATTGCCAAAAATTAAACTGATTTATTGCCCATAATACATTTCATCCATCTCCTTGTTGTTTTTAAGGAGCAGAAACCAGGCAATGGAATGAGCCCTTCTGCATGTTATACTAGCTTGCTCAGCTTGCTCATCCCAGCTGACATTTTATTTGTTATGACTGTGTGATTTCAGAATGACAGAACAGGAGTTTTTGGAAGTTAATATGCAGACCCTTTCCAAGTGGCATATCTTTTGCCATCGGACAACAAATGGCTGTATACTGGAAAATGTTTCTGTCAAAGGCCATTTCATCTGAGGAGTGTCTTTTTCCAGTGTGTGCTTTAAAAGTGACTTCATTGCAGACATTTGTGCCAGGGCCTTTTGACTCGGTTTCTCAGCTTCACGAAGTGTTCTTGTGGAACCATGACTCGAGGAAATGAGCCTCCCTTATAATCAAACTGCATCAGTTTCTAGTCTTTTCCTGTTGGCTGTTTACACTATGGGGTTTAACTGCTAGGGATTCAGAGAAATGTAGACCCAGCTAGGAGGGTTCCTCAGGCTAGATATATCATTTAAGTCCCTTGACATATTCTTATAATATCAGTTGATTTATGAGGAGATCCCTTCTCAGTGAGTCACACATAACATCCCACAGTGCTGTGTGCAAGTACATGCCACTGACTGTATTTATATCGTTAAAAATGAAAATCATAACTTGGTAGGAGAGCTATACTTCTGGGAATGATGCAATGCACACTGTTTCTGGGAAAGTGTTGAACAAAAAATCTTTGATACACCACTTGTCATCAAAATGGTGATTTATATGTAGTAATTGTTTGCATTTCATAATTAATGTATATAAATTTCAAATTGTCTTCAGTTTGTTTTGGAGCTTCGGGTACTAATTGCTGCAAAGAGCAATACTTTGTGATCTCTGCCTTGCCAACCTATTTTCCTGTCATTTTGGTGCAATCCTTCTCCTGTGCTAGTCAACTATTAATTAAGAAACACTTTTTTTTAGTTTGATTAAACAGATAAGCGACTAGGCACAACTGTCTCTTTTCAGGGGTGACCCAAGAGCTCTGGCTTTAAGTGACCAACCAAGAGTCCCACTCTATTTATTTGGAGGCAGGAGACTAAAACTTTTGAGTGTAGCTGTAATCATCCGAATAGTAATGATTTTAGTACATCTTGTAAACATAGTATTTCACATGTGCATTTGTCAATTTGCAGTAATGTTTCTTGCACAGCTTTCTTGCATTAATTGTGAGCATAGTGTCTGTAGCCAGCTTTTTAACTACAGATAACACACAGCAATTCATGAATATAGCACTCCTGAGTTATTACTTTAATTCAGAAAGACTACAGTTGTTTCCCTTACAATATATTCTCAATGTGCAGCTAATTTCATGTTATTTGCTCTATACTATTTGCATATTATTTTGTTAGTTTTAATGTGATAAGTACAAGTCCCACATGGAAAAGTGGAGATTTATAACTAGCTTACAGGCACAACCGTTCATGTGTGGCTGATGGAAGACTGGGATACAATGCCAGCTTTGACAAATGGCACTGATTTTCATTCAGAGTGCATAAAGGTACCCATTTCCTCTGCAGAAGCTTGATTAGGGCTTCAGATTACTGTCGCTGAATGTTTTAGGAGTATTATTACATTCACTTGGCGAAAGAAGGGTAGCACGCATTTCTCATTATTAGAAGGTAGGTTGTTTTGTTTTGTAGGCTTGGCAAGCACCATTCATTTTTTCCTTGACAGAAGTCCCATCATATTGTTAACTTGTTTATTTTTTTTTCAAATATCACTCAAAAGCATGTCTGAAAATGAATTCATTACAGGTGGGGTTTCTGTAATTTTTCAGCAAAATAAAGTTCTTAGCTTTGTTTCTTTGCTACTAATATAGCATGCATCACAGTTCTGTGTATGTATGTATGTGTGTGTATCTGTATGTATGCATTATATATTATACATGTGTACATATATATTTATAGGTTTACCATTGCTATCACGATCTTGAACATCACAATAATGAGACCATAATACTGAAGTCCACAATATTGAACTCCTTTACTTGTCACCTGCCAGACCCATGTAAGCACTCAGTCCTGGGTTTACATTAATAGGAAAATTTAGTGTTTCAGAGTTTTAGACCTTGTGAACTTCAGTGTTTCAGTCCTTGATATCATGGTCTCAGGATTGTCATGTTAAGATTGTGATAGTAAACCAATTTATAATGTTAAGGGGTACTTTTTAGCTTGATAGCTGATATGGGTTGCTGAGATGCAAAAGACTTTGAAGAATTAATTTGACACGATGTGTCATAAATAAATGGGGTGTGATACAGCAGGCCACTAAATTACTTGTGACTTATTTAAATACACTGTGTGTGTGTGTGTGTGTGTGTGTGTGTGTGTGTGTGTGTGTGTGTGTGTGTGTGTAGCAGTTTATTAGTTCTTGTCCTCACAGATGTGTGGTTAATCTTAAAAGTATTTTGAATGTATGGAGAGGTGGTTGTGTAGGAAGACAGGCTTACAAAGATGATAAACTCATTTCAAAAGTACTCGGGATGTCAGTATAAGTAATACATGGAAGCCTGATGCTTGTGCATTTGCCTGTGCATTACACATCCAGACTTTCTTGTTTGAATTTTGGATTCCCTAGCTTTACTTTCACAATAGTGTGTAGTTTTTTCATTGGCCATAAGAGATATCAGTCTGGGCAGAGTGTTTCTTGTTGCTCAAACTCTTCTGGTGTATTTTTGTGCCATTGTATGTAAACTAATCTTATTTGACTAAGTATTGTGTTAAGGCGGCACAACATTATTAGATTATATAAAACTTTAGTTTGTATATTGCTTGGAGTACACAAGTACCCGTTTGAATGAAGGGCTGCAATGCATTCATACTGAAGCCATTATCTTTTTGACTTATTTAAATTAGTTATCATTCTTTATTACAGTCACTGCGTTAAAGCATCACATTGCAATACTGTCCATAAATATATGTATAAAAAAGTATTTGGAGAGACACACTGAGTCAGGACAGATTTATGGAAATGTTAAAAAAATAAATAAATAAAAGGGAATGGAAACTGAGAATTAAACAAGCATGAACAGCATCCATACAGTTGTGTATTTGTAAAATTGTGACAAAGTATTCTTTGATGTGAAGAATCCAGGTATGAAAAATTCATTGAGAAATGTGGGAAGAGTTAGGAGCGGATGCAAGAGATTTTAGTACTTGGAGTAGTATAGTGAGGTAAAACCCTACAGTAAAACTGAGTATGGAAGGAGACGAACATGGAGGAAAGGCAGATTGCTAGGTTGGACACTGAAAGCAGTAAGTGGAGAAGGAATCTTATCCCATTAAGATTAGAGGGCAAAGGGGGGAACCAAGGTTAACACCAAGGACAGCTAGGATGTTGTTAACAACATGCATGACATGGATAACACTGGAGGGGGAGACTTGCTGAAAAACGTGTAATGTGATACTGAAACACGGGACTGGAAATGATATATAAATGAATTTAGGAAGCTGTTGACTTTTGTGAGAGGATAAAATGTGGCAGAGGAGATAACATCTAATCAGGTGTTGGGTTGGGTGAGGAGCTCTTCATAAACAATTATCTTTTGTGATCCTTAGTACCTGTTTAATGGTGCAACATACTTTACAGGGTATTTATATTTTTATTTTACTTACTTTGTTAACTGAGTAGGTGGGATCCAAGCACCATTTTCAAACAGAACATGAGACAAGTGCCAGAAGCAATAAACACAACAATTTGTGAATGTACTGTGGTAGGTAGGTAGTTGGAAAAATATCATGGGTATACAGAAATCGGTACAAAAAATGTAATAAATCAGATAAGTGCAATAGTTGTAATTGCCTGGCTTTAGGCAACATAATAAATTGAGTTACAGATGTCATGTGGTGGTGATATGCCCTACAAACTAACATTAGTAACTTAACTACTGGGAGTCTTAAGTAAAAAGAAAAAACTAAATGAACATATAATTTTGTTTGACTTAACATAACATTATCTGTTGTCTTGGAAATAAGTGCATTTGTTGTACTCTTTTCTATATTCCTGAAGTTTTTTTTTTCCTGAGAGCTTGTTAGTCCTTTAATATAGTCTTGGTCTATAGTCATAGTCTTTTCTAAAGATCTCAATTCCAGTGTTTTTTCTCTGTTACTATATTCACTACTTCTAATATAGTTGGTTTAGACTTTGATTTCTATTTTCTAGTAATTGCTTTTTTGGCAGCCACCATAATTAGACTCAGTAAGGCTTTACTATGTATAGGCAATTCCTATTCTGTATCATAGCTAAAAAAAAAACAAACATCTCCCCAGTCAATCCAATTTGGTCTCCCAGCATCTCCAACAGAGTAGTCTGCAGGAAATCTTTAAAGTTTGCCAACTCATTACATTCCCAGAAAATATGATCCCAGTTACCTCTTTCTTCCCCATTATACCTCCATTTGTTATCTACCTGAGGAAAAATTCTTTGGAATCTACTTGGGTATAAAAATACCTTTGTAAACCCTTCCAAGCAAAGATCCTAAATATTTTTGACTTTGTTGCATATTTGGGAGACATTACACATATCCCCCATTGTTTTTTTGTGAATTGCTTATACAGTCTCTCCTCCCAGTCCTTTCTAAACTCTTCTTATTGATTGTTATAGTTATCATGCAATATTTTATATGCTCTACTAATTATTCCTTTCTTAACAGCAACTTCTGTTCTAGAATCTTCTAAAAACTCTACGGGTGCTGGTCCTTCGTTAGGACCCCCCTATTTCTTTCTGTTTGCCTAAACTCTGATGACAATCCTGGATAGGGAAGGCAGTCTCTAACTGTCAAAGGAAAAAACTTCAAAGACCAATACACATAAGGTTCAGGTTAAGGCACTTTAATTCTTGCGGCAAGGAGACAAAAACATGCAACTACAGAGTTTGTCTGATTAGTAACAGGAAGTGAAACCATTATTATACTGTTTTACAAAGCATTGCCTTCTAAAGCTGACGTAATTAAATACAAGCCTACTATATTGTTTTTCACAGCAGATGATGTTCAATATTTTCTGCTGACATGACATTAGATTTGTGAGAAACTTTTCAGAAAATAACATGGCCTTGGAGACCACTAGCTAGTTGCAATTATTTCTACAGTGCTGTGTTACATTTCAAGGTACTCTGCCTATTCAAGCACAAAGCAAACACTGATTATAGTTCATATTCTTCAAGCAGTCTTTGTTCTACTTATCTATTCTTCCTGCAGCTGTGTATGTTCTCATAGCACAGACAGGGCTAATTGTCTAAGTTTAATAACATTATAGAAAGCAGTATTGTTCTATTCATTATTTTCCTAACCTAGCAGAAATTCATCTGCTTCTCAGTTAATTTCCTAAGACATAAACAAGATTTTAGCTGTGCTGACAAAATACAAGGTCAGAAAGCATTTGCAGTTTATATGGATTTATG
Organism: Protopterus annectens; assembly: GCF_019279795.1. Classification (NCBI taxonomy): domain Eukaryota; kingdom Metazoa; phylum Chordata; order Ceratodontiformes; family Protopteridae; genus Protopterus; species Protopterus annectens. The sequence continues at coordinate 978,890,958 of NC_056730.1, forward strand.
CAGCATGAAATAGAATAAATGTGTTAACCCTTTTGGGCCTTTAAAAGCACTAATACACACATTAATACATATTTTTCTAACACTAACCTACAGTCCAAATGTATTTATTTATTTAACATTTGTTGACTGAGGATGTCCGACTAGGACAGAGCCTATTTTCATCTGAGGCCGAGGGTGAAATGCTCCAGATGCTTGTCTTTGGAATGTGGGATGAAACCGGAGCACCCAGAGGAAACCCATGCGAAAGCAGTGAGGACATGTAGACTCCACACAGAAGGCAACCCAGCTGAGAATTGAACCAGAGAACCTCTTGCTGATGGCGTCTTCCCATTCTGTTACCTTTCTCTCTCTAGTTATTTGCTCCCAATACCTTGGTTCCTTTGCCAGTTTTCTCCAGTAAATTCTAGCCCTCCTCTAGCCTATTGTCTGTATCCCTAATTGCAGTCAGCAGAATCTTCTTTCTCCATTCCCGTGTTGGCTTAGTTCTTAGAGTACTTTCTGCTACTTTATGACTATAATATTCTGAACGGTTATTGTTGTCTTCCTTAGAGGACTGCTACTTTATGACTATAATATTCTGAACGGTTATTGTTGTCTTCCTTAGAGGACTGCATCCAAAATCCCCAGTGTCTCATTGTTTCTTGAGCTTGTTTCTTGAGTTTGTTTCATCATCATCATCATCATCTCTTTCCAACTTGAATTATAGTTTTCTGCTTGTGCTATGTATAGTTGCCTAAACTGTGTAGCTCTGAAATACCCCTTCAAATCAGGTAATCCCAATCTGTCCTGTTCTAATGGAAGAATCACCTTATCCCACTTGTTGCTTGCCATCTTCCCCTCCCTGACAAAATCCTTCATCTCTTTATTAATTGCTATCCACAGCTTCTCCTCTGGTTGATGAAAATATGCCTGACCTGTGTATAAGATTAAAGGGACTAAAAACATTTTAACTGCTTGTATCTTACTATCAATATCCATATAATAGAGCTTCCATTTTCTCAGTTTTTGTACTGTCTTCCCACATATCCTTAGCTGCCACACCAGAATGATTTTCAATCCATACTCCTAAATCTTCATTCTGTCATGTCCCCATAAGTATGGATATTGCTGAACCAATTTGTATGTGGGTGTAATTTACAACTATTGCCTTTGTTTTAGCTTCATTCATTTTGTATCCTGAAAATATTTGAAACTGTTAACATGTTCCATAGCACTGTATGTCCCTTTCTGGTTTTGTCAGGTATAAAATGATGTCATCTGCAAATAGAGCCAGCTTTTCTTGACTACAGTACCAATTATATCCTTGAATTTCTGAGTCCTTTATTTTCTTTCCCAATGGTTCTAAATATAATGCAAATAACAAAGGGGAGAGAGGACACCCCTGCCTGGCTCAAGCAGAGATTATCAGTGAGGACCCCACCCACTTTAATTTTCACCTCCAATCCCTCATATATCCTCCTAATCGACCTTATAATTTTATCAGGAAATGCAAATAGGTCCATTGCTCTGCTCATCAAGTCCCAGCTTACTCTGTAAAATGCCTTCTCTGCATCAAGATCGACTAACAACAGTTCTATTTTCTTAAACTCTGTTTTATTTATGTCAAATGTTTGCTTCCCTTCCACAAAACCAGGTTGGTCCATATCTGTCAATTTTGGCATCACTTTTGCCATTCTTTTAGGCATTATAGATATAAACACTTTATAATTATGGTTTAGTATTGAAATGAGCCTGTATGAAGTTGGATCTGATGGATCTTTACCCTTTTTAGGTATTACAGCCATCACCACTTTCTTCCAGGATGTTGGTACTTCTCCTCCTCTTAAAATACTGTTAAACACAGGTCTTTTTCAGTTTTTCCCTCCTAGCTTCCAGATTTCCACAGGAATACCATGTATTTTTGGGGACATTCCTGTAGACTGGTTATACATCACCATTTGTATCTCATCTACTCTTATCTTAACTGTTAGTAATTGAGCCTCCTCTACCTTTAACCTTGGCATATTTAATTCTTCCATAAACCTTTCCATGTGTACCTTTTCTTGATTTACACATTTCTTTGCTTTATACAGACTTTCGTAGAACTTCCAAAATATTTCTAATACTTATACAGGATCCCTGATTATCTACCTTGTTATAGCCTCCCTAAGCTTGGTGACAGCCCTTTCTACTTTCTGTTGCCTAAGTTGTTGTGCTAAAAGTTTTTTCTGCTCTAGAGTTATTATAAAAAAAATAGTTGCCTAACAGCACTCTTTCTAAACTCATACATATTATCAAGGTAATCCCTTATTTTCTGTTTAGCATTCTGTAGTTGCTCCTCTTCTTGTTCTGTGAGATTTCCCCCTATTTTGCAATACTTCAACATTTGTCAGTCCCGCCAGATAATTTGCTACTTCTTAACCATATATCCCTTTCTTTTATTTCTTTTTTCATTTCATCCCTATCTCTGGATAGATTTTCAGAAGAAATTTCTATTTTCTATAATAGTTCCTGAATAATTTCCATTACACATTCCTTAAATTCCTCTCTTTACAACTGATAGGTGGGAAAGCGCCAATGTCTCATTTTTATTTCATCACCCTGTGTTTTTATTTCAGTTGTTATTGACACATGATCTGAAATAGTTATTGGGTGTGTATCAATTCCTTCAATTAAATGCACATGTTCCTGTGAAATGTAAATTCTGTCTAGCTTAGCCCAGTTTTTGTATGTTGGGGAATACTATGTATTTTTACCCTGAACTCCTAGTACTGAGTTCACATCTTCCATGCCAAATATTTTCATAAATATCTTTAAAAATCTATACTTCTCTGTTATATTTCCCCTTCTGGGCCCCTCAGACGCATCTTTACTACTGCAAATCAAATTCCAGTCCCTGCCAATAAGTAATATTTCTTGCTGAAAGCTGATTATTTCTCACAGAATTTTCTTATGCTCTATTATTGCAGTTTTCAATGGAATGTAAGTACATGATGCCAGTGTAATCTTCCTCCCTTGTCAGTAGCCCCTTAGTAGTATAAATCTACCATTATTGTCTTTTTTATCCTTGTCTTTTACTGTCGACGGTCCTCTTGCAGTTAATGTAGGTACTCCTCACTTCCTTTGCCCAGTTATTCCTCTGAATAACCATCATGGAAACCTTTCTTTATTAAATTCACATATTCATTTGTTTACAAGCATGTCTCCTGCAGCATAGCTATTTGGACTCTACATTTTTTTAAATATAGTTTGCTCCTCTTTCTTTTTTATATTTATCTGTGAAACCATTAATATTTAAAGACATATTTTATTATTAAAGTCTAGGTTGTTTGCTAATAGCCAGGTTTGGGGCACACACACAATGCACCCTTTCAGTTTAACAATTCCTGTTGTGGAATACCAGCCCATTTGCTTATTTGTGGTTGTGAGGCCCCTCCACTGGGCTAGTAATCAGGGAGCCTCAATCCTCACGACTAACACCAGTGAGGGATGTACACATTGGGAGGATGACAAGTACACATATAGTAAAGTACAAGTTCTCTTAAGAGCACACAGAATTAACAGTTAGTCTGGGGGGGTGATATCTCCCTCTTTCTACAGATCCCCAGTAAGACTCCCCACTGGCACAGTTATAGGATTAATATCTCAGCCCAGTGGCCAAGCTAAGACCTCCAGGACCCACTCTCTCTGTCCAACCAGTGCTTCGTGTCCCTGCCCAAGTAGCTGACACACGCACACTTTAAGATTTGATTGATATGCAAACACACGCACACATATAGGAAAGGCTGGCACAGGTTTACTAGCTATTCTACCTTCTGCCACCAGCCACCCTTACTTATCACCTACTATAAGGCCCTAACCAAAGTGTGTTCAGTCCTACTGTGTAATGTTACTATTATCCAGTTGGTAAGTGTGACTAAGACTAATGCTGTTGGAGTGGCCTTATACAGTGTCACCAAATACATATGCAAGTACTCTACGAGCTTAAATATTTCTAAACAAACCAACCACAATTGAAAGGTTTAAATATTTTAATGATAAATAATAAAAGAACAAGACAATACTCGAACAACACAGTAACTGCAGAGTTCCGAATCACAGGAAATATTTTAAAACAACATTGCAGGACAGAAAACATCTAAACTAATCTTTACTGTATTCCTAACTATCTCTAAAAGAAACTATGCCCTAAATAACTTACTTAACAGAGCAAGGCAAATGCAGATGTGAAGTGCTGAATGGATGTTTCTAGATCCAAGACAGGATACAAAATGCACAGTGTCTGAGAGAGTTCCCAAATTAATATCAAAACATTACTGCTGGGTTAGCCTGGATGACATCACTCTTTGTCACCTGCCTTTAGTTCCCAGGCTAACAGAAACTTAACATAATTTAACATTTCTCTGTGAAAAAATACATATCTCTCAGATGTTTGCTCAGAACTGGAAGTTGTAAAACAGTTAAATATGTTTACATTTTAGATCTAGTAATTCCTTCTCTCCAAGACAATAGAAGGAAACTTGTAGAGCTAGACATTGTGCCTGCTTACTGCACTGAAACTACTTTTTATAGTACATCATAAAGCACTTTTAATTTCAACTTATTTTCTTGTGGTTTTGCAGGTTAACTCTGTATGTTCCAGCTTCTTCTATTAAAACATACATTTGCACAGGTATATAGTTTGTATACATGTCTGTTCTTTTCCAATAGGGTACACTATGGTTAGATTTTAACTCAATACTTTACACACACTTCTGCACCAGTAGTTTAATACACATATAACCTATATTTCTCTTATTTTGTAAGACAAGCATATAAATCACATTAATATTCACAAATGACATAGAATTATATACAAAATTCCCACTAGCTGGGCTGGCAGCATCACAGTGCTCTCTTAAAATTATTAGTCTGTTTCTTTCAGCTTCTCGGGTACAGCAGAAAATCTCAGGTTTTCCCTACTTGCTCTTTTAATTCTATTTTTTTAAACATCTCTTCTTGTGCAGTCCAATATTCAGCCAGCTTTTTTTAATTTTGACCTCGGACTTTTGCAGTTTTAGCACCTCATCTGAATATCTGTTTAAAGCTTCTTGCATTATTTTCAGCCTTTTATTTGTTTGAGTTTATATACTCCATCAGTGTTTCATTTATTTTAGTCCGGTCTATATGCAGTTCCCTTATACTTTCCTTTAGGTTACTGGAAGTCATGTCTGGAGCTCACACTTCTCTTTCCTAAACAGCTAGAGTACTTTTTCCAGTCAGTGTTTTTTCATAGTCTTTTTTGCTGATTTTCCTTCAGGTCCTCTGTACAGTAGAGAGTAGATTATCTGAACTAATTGCGGCCTAGGGTAGTTCGGATAATCAAACATATAATTGAACCAGATAAAAAACTGCTAAAATCGTGTTTTTTTTTGTGCACGCAGAAATACACTTTTCAAACATTTAGCAATTCCACTGGACAATTATGAATATTTTTCACACATGAGTTGGCTACAAGCTCAAAAACTTTCTCAAGCAAATATGTATAATGTTTACATATTCAGACTTTGATTTTTCCTACCTGAAAACTTTGGAAGGCTGGTTTTGATAATTGATGTTTCTGATAATCGACGTTTGGATAATTGACTGTCTGCTGTATTTCTTTTTTCCTGGCATCCAGGCATTGCACTTAGTAGCATTTAATGAAATATACCCAGAAATCTAGCTGCACTGGCTTTCTCTGCTGTTTCTGTTTTTTTTTTCACTAGGAGAGCTAGAATTAAGCTGTTACTCAGTGTGCAGCCATATAGGAAGTCCCATGGTGAATTAGCCTTAACCCTGAAAAGGTCCCATGATGAATTAGCCTTAACCCTGAAAAGGTCCTAGTGACAAGAAAACACAATGTAATGACTGTGTAAATACATTCTGCATCCTGTTTGCTACCATGGTGAATATTCCAGATCTGTACAGTAGGGAAGCATTGTACTGTTTACCACTATAGGACGTTCTTATCTTCAGGGGGTGAGAGAGAGAGAGTCAACTTTTCTGCTTATTGTAAGTAGCTGGGAAACAAGCAAGACTGCCCTGATGTAGTTGTTAATACAGAACACACCTTTGTTCATTTCTTAAATCTGTCAATGAAGAAAACATTTCTTGAAGTTGCTCATTACATAGCTTTTGAAATTGGTTTGTATTCAGGACATCTGGGGGTTATGGCTGCTTGCCTTACACATCGCTCATTCCTTTCTCTTCTGGACTTAATTTACTGCTCATGGAATATTCTTGAGCTGTTTAGAACAGGGTGGATATACTTGTCAGCGGTTATTGTGAAAATGGTTACATATAAATTATCTACTGTTTTGGATAGTATTTCTCGCAACCATGCTTTCTTCACACCAAAACTTGCTTACCTCAGCGTCTTCTCGAGCTAAGTTAATGACTACTTGTTGCAGATGAGATTTAAAGGTTCAAGTCTTTGCTGTTTTTAGAGTCATGTAAGATAATGTTTCCTTGTGTAGATCTCTTGGTGAAACTCCCTGCTCAGATCTTACGCTTACTCTTAATATGCTTTTATATGACCCCTCCGTAACTGTAGCTGCTCTGTCTGCTTCCTGTTACTCAAACAAGAGATCACATATAGGATGTATGATTCATTGTAGTTAACTGTATGAGCATCAGAAGTAATTATTTTCTGAGTGTGTTATATCAGATCATGACTTTTGAATTAATCTGACTTTGTATGCTGATGTTGGACTATAACAGAAAAGGACCGGTTTGCATCGGACCACTTATCCTGTTAAATAAGTGACTGTAATAAAATTTTCTGTCAAGTCATTTGCTGTATACTAACTGCAGTCTTGAAACTGAAGCTCTTTATTGCTAGATACACTAACAGTCCTGTTTTCAATTTTAATCTTGAAGATCAATTAAAATTAGTATGAATGAATGGAAGAGAGCCATATCATCATTTATCCATAAGGTCCACATTATTGTAACTAATCCATTGAAGCCTTTAGCACGTTGTTGTTGCAAAATAAATTAGATGTGTGCACTGTATGTGAAGTTATGGCTAATATAGAAGGTCTATATAAAAACTGTCACTAGTATTTAAACAAAACATCTAAAAAGAAACGCATGTTTTAGTTTTCTTAATTAGTACTGCCAGTCATACTGTTGCATTATTAGATGTTCAGGGTAGCATACTGTTTTTCCAATAGTGAGGCCATCGATCTTGAGGATGTGCAGTTCTTTTTCAGTTATTGCCCAAGTAAGACTGAAAATGCAACACTCTAAAATATTAATTGCTCAGTATTGCTTTTACATGACATCAGAATGAATGCAAAAAGATGAATCTTTGACTACAGACCAGCTGACCTGAACATGACTAGCATGTCTGCCACTAGAGAAGCCAGTAAGGGGGATGAGAAGGAGCATTTTTTGCTGACTCATCCACTCCAGGTGTTCTACGCATAATCATGCATATCTGTGGTGACAGGAACAGCACTCTCATCATGAAGCAGATTGCCATAAGTATTTTGACACTGAAGTGGAGGCTGGAACTAATGGACATTACATGTGGTGCCACTTGTGAAGTTCTTCGTTTCCATCATAGCATACAGAAAAATCTGGTGTCCAGGACAGCATATGTGATGCTGTCAGCACCCCACTCCCCTTGCATTTCCAGCCCCAGAGCATAGCATGGTGGTTCAATAAGTTATAGGAGCAGCCCTAGAGAACAGTTGATGGCCAGTTAGAGAGCACAGAGAGGAGTAGCCAGAAAAGGAGGGTAGCAGTCCGTAAATATGTTTATCTGACTGAACATGAATAGTAAAAGATAATCCAGGTCTGTTCTATTTTATGTGTGTCAGTAATGAGTGCATATGTGTTCCGGGTGTCTGCTTCTGTGCAGTAAAACATACATCTTTGTGGGAGGCTAAAACATTTTTTGATACCTGGGGCTGACTGAATGACTTTTCTGTGTTTTGAGGGAAGTTCAGTCTGAGAGAACAGTGCATCAGAATACAAATCGTTCATGCCTGCACATCTATAAATATTTTGCTCTGTCGGTAGAAAGAGCAGCACGTTTTGTATGCAGCAAATGCTAAGAAGAGAAATGCGTTTCAAACTTTGGCAGTGCCAGTAAGTGAACTGGTGCAGTAATTTCTGCTACATTATTAATTCACACTGCACCTGTTTTAAATTGTGATAAAACAAAAGTTGATTTTAGAGCAATTCGGATGCCATTTTTCTCTTGAAGTGGAAACAAAGTCCAGGAGAATAAATCTAAAGTAGCAAATCAGACCTTGTATGTTGAAATATATTTGCCACAGATTAACTACAGTTGTTAGAGATGCATTAAAAAAGCTGTGATGCTTTATCTGCTACTGAACTCTTGTACTATGTACTATATTTTACACATGTAACACATAACTTTGTTTAAAATGTCAGGAAAGTCACTACACAGGATCCATGTTTACTTTGCAAGCTATTTTATTGGAAACACTAAGCAAGTCTGAAGTTGTAGTAAACAGGTAAAGGTAAATAAAGAAATAAACAATGTGTAGTTTAGAGAAGTATTTGGATGTACTGTTGAATGGGAGTGTATGTGAGAGGAGGAAGGGCTATTTGCTACCAGCTGACTAGTCCTGAGTAGAGAAGGGCAAGGATTGGTTGCTGACTTATGTTAGGATGCTAGTGAATTTAAAGCAGTCAAGGAAGAGAAGTGGGAAAGAAGAACCAGCGTTTCCTTAAGGTAAACAATTTTGGTGTAAATAACATTAAAATGGAGAGGATCGCTTGTAGTGAAAGAAAGGTGTAGTCATTGAATGTTATTGGGATATTGTAAAGTAATCTAAGAATTGTCTCTAGAAATGTGGCTGCCAGATGCAGTTGTTAGTGGAAGAGTAATAGCTCTAGATGTAGTAATGGACTGATGGATGTTTTAGTATATAGAGTAGAATATGATTATAGCAGTACAGGGTTGTCAGAAAAGACAAAATAGGCTTAGAGTGGCTGGGATGGTAATGCATTGTAAGGCAGATATTAGTTATGGGGTGATGGAGGATCAGTAATAATCAAAGGATTCTTAAGATAAAAATGATTTGGTCAAAGTTATGCCGGGTACTGCTGTAGAGCAGATGGTAAGGAGTTCATCAGATTAATTATTTTACGCAGTTTATAGTAACATAAGGGAACAACGATTATGTAGTGACCTGATGTAGGAATTGTGACCAGGCAGTGGCCAGGTTTACGAGTAGTGACCATGTAGTAGCATTTTGTAGGAGTGGTGACCATGTAGTGGCATGGCTTAGCAACATGGATCATGCAGTGTTAAGGTTTATGATTAGTGGACATGCAGTGGAGTGATTTATGATTTCTGGTGGGCTGGAATAAGCTGGAGGCAAAGCCATCATGATGGTACTTTAAAGGACTGAATTATACAAAAAACTTGATTATACGGACTTGGAGAACAAAATAAAGGTAACTTAGCGAAATAAATTGGAAAGGATAAATTTATTGTCCTAGGCAGCAGGAGGTGTACAAAAGAAACAAAAAAGTGATGGAAAACATTGGACAAGTCTTGTGTAAATAACCAACTTAAGTTCCACTTTGGGAAGGTAATTCTGTAGTGGACTGACATGGATGTCATTTAGAAGATGGTGTAGTTGGTTACTCAGGTAAAGTCAAAGAGAATAAAGTAGTTGGTCCAGTTGAAGTGCGCCTCAGCGTTTCTAGTAAGTTAGAAGTCCTCTGACCTTAAAATAAATTAAAAAGTATGATTAATGTTCTACACTTGCCTTTATTTAATACGTCTCTGGAGGGAAGACCTGTGTCCAAGGACTTGAGGTTGGCTGTTACAGTTCCTTTTTATAAGAAATGGGTAAAACAGTGCTTGTTGTAGGCTAGTTGATTCCATCAGTTTCCATTTGCCTGCTGTATGATGATAAGCAAGTCACTTGACTAGACTGGGCTTCTGGGTTACTGCTGCAGTCTTAACAGATTATTAAAATCTGAGTGTCAGTCCTGAGTTTAATTGTATAAGCCTCCTCTTGCCTACCATTTGACTGAGCAAGTCACTTAACCAGACAATGCTCCCAGGTCATCCTGCACTTACCTCGTGGTGTGCATACTTCCATATTCTCATACTTCCTTATGGCTACCATCACCTCTGGCAGTTAGCTTACAGGATTAAAGCTGCAATCTGTTAATAAGCTACTCAGCCTTTCTTTGCCTGCTGTCTGAACTTGAGCAAATCACTTACCCAGACAATGGTCTGGGACAGTTGGGTTAGGCTGCTTAATTGCCTCCTGGACTGTATGCCTAGTAACTATGTATGAACCTTACACTGTTTTGGGATTGCCAAGCGTATGTCTTCCAGATTGTGAACATGCAAGCCTACACTTGTATGGGAGCACACACACATGAGACCATGTCTTCCTGCCCCCCCACATGAAATAGATGGTATAAGCCAGTAATGACCAGCATTCCCCGTGCAGCTTTTCCAGTACTTGATTTGCAGATTGGTCTCTTGTCATCAGGGTCATAGTCAGAGCTTTATCCCTTACATCACAGAACAAGGGACAATGGTGTATTGCTGCTTTGAATTTTTCACTGACTTGTTTCAGCACTGATTTATTACATTGTTTAATTCTGAGAACTTGTTGCTGTGCTTCCTGAAGCTGTTAAAAGACTTGCTGGTTTCTTTCCAAAATGTTTTTATTCATTTTACAAACACAATAACTTAACAGTATAGTAACAAGAAAAAACAAACTATATATAATGTCCATAACAACTAAAAAAGCAATATACATAGGAGAACACTTAATATTTCTCTAACAAATTAGACAGTTTTGTTCAAACTATTAAATGATGAGTTGTGTTATTAGTCCTTGCTTTTATAGTAGCAATCTCATTCTTACAAATGTATTTTACAAGATGAATAAATTCAAGTTCAAAAACAGGAGTAGATTGGGATTTCCAATTTTTAGTAACAATTTTCCTTGCTATAGAGAGGATAGACCATAGTAAAAATGTTTGGTTTTTAGGAATGACTTCAGAAACAGGAACATGGAAGAGGATAAGGGATTCAGAAATTATACAGTAGTCATCCCACAGAGCTTTACAAAGATATTTAAAGTCTAACCAAAATGGTGAAATTATTTTGCAGTTAACAACCATATGTAATCAGTCAACATCAGGGTGTCCACATCTCCAGCATTTCATTTTATCTGACTTGTACATTATTGCTAATCTATGTGGGGTGAAAAAACATCTATGTAAAAATTTTCACATGTATACACATCAGAACAGGGAAGATGTGGATTCCTTCACTGACTGTAAACATTTATCTTTTTCTGAGAATACTTGTCTATTAACTTCACTTGAATAATTCCAGAAAGAAACATCTGTTTTGCCAAAATCATTTCTGGGAATTGTATAAATAATCATAATTGTTGAGATAAAATCCAAGATTTTTAAGTTATTGTATGCCTCTGAGTCTACAAGCTTAGTATGTATAAAATCCTTACAAGTTTGGATGTCCAGCCAGTTGCAATTTTGCAGACTATATCTGCTGATCAAATAGTCTGCAGAACTTATTTTATTAGCTGAGAGAAGTTGATTCCAATATAATAAGGTCACCCTTCTTAAATTCTAACATTTTCTGAGTGTCGAAAGATATCGAACATTCATTTGTGTAAGCAATAGGAAACATAATTATTAATAAATTCTTAATAAATTGATTACAAAACATAAGCTTTTTAAGCAACAGCAGTATTTGGTTTATAATAGGTGCAAGAACAAGTTTTGACCGTTCACTTTGAATGTATATTTGTAAAATCCATATAAAGATGTTTGCATGCATTTGAGTGTATGGTTCAAGCAATGTCCTATTACTATTAAGAAGTAAGGTTTTATGTATTGATTTCCAATATGATGTACAAGAAGTATTATTCCAAAGCAGCACTATATTAATAAATGTGAAGTTTAAATAAAAATCAATATTTGGAAACCCAATACTCTCTTCATCCCAGCTTGTGGTGTGCCAGAGAAGAGAAATTCTTGTTTTTTTGGGATACAGAAGGAAGTTGAGTAATAAGTTATTCATTTTCTGTTTAATTTTGGCAGGTGGGAGAATTATTAGAGCTTGGCCAATGAATAAGATTTTAGGCAACAGTAAAATTTTGATTAAAATTAGTGTGTCTTTAAATGTGAAGAAGAGTCAGCTCCAACTGTCACTTAGACTAGTAATTGAATTTATAAGTTGTTGGTAATTAGATGTGAGTGATTTTTTTATAATTAGATTCAATAATAATACCTAGATGTTTAATACGCATGCCCTCCCTGTTTGTCTCTTTTTGATCTAAGTTTCATGGTAAAATTTTTATTCACTAGAAGTGCCTGAGTTTTGTTGTGACTGAATTTTAGACCAGAGATATTTGCAAAGAAGTCTAGATTATGTAATTGGTGATCTACTGAATTTTCAATATCATTATAAGTGATTAGTAGGTCATCAGCAAACAGTTGTGTCTTGGAGGATAATTTGTCTGACACTTTATATCCTTTAACGCTGTCATTATTTCTCACATAATTTGCAAGAGGCTCAATAGCCAGGGTAAAGAGTAATAGGAAGAGGGTCACCCCTATTTAGTACCTCTTAATATTTCGAATGGGCTAAATAGATAAGATCCAATCTTTGCATAGGCTATGGACTTTTCATATAGTTTTTTATTTAATCCTATAAAGTTTGGGGAGAAATTGTATTTTTGCAGAGCTTTAAACAGCTATGGCCAACTTAGGGAATCAAAAGCTTTATCTATGTCAAGGCTTAAAATAGAAAGCTCATTTTTTCTTGTTTGCTAAGTCTATTAAGGACAGTAATCTAATTACATTGTCTTGTACTTTTCTGTTTTTGATAAACCTGGTTTGACTTGCTGAGTTTGTCTTTGTCTGACTCATTGCCGAACAACTAATTTATTGTTGAAACACAGCTAATTTGCGGTTCCAATCTTGTTGTTTCACCATGTGTCAAATGTGCCGGCCTTTATGTAACTTGTTGTGTTGTAGTCTGCAGGCTACATCACCCAGGATGGATGTAAGGCAAGAGATAGACTGTCTATATATTTTTGTTTCAGTTGCCTAGTCTTCTAGCTTTCTGAGCCCAGGCTCTCTTAGCTTTCAAACCAAAGTATTGATTTGGACAGTTAAGTCTTTTTTTTTTTAATTATCATCTCTTTATTCTGATGGATTTGAACTATTAACATGGGCCAGGATGGGCTTTGTATGATTGATGAGCATTGAAAGGCATCTCTGTATTAATTCTGAAATGTGTTTCATACTATTTGCTGTAGTTTGAAGGCTATACTTAGAATTCTTCTTCTTCCACTGTTTCATGGATTAAAGGATTTTTTACTACAATTTTATTACGCTTACTTGCCTGCTTTATGGATTTTTGATCGCACTTCTGTGTGTTGCTTTACCGCATCGTGGTAGAGATCAGGTTACTGTTTTTGCAGTTGCAATTCTTCTTCTGACTTATAATTGCACTTTAATATAGTTATTTATAGGGTTAAATGTTGTTTGTGGCTACTTTTATTGACTATGGTATGTTTCCGAGAATACTGTCAGCTTTGTTTGGGCAGTACTTTAGGATAAAACACTCACTGAACACAAAACGCATGCCATATTCCACAGGGGTAACACAATGAGCAACTCCTTGAGCTAAATAGAGTAAATCAGCTGATGCAACTGCTCAAAGTCATATGAGATGAAGTTAAATTTTATTTGTCTGCATTATGTAATTGTGGAATGTTTTTTGAGCTGTTGCACTATTTGATTTATAATACTAGGGTGCCTGCTGCATTTGTTATGTTCTTCTGCAATGTGCTTTCTGCAACGACTTTCATAGCAGCAACTTAATGAAAAATACATTTTTTCTAAGAACTATAGATCTGCTTTGACAGACATCCAAGCCATTGCATGCCCACACAGGATTCAGAGTCATACATTCTTGGTTTTGAATTGTTAAACCAAAAAGAACTGTAGATACTCCAGCAAAGGCTGCCTGCTCACAAAGATTCCAAAGGAAAGAAGAAAAAAGCAGGTACTGGCCACCGCACTGAACAGCCTCAAAACTTTTATTTAAAACACAATTAAAAACACAGGAATGAGCGCTTTCGGGACCAAGCCCTTCTTCTACTTAGTCCCGAAAGCGCTCATTCCTTTGTTTTTAATTGTGTTTTAAGTAAAAGGTTTGAAGCTGTTCAGCGTGGGGGCCAGTACCTGGTTTTGAATTGCTGTAGACAGAAATGTGAAAAAAAAAAAGAAAATTACGCTAAAATATACCTGCTTAAGATACTCATTACATTAGATTGACTGACTTTAACTGCTTTTTGTTGTGGTCTTGATGGTGTGTTGGAGAATGTATTTTGTTGAATAAGCATAGTCCTATTTATTTGGTGTTCAACCACCACCAGTAAAAGGTCCTACTGGCAGGAAATCCATGTGTAATGGATGATCAGCTCAGTGATGACTGGCTTTTTATAGACTTGCATGGATTTTGGTTGGCTATCATGACATGGGAGTCACTTGACTGAGCAACTGTTTGTGTGAATGCCATTTCTAGAAGTGAATATCACTGAAAACCATGTTCAGCAATCATAGTGGTTACTCTTTTCCCCACTGTTGTCTGACTATGGGATATAGTGTATATAAACTGGGTTATGGTGGTCTGTGTCCACATGAGGGATGCCAAGAGGCTTCCCCCTACCAAAAAAAAAGGGTTTTGCTTATTGCTGAAACGGTTTTCAGTCATATTGATTCACAGTAGTAGCAATCAAAATTACTGCTGGCATATCAACATGAATCCCCTTGAAACTTTGGTAGGTTATTGTTCTCCCTAGAAGAGGTTCTAATTTATATATTTTGTCTATCTGTTTAGGGAACTGATTTTAGTCATTCTCATTAGCAGCAAAATTACTCATGAACACTTGAGTCTAGTAAGGGCAGTTTTGTCATAGGTAGCTATTTGATGGTTGACTTTTTTCAGGGGTGAAACTGATGCCATTGATGAGGGTCATTCCATCCATACCTCTTATTTCAACATTGCTAAGGTATTCAATGTGATTCCCCATGCAGACATTACTGGTAAACTTAATCTAAATATTAACCCTCATATTACTTGATGAATTCCTTTCTCTCTTATCATACATACAAACAGGTTGAGAGTTTGATGGTACCTTTTCATCTTTTAAATTAGTCACAGGTGGTGCTCCTCTGGGCTCTGTGCTTGACCCCTTTCTCTTTAGCATTTATTTTTTAATGAGAAGATAGATGTCCAAAGTTTGTGGTTGGCCAAGTGACCAAGTTTATAAATGACTGCAAACTGTGTACCATTATTAATTTCCCCAAAGACTCAAGAAGGGCTAGAAAGACCAAAAGTAAATAAAAAAATGATGTAGTATTGTTGAATTTGGAAAATACATCTTTAGTCAGCAGACTACCCACGGAGTGGACTGGATAACATCCAACCAAAGCACTATAAAGACATGGACATTGCAGTCACTATCTGTTATGCTGAATCATGGAATTGAAAATATAATGTTAGCCCTTATTTGAGACTCAAACACTAGACCTCTGCATACTATACCACTGGGCCAACAAGAGCCTTTGGACAGATAGGTCTTCAGTTTTTACTGAAGAGCTTTATCCTTTCAGTTAGAAACTCCCCAACGTGGTAATTAAGGTCAGATTACACACACACGCAGACAGACACACAAAAAACGTATCTGTATAGGCACTGTTAGAATCATTGAAGTAAAAGGATAACATTAGCTGTCATTTGGAACTTTTACCCAAGACCTTCAACATACTGTTACTGTCACTGCCACTGGACCAGCAAGAGCCGATGGACAGACATGTGATGAGTTTCCCCCAAGAGCTTTATCCTAAGTAAATCACTGTCCAGTCCTTGTTTATTCCAATTTTATATTCCTAGCTGAGGCTTCGATGTTGTTTAGTTTATCAGTACTTGGGATCAGCATGCCCCAGGTCTGGCTTGTATCTGAATAACATAATTAAATATGACACAGTGTTGACTTTCTGTGAGTATTTCTAAGTCTTCCTTTCAGCAGTGGGAAGAGTGCTGATTGTGGAAAGGAAATTCTCTGTGTAGTATCTTTTATGTTTATGTCATTGCATATTTATTTTTGCCCATTAACTTTCCCAAAGGATGTTCTGTTTGAATCGCATTCCCTTTTTTGCATGGTTTTTGTCTGTTGCGTACTGCTCTTAATTTACATGCATAAAAACATATGGGATTGTTAGTTCATACCATCCCCACGAACAGTAGTATTTGGGCATGCTTATTTTCCATACATTTGCATATGTAGTTGTTACCTCCAAAGAAATTGCGTGGCAGGCTGATGACCATAATGCATTGTGCTTCCCATTACATTTTAGTTTGTCAAATACATTACACTTGCTTTATCAAAATGAAGTAATGAAGCTCGTTTAACAGGATAACAGAAATACAAGTTTAGCATATGTTACGACTGGCAGTTATCAAAGGCAGATGAACATTTGTAAACACGTAGTAAAAATAATGCCTGTGAAAATGGTGGAAAGTAAAAACAACACTACTTTGAAAATAATTTGGAAAATTTGTGTACTTTCATCATAATTCTCAAAATCACTAGAACACAAATATAACTAGAGTCTTGTGCGAAGAGATCAACTTAACAACTTTGAGGGGTGGTTGTAAAGTGTTACAGCAAAACTGGTTAGAATGCATATATAATACAAAGTTTTTGCTATCAAGAGGCATTTTCTTCTTGTTAGAATTTACAAAGCAGCTTACTATAATTTTCATTGGTACTTCACCTCATAAGAAGTCATACAGTCATAATAATAATAATATTAAAAGTAACGCTTTTTAAACACAACTGCTGTTTTGGGAAAGGAGCAACATAAATAATTAAGGATGCTTAAAATGTGACAGTAGCATCTAAGAGATGGAAATGCTAATGGGAGGGCTAAACGTGAACAGAGAATGTAGCAATGACAGGTGTTGTGCTGCATTTGCAGGGAGGCATGGGAGGTTAAAGGCTTTGAACTGACAGATGTCTTCAGTTCCTTGAAAAAGAGTAAGACAGCTCTTCCTTTTAATTAACACAAATTCACCACACTAAGGTACAGATGTCTATGAAATGCATACAGAAAGCATGCTAAAGATAGGGTATCAGTGATTTCTAACTTTCTTTTCCAAGATATTATGTTAATTGAAGATGTAACTTGAAATATTTCACTGAGGTGAGGAATATAGTTACTGTTTTCATAATTTCATAGAACAGAAGACAGTGTTTTACAATGCATAGTCTATTTAGATTGCTATTACGGTTTCTAGTATTTTATATTAACTTTAAGTAAATGAACGAGAGTAAAAAAATCCAAGTTTGTAGTTCCTTAGGTATTGCTCATTTGGTATCCTTGTGGCAGTTTGAAATTCAGACTCCAGTAAATACTGCTGCTTTTGTTCCCTTAATCTCTGTAGTACGAGATATTATCCCCCCCATTCATTGTTTGTACCACATACACATTAAACTGATTTGAACAGCAATTGTGTATTTGCATGAAATATCCACAGAAAGATATTTACAAACCTCCCTTTGTAAAGGTATATTATGAGATGTATAAATTTTCCTGTGAAAATAAAATTGTTCCTGCACCCTGCTCATGAATGCAGTTTGACATACAAGTTTCTGATGCTTTTATAAAGGGAGATCTGCAAATATATTTGTATAGACATTTTTGTATTTTGCCGTAGTCATTTTGATTTCGTCTTGCATTCCTGCGCTGTGTGATCTGTCCTTTTTTTATATGAAAGCAGCTCTTTATGGTTACAAAGGCATGTTAGAGACCATTCATTTTACTTTCAGCCTGTGAACACCTAATTGCCTGTCATTAGTGCTTTGCAGCCATGTAATATCACATAATTTATTCCTTTCTCGTATTTGGTAGCATCTTTTGAACCAGATTTTTTGCCTGTCTGTTTTCGGGGTCATATTCATGAACGCCTACAATAAGTGTACACGATCTGTATTCAAGAACACCCCTACCATATTTTTGGAGCTGTAATGCTTACTGACCACATATGAACACTGTATTTTCAGAAAGAAATGTACAAAAATGTTATGCTTCATAGCCCCTTGCATTGGGTGAGTGATATTTCCTTGCATGAGTAAAACAAACAATGCTTTGTATTATAGTTGTTCCTTCCAACCCCCCACGTGTATTTCTGGAGTTAGATCACTCAAACATACCACATTTAGGTCAATTGATACATTTTCACACCGGTTTGAATCTGTCCTCTGGAATGTTTTTGAACGTGAAATGTAGCAATTAAGTGTGTTAGCTGAGCAGTGGCTTTCAGTGTAAGAAGAGAGATCCACAGTATATTTTGTTAAGGTGAACCAAAAAGTTGAACATTCTAACTTGAATTTAGTGCTCCAGTGCTGGACACAGTCATGAAACGTGGGTGTGGAGGCATAACAGGACGTGCATCAAGCTTGAAGGGACCGGTTAATTTGTGATAAATAAGAAGAGACAATACCTTCCCAGGTTTTATTGCTTTTTGTGCATTATAGTAATTACTCAATAATACTATATTATGAGATCTAGTGTAGTAAGTTTAATGTTGAAAGACAACATAGGCGAATTTCCCATTCTGTTTTATTTTATTTTATTTTTTTTACATTAATTTGACTGAATTTTACCACAGCATGGAGTGGTAGCAAAAGTTTATTATATTAGTTTTATTTCAGTAGTCATTTTGATTTAATTGGTACAGTTCATCATTCCCTGTGGGTGTGCATTCTACTTCTATACCCTTACAAATATATGTCACTACTTGAATGTGGGTTGCACAGACGTTCTCAGTTAGGTTTTGCGCTCTTCCTCACCTCCAGAGAGACTGCCTTTTTCCCAGTGTAGTACAGACAGTACCATTCTGCTGTATGTCCCACCTGGCGTATATACCATTGTCATATAAAATGCCATATCTGCTTGCAGGTGCTCTGGTGTGCACTGAGTTATTAAACATCTTGCCATTTCTTTCAGTACAGTATGATGAGCATTTAATGAAAACGTGCATTTCTGTTTATTGATCATTTATATATTTATCAGTGCTGAAACCATACCCCCCCCTCACTGCAGCTGGTATACGGTGCACATAACATTTGGCAGTTTTTGTCCTGCTGTCATCAGAATGTTGTGTCCGGATTCTGGTACAGAACTCTTAACAAGCTGAATTGGAACTGGCAAGTTGGTACAATTGCTATGCCACTGCTGCGATGCTACACAATCTAGCGTGACTACAGCTATAGCGGCGCAACCTTTCTGGCCTTTTTTATGCCTGGTATAGCTTAAAATGCATTGTTTAAGGAAAGGACATACATGATTATCATCAACTGGCTGAACCTCCATTATAGCATTTTAGGCTTTACATGGAACACTTAAATGCAGTCTTGGGTCCCCTACATTTTTTCCCCTCTACATGCCATGGTTCATATAAAGACTGCATATGGAATGCAGATTTTGCAAGATCACTTTGTTCTTCTAGAAGGTATTTGTATACAAAAATTACATTGACCATGTTTATGTCGTGAATGCTTGCTCTCTAGTGGCCATTTTTTATGGATTGCCTCTTTAATTATTATGAAAATGTCTCTGCATTTTGGTTCAAATTAGCCTTCTCTGGACCTGAGTATAGCGCTTTTTTTTCCTCTTAAACTGAAATAGAACAGAGAAAATTAACTCATCAGATTTGAATCGTGAAAATATGAATGAGCCAACCAGAAAAGGCAAACACTTTTCTTGGCCATATGGTTGTTATATTTAGTTGTTTTTCTTTACTCATCATGTAAGCATTCAAAGTAGTCATCAAGTTTGTTGAAGTACTTGCCAACAGTTTCTCTAGCAGATCATTCTAGTACCTAATCACTCTCTCTCTCTAATGAAGGAACTTTCACAGATTTTTCCATATTCTGGATAGCTGTTAATGCCCAGTGCTTTCTCTTTTGGTCTTTGTGCCCTCTTATTTTTATCTCTGTAATGGTACAGTGAGTGTGTATCCTGTGTTCTCACTTGCTGCTCTGACCTGGACTATACCTACCCATTTCTGCTTTAAGCATGTTTTCATACTTCAATCTGTTCTCATCCAGCCTTCTGAGTATCACAACTTTGTACACACTTCATCTGCTGGGCTGGGGTTCTCTTTGTTTTTAAAGTTCTGGAACTGTACATATTATTCTAGATGTGAGTTCTGTTCAGTATTTAAAGCTCTAGAACTGTACCTAGTATTCTAAGTGCAGATTCTCTTTGCATTTAATGCTCTAGAATTGTACCTGGTATTCTAGGGATGGCCTTACCTAGTGACTTGTACAGTAAAATAATGACATCTGCTTCTCTTAAACACACTCCCTTGCTACACAGTACCAGATTTCTTGTCTGCCTTCTGTGGTCAGGAGCTTAGTTCAGAAATTCTTTTACTAAATATGGTATAGTTGAAAACTCGTGTTGTGGCCATAGGGCTATCGTTTTCCCTGGGAATTCCCAGCTGTTGCTTCCGTTGAATGGGTGGACCGGTTAGGTACGGATAGAGGAGTCAGTGGGCTCAGTCTTGCAAGGAAGGGAGCAAAAAAAAATATGAAAACACCTACATTTTTGGCAAAAGAACTTAACATCTGTGTTCCATAGCAAACATTCCACGATCAACATTTCACTTCTTGATTGCAGGGGAAAACAGGAGAAAAAAATAACTTAAAAAAAGTGCAGTAAGTGTTTATAATAAATCTAGTGGAAAATTATTTAAACAAAATTACTGAATGTATGTAGGAAGATGGACCAAAAACTCTTGGTGCTTTTCATATAGGTTTGCATTTAAATTCTCACCTTGAAATCTTATACAGCTTTGCAAACATGACCACAGCTAGTTTGGATCACCTACTAGTGTATGTAGTGAAACTTGTATTTGATTTTTACTTGGCACCATTTAGAATGTATGTAAATAGCTCTGTTTCACAGTGAAAGCTACTTGAATATTATGCACTGCTTATCTTTAAAAGACATGCCATTCTTGTTTGATGCAACCAGGTTTGGTCAGACCTTTTGGGGAGATCTGACAGTCATAAAGCTTTCATCAGATATCCACTACCATTTAGATTTTGAATTAAGAAAAGCAGGCTTGATGCTTTTATTAGTTTAATATTACAAAGCAGATAGGTTTACTAAGGTCAGGTAATGCAGGAAGTTCTATGTATCAGCATATGACCATAGTATTACATGTACAACTTAGGGAGAATAGGGGAGTTTACCCTGCTCCCAAAAAAAAGTCCAGTTTTGGATGCAGTGCTGGTTTCTCATGTAGTTGGAATGCGAAGCATTTCAGTTCCAATGAAAACTGTGTTGTGTCTGTCAGCTTCAGAAATGAGAGGGATCTGGGCTCTTCTGAAAATGAGATTTCAATTTCTTCTTGGCTGTTAATCAGTTGTATGTAAATTTTGGGTTAAAATTGATACTATATGCTTGAAATAACCAAATGCGACCCTTTGGAACTATTTATGTTAACAGGATATAGCTAAAATAATTGAATAACAGCAACCTTACATTGTCAGAACTCAATTTATTGAATATACACAAATATACAGTTTGTGTAAATTTCACATTGAATAAAAGTATTTTTATAACTGTATCAAACAGAGAGAGAGAAATATGAACATCACAAACTGTATTTGCAGTATTACGTAACTGCATATGTCATGGGCAATAACGAGCACAGAAAATCTGTGATATAAAGACTAGTACTTTCCACAGTTTTCTTTGAATATTAGATCATTTTCCTATAGAATGTCAAGCTTTCTTTTTGGAGAAAGATAACAATGTTAATATAAAATTTGAAGAAATGGACTTTGAATAAGACAGCTTGAGAAGATTGGGAATTAGTTAATTACATGGAATCTGGATAAATTCAAAATAATAATCTGTTTTGTACAATTATTTAAGTATATGCACAACTCCCAATTATGTGATTTGAATGTTTATTTTCAAATTTGAAAAGTAATTCATGGGCTTTAATACTCATTTTTATGACTGTAACTGCAGTCATTCTGAACAAAGATTGCACTTCTGATCACTAAAATTGAATACTAAAACCCATTTTTTTATTTGGAGAAGGCACATCTTGTAACTTTACCCTACCTATATCATTATATAATTAACTGGGAAGGGCTGTATGTAGCAGCTCTTAGAAAAACGAAAGCTGTAAAGTGGAGTAACCACAGACTGAAAGAGATGCTTGTTGATGTTTCTGGTGAAAGGCCTTTTTGGTGAAAGCTATTCGATGATAATAGAAGCAGTGGTGAAGTTTCACCCAATCACACAACACATGCATGTAAATCTTCCTTTACCTGTAGTATGTGATTTTGTTTGCATGAAAATAGCATAATGTACAGTATAGGGTGGGTACTTCAAAATGAAGAAAAATGTGTTAGTCATGTGCATAAATGGAGTGTATTACACATGGCCAAATAAAAATGGATGTGTTTAGGTAAAGTAGTTACTGGCTGGAATGTAAATACCACATGTCACATTGTCTTCTTTGGATAGTGGATTATTTAATCATCCTGAATCTTAACCATGAAAAAAAAAACAACAAAAGTTCATGTTTTGTGTATTACTGCCCATGAGGCTAATGTTTTCTGTCAGGATCCCATAGGGTTCACTCTCTCTGGTGGATCTCTTGACAGTTTGACAGTAGTTCAGCCACCAGCAAAGGAAAAAAAAACTCAGATGAATATAATGGCAAGTGCATTCAGAATTTTAAATCTGCCTGGTGAAATGCGATTTAAAATGCTTACCCTCTATCTCTCCTCTAGCAAACAGTTGCACACACATTGAATTAATGCTGCCCCAATTAAAAGATCATATTGCTTCAGGCAGTGTTGGAATTGCATTTAATGAGCTTTAGAAGCTATGGGGTCTAGTTTTAACAGTGAGTTTTCTACTAGTGTGAATAAATTCATGAGCTGCTGAAGCTCTGGGAGAGCAGCAAGAGACCAGCTCTACTAGTAGTAGTAGGTTCTGTCTAATGCAGAATTTTTCAGAATGAGTACTTTGAATAAGAGTCAGACAGGGTTTAAAAAAATAAACTTTCTGTTCAAAAGTGTTTTGACATTGCAATAGAATAATATAAATATTTTCCTGACATTGACAGTACACCAGACTTCGTTCTTTGTATGCAAGGTAAAAAGCTTATCTTCACTGCTTCCTGCAGAGCAGCTGTTCTGAGTAAACGAGTCAGTTTATGTTAGCGACTTAAACTTTGCTCAATTGATTTAAGTCAAGGAGGCCAAAGGGACACAAGTAATTTTTGCAACATATGGCAATACCTTCCCTTTGCCACGTGTCTTTTGTTCCCAAACTATAAGATATTTTTTGAATTTTGAGTATTTAAAAACACATTTAAAAAAAAATATGCAGTGGTATAGCTGTGATTTGACAGTACAGTTGCTGCCTGTTACAGCCATGCTTATCCAAGATGTAGGCAGAAATCTTTAATCCAGCTGTGGAAAAAAATTTACATCCTTTGACTTGTACCATGGTTTTGTAATTCCAGGCTAACGCTGTGTGACTGCATGGTACATGAAGTCCTTTGGAAGTACTGTGATCACTCATCAAACTTTGCCTATGTACCTACTTCCCTGAAATCTCCTTGGCCTTTGGAAGTACCCTGATCACTCATCAAACTTTTCCTATCTACCTACTTCCCTGAAATCTCCTTGGCCTTTGGCAATACTCTGATCACTCATCAAACTTATCCTATCTACCTACTTCTCTGGAATCTCCTTGGCTTTAGGAAGTACTCTGATCACTCAGCAAACTTTGCCTGTCTACCTACCTCCCTGGAATCTCTTTGACTTTTGGAAGTACTCTGATCAGTCATCAAACTTTGCCTATCCACCTACCTCCATGGAATCTCCTTGGCCTTTGACTGGATCTGTAATGAAACATTGCATCTCCTGTAGTTGAGATAGAAGACATCATAACGGACAAATCTAAAACACCCAACAATGGTACCATAATGCATCACAAGAAAAAAGGCATCATACACTATAAAAAATACTTTTGCATTATTTCCCTGATCTGTATCTATACTACCTCCAAGGTTACACAAACTTTTAGAGTAAGGAATTAAAAAAAAGTTACCCTTTTCCCTCTTCTCCAAGTTGTGGGACCTCCCATCATGCAGTACAGCACCTGCAACACACTAATATCCGGTATGAGATAATTTAAAGTGTGCAGTATTTTAACTGTTTACAGGGCAGTTGCTAACCAGCAGTAGTGCTTCCCTTTTTAAGTTTTAGTCTAGTGAGATGAGTGCATGGAGTACTTTTCATTTTGCTTTTATACTACTTTCCTTATTGTAGACTATGTATGTGTGTTGTACCTTTAAGAAGCATTTCTAAGGTCGGCACGTGAATATAAATAGCCAACACGTGCTAGCTTTAGTGCCATTTTGAGAGTGAGCATGTATGAAAGAAATAGTCAGTATGTTTATGTTTATCTCAGTTAAAGTTGTTTGCCTCAGTCATGATGTGTTCGTACATAATACAGCTGCTTGAACAAAACCCATGCATGTCTGTCTAATTCATCCTGACTGGACAAATAACACTTATATTACAGGTTTGGTTTCAATCCTGCTGATGAAGTGGCTGTTAAAACCTATGTGTCCTCCCTAGAGATTCTTTCTCTCCTCATTGTCTTCAGTTTATGTTTTGCTATCTCCTCCTAGTTTGCTGTATGTAGCTGAGAAATGTATTTAGTTTCTCTTGAAATGATTCCTTGAATCGCTGGTTGATTTGGTAACTACTCTCAACAGCAGGTAGTTCTTGCCCACACCTTTCTCTCTTTTTGTGTTTTTAAGAAGGGGCTTCTTTTCTCATTAGCCATGTATACAGTTCATTTATGAACTGTCCAGGTCTTTTTTTTTCTTGGAAATGTGAATTCCTGGGTATTGTTTATGGTTGTTATGCTTGGGAGTTTGTTCTTGTTGCTTTACACTGTCAGTTACCTTATTTCCAAAGTAATCTTTAAGAGCGATATTTGTTATTTTTCTTTGTCAGTTTTGCATGATCAGATCTTTTGCTACCTATCACTGAAAATTATATCTTCTTTCTTGTCCGTGAAAGACATGCCAGTTTAATTTAATGCGTTAATTATAAATATGCTTTAAGCGTCTTAAGCAGTATATTTTTTAAATATGACAGAATTTTTTGCACAGCTTTGCCCCTGTCATTTGTTGATTATCAGCCCACCTCCAGGCCACATTGGCCCACTTATTCCCTGTCACCAGGGTAACGGTCAACCAGTAGGAGGCATCATTAAGGCAGCCACCAGAATGGTTCATATTTTTCTTGTTTTTAGCCTTAGCATCCCTTACACTTGGGTACATTGTGGAAGGTAGGACGTGTAGTTGGATTTCTGCACTGAGCAGGTCCTTTCTTCCATAATGGATGTATACCAGCAAGAAACTCTAACCACCAGCCTTGACATACAGGAGGTGGTTTGTTAGATCTCCAGTGGAGAAATATAACCATCCCTTTGTGACCCTCCCCCAAGAGAGAGAGAGAGGTTAGTGGGCCACATCCCTTCACCCCTCTGCCACCCCGCCTGGCTTTCCAGTTCTAGGACTACTAATCAGATCCTAATCATGGTGTGGCCACTAATAAGTGGCATGCAGTCCATGCTGCCTACCTGGACCTTGCCAAGCCTTTGACACTATCCCAATGCAACACTGACCCATATGTAGTTTGCTGGATATGTGACTAAGTATCTGACAGAATCATAACATTAAGGTCAGGGGTGTTTGCTGTCTAAAAGTATCACCAATGGTGTGCCTCAGGTCTCTAAACTGGGACGCTTTCTGTTGGTATAAACTTCTTTAGCATGGAAGCTGATGTGAATGGACTATGACATAAACCACATGATGACTGCAAACTGGATGCAGGTATCAAATCCCATCCTGATACTCAAATTCTGCAGCAAGGGCTAGACAGAACAAATGCTGTGTGTGTTAAATGTGGACTTCCCCTCAATGCCAAGAAATGCAGTACAGTTTATTTTGTTAAATCTGGCTTTCCTGTCTTTTAACTTATACAAAATGTTCCACTTAGTCTGACACTATCATCAGGAACTTGGGTATATGTGTTGATAACAGACTTGTCTTTGGACAACCATTTGTCTGTGGTGATTAGAAAATCCTTCTACCTTGCACAACTTATGCTTTGCAATATCTCCTCAGGGTCCAAAGAAGTTATTGTCCTACTTTATTTTTCACTTGTTAAACCCATCAGTTAGTACAGTGTCTCCTTACGCATGTACCTCAACAAGCACCTAAACCAGCTTATGAGACCTCAAGATTCCACACCAAGAAGATTTAATATATCAGTACCCTTAGCTACTCTGTTGTATTATAAGCTCTGTCCCTGTACTAAGTGTCACATGTACTCCTGAGGGGTGATCTATGTTTAGCCTTCCATACTATGAATGACACAGAACACTTTGAACTCCTTCACCTAAGCAGAACCTGTGGTAAAGCAAGTTCCCACTCTAGTGACCTAAACCTGTATTACTAAGTGAACATCACAAAATGGCACAACAGGTACCTAATACAGTGTATTATCTACCCTCAGAATAGGTTGCCTGTACATATCAAGCAGAGTGCTTTTTTAGCAACCTTTAAAACTAGCCTGGATGACTGTATAGGTGACTGCAAAATTTCACCTGTGATATGCAAGTAAAGTCTACTTAATAGGGGACATTGGTAATCTGCAATCAGTAGTGGGTGATGAACTTGAGCTTCACAGTGGTCTCATTGGTTGTAAGCTTAGTAAGAACCTATAAAAGGTGACATGGATCTTTTGTCTAAAATAGCAGTATTGCAACAGGGAGATTCTAGATTTTTTTAAACTGTTGAAATCTGCATCTTTACTGTTTTATTATAGGATCGTATAAAGTTACTAGGCTGCTGGCCCTGAGGCTCGTACAAGCGTAGCCAAGAATTTAGCCCATGTTCCGACAAGTCAGCACCAGATGCCCCTGTCCAGCAGGGACACAGGTGGAATCCCAGGGGTGTGTTTTCTGTTTCCCATCCAGTTATCCAGGTTGCACTTAAAAATGTTAGAGGTACTCTGCTTGACATGAAGCAGGATTCTCTCCCACAGAACGGGGAGTCTCTGGGACACAAATGTGTCCCACCAACAAGTCCTATTGATGTCACAGACTGGCTTGAGGTTGCACGTGCGGGTTACTCAAGTGGAGCTTGACTTGCAGATATGCAGCAGTCCCATCAAGGTAGGGTCTGAGATTACTTTGTATGCCAGACAGAGATCACCTCTGAGGAGTCATCTGTAGGAGATTGAATAGAGGGACAGGGCCTTTAGCCTTTTTGTGTAGGATAGATGCTTGAAGCCCTGGATTCTCATGTTGAGGAATGACTGTGGTCTCTCCAGCTGTTGCACGTGCTTTGTGAGGTACATGCCGAAAGGGGCGTTGTACTCAATAATGGGTCTTATAAGGGAAGAATACGGAGATGTTATGACCACCTTGTCCCTAGATGAGATACCCTTACTAATGAGTTGGGACAGGTAGAAAGCTTTCCGTACAACAGAGATAACATGGTGGTCAAAAGACAGTTTGCTGTCAACCTGGATGCCCAAGTCCCTCATGACTGATTGCATGCTTAGGACCTTGTTATTGAGATAATTTGTGGGGACATCACTGTCCCCAAAGGGGATGATGATGCATTTTTTGGCTTTCAGTTTGAGGCCATGTTTCTGGCACCAGTTATATGTTTGGGTGAGACCCTTTTGGAGGATGTCCACATCATTAGGAAAACTGATGATAGCACACAGCTTACAGTAATCTGCAAACTTGGTCAGCCATAGCCCACTGGTTTTGGCCTGCACCTCAGAAAAGTATATTCCAAACAACAAGGGCTTCAGGACCGATCCATCGGGGTACACCTCTCATTACACTTATCTTTACTAGGAATGCTGTTTCTGGGCTTGTTTCAGTAATCTGAAGTATAGCTAATGTGGGGCAAATGGGGTAGCTGCCCTAGGCACATGGTGTTAGGTGTTTAGGGGTGTAATTGACAGTATTAATATATACTTCCTTACAGACATTTCAGTGCTAGTATGGAAATTAATTCTAATATTACTGCACTGCTTACAAAAGTGCTTGCTTCAGGGCTTCATGTCTGGCAAGTGGTAAAGGCCGTTTTTCCTTTTTAGCTCTTCAATTTAATTCAGAGTTGAGGTGCGACACATCACAGAGGACCTGGTACTCTTAAAGCGGGGGGGGGGGGGCTGAGGAGTGCCGTATCAGTGAGAACAGACCTTTTTTGTAAACTCCTAAAGTTTCATTTGAGGAGTGCCAGATTGCAGATCAGCACTGGATGCTTAAGCCAGCTGTGGCTGTGATCTGAAGGTGCAGATAAAAGCCGAGTTCTCAGCTTGAGTGTATTTGAATGTATGGTAAAACTGATGTAGTTTCAGAAACTTTCAGCAATGCTGCTGACACTGACACATGGGTGATATCAGTACAGCTGAGGTGCTGTGGCTTAAAATGTCTTCTCAGAATGTAGGAATATTGTTTTTCATGGTCCATGAAATTCACCATTATTATGCAGTTCAGTTCTGGAAATAAATGCATTTCATAAATAAGTCATGCACTACAAATATATATATGTATGTATATGTGTATATATATATATATATATATATATATAAGTCCTAAAATGCATTATGGTGCTTAAGTGTTTTGTAATGTTTAAGATGGATACAAGTCTTTCTCCATCTTTACTTGAGCCTTCCTTTGAAAAGGATATTTCACATTAATATGGCTATTGACTTTTGTACTGTCAAATGCAGTTTTCCAAATGTATACAACTGCTGTGCATTGTTAATTATTACTTGTTGAAACCTCAGTTCTGTAAGTGAAGCCCTGTTTTGAGAACATCCACTACAGCTTCTTGTGATCATATTTAATTAGAGATCCTGTGTGCCTTGCCAATAACCACAATCAGCCTGTACTGTGATTTTCAAGGAGGGCAAGGCTTGTAATTCCCTGGGTGTATTTAGGGGTACCCATCCAATTGTTCACGCTGTGTTTGAAGGTCAGTAGGGAATCACACTGGTTGGCATGCAGGGGAAGCCTATTCCAAAGCAAGGAGAGGAGCTGGTTGATGACTCTATCCCTCTGTCAGGTCCTATTTATTTCTTGATGCAGGATCAGATCTCTTCTTGTAGTTTTGACTACACTATTTGACTTATCGAGAAGAAGGAGGTCAAGCATAATATGAGCCCTGAGGCACAATAAGTGAAACAAAGATCTTTGTGTAGGACATAGAATACAAGAGCAAGGATTTCAGCCTGTCTTAGTAGGTATAATTACTGCGGTCAAAAATCCTTTCTGTAAAGAGTTTTTTGATATCTCTAGTAAGAGACATGCCACAGGGACCATTATAATCAATAATGCGTCTCACCAGAGGAAAATATAGGAGAATGGTAACTTTCTTAGTTTTAGAAGCAATGTCTTTGGCAATTAACTGTGAGATATAGAAGGAGCTGCTAATTATAGTCACCACATGGTGATCAAAGGACAGGGTGATATCAACCCATGTACGCAGGTCCATAATCACTGTTTCACAGAATAGGGAGGTGCTGCTAATACAGTAGGCTATAACAAATTTGCTGTTTTCCAAAGGAAAGGATTCTGCATTTCTTGGCATAATCTTTAAGCCCTATTTTGGCACTCCAGGATTTAACTCATGCTAATTTTTTTCTAGGCCATTAATATCATCAGTTATGTTAACAGCTATACCTAGCTTACAGTAATGGCAGACTTGGTTAGCCAAGATCCTTATTGTCAGTTTTAGGATCAGAGCATTAAATTCCAGCTAGGAAGAGGCCCATCGCTGAACTCTGTGGGCCACCACTAGTCTCCTTTTTTCTGTCTGAGGAGGTATCATTGACTCTCACAACAACTGTTCTGTTTCTATGCTAGTTTGCTATCCATCTTACCACATTAGGGATCAATGTTTTGAGTTAATTGTATTATATGGTATCAGATGCTTTAGCCAGATCTGGATATGCCACATGTACTGTAAGACCAGAGTCTGCCACCTACATAGCCTTTTCAAAGAAGCTAGCAAGATTTAGCAGACAAAACCTACCCTTAACAAAGCCAAATTTTAGCTGGTCAAGGCTGATCAAGTTTTTAATGTCTTGGTGTATGATGTCACTGATGATATGCTCCATGGCCTTGCAAACAAGATTAGTGAGCTTAAGGATTCATAATTTCATGGGCCTAGGATGGAGCCTCCTTTATAGAAGGGGTGTCACCACCATACTATACCAAGATTTGGGGACATAGCCTGTAGCTAAGTTTAGGTTAAACAGCTTTAGAAGGTGGTCAGCAAGGGCATGTTTGACACTGTTTATTAAATAACCTAGTATATTTTCAAGTGCCTTGGAAGAAGTGTTTTTGGTCTTTGATAGTGCCTTAAGGATGTCTTCTTTGGTGATGAAATGGGAGAAATTATTCTGGGATTACTGGAATAGTGATATTAGTTTTGGGAGGGAAGTATTGGCAGTAAAAGTGCTAGGTAATGTAGTCACAGTGTCTCCTGAATTTGAGAGGAAGTCACCATTATGGAAAAGTTCAGAGTAATGGTGTGAACTATTTCTTAGTTTTCTAACGTGACTCAAGCTGGACTTGTAGTTGTCCTTTACCTGAGTAGGTAGTCTAAGTTCACAGGATGCTTTGTTGAAGTTAATAGCTGCCTTCAGTTTCTTACTGACTTTTTTTTTTATATTTTCTTCATGATGAAGAGTTCTGACCTTATTTGGTAATTTGCGTAGTTTCTTCCTTTTATTTGTAAAGTTTGTTTATGTCTCTGGACTACTAAGGTACTTTGTTGTTAAATTTACCAATATATTTGGTTCTGCTAGGGTCTGTCCTCTCAATGCATTCATCTAAATGTGAATAAAGGTCTGTAGCATAGATAGCTGCATACTTTGGATCCACTGCAGAGTTTGTGAAGTGGAGTTAACCTAGACATTTCTGGGATGTAGCCGATGAGGAACTATAATTGTTCGTCTTGATTTGCTTGGTAAATATATAGTGTTGCTTAAACATTTGCTCTTCAATTCATAGTAACAATATTTTGTTTCTGTAAGTCTGTCAGGTTTCAGATAGGTTTACAGAGGAAACACATATAGATAGCAAAACCATTTTCAACTATGATTAGTCAAGTTACAGTGCGATATCTGCTTATAACCTACCACTGATCACATAACATTCCAGATGAAGTGTCTGATGTGTCCAAGTAAACTTTAACATATTGATGTCCTTCCTTTGTTCACTGCTGCAATATTCCAAACTGTTGAGTTATCTCACCAAATAACCTGGATGTCTAGCTGGGGTACCAAAGCCAAAACCTTCCATGTGACGTATGACGTAAACCCCAGACTGAGTATATAAGTGGACATTGGTAAGATACTGAATAGATAGTAATAGAAATGAATTAGTAATGAATAATGATGTTTCACTTTCTGTTCAGTACAAACATGGCTGGTAGTTGGTGCAGAGGGTCAGATTGTGTACTGTAGTTCTTGTGGTACAGGATTGGTTTCCCACATCCCTCACTTGCCTAGTGTATGACCTTGAGCAAGTCATGTAATAAGACATTGCTGCCAGGTCTCCCTTGAAAAGGGACTGCATCTACTGGGCCTTTCTGTAAGCCGTTAGAGATTATGAATATAAGGCTGAAATTAATTCTGTTGTAAATATGCTGAAAGATAAAGCATAGAATAAAAAAAAAATGCTTGAATATATATATATATATATATATATATATATATATATATATAGAGAGAGAGAGAGAGAGTGTTTAGTAATGTAAAAATGTGCATTCATACTATATGTGTAACAGACAGGCTTCTCTTCACAGCATCAGAAAAAGCCTAACAAAGCAATATTGGAAAGCAAGTATCACCTGATTTTCTCATGTTTGCAGAACAAATATCTAAACTCAGCAGTACGTGATGTTTTTTCAATAGGAACAGCTTGTACAGATGGTTCCTTTCAGATTTCTGTTAATGGCATCCTCACATCAGCAAAAGTGCTTACAAGTAAATCACAAAAGAACAATAGAAAAGTCTAAAAACAGACATTATGTGACTTCCCACAGAAGGTCAAAAAAAGATACCAAGAGGAAATAAAATCTGTGTGTTTGACTAGCACTCTATATAACAATTGTAGTAGTTCAGGTATGTGAGAGAGGGACAGAGAGAGGTATTTTTTAGAAGTCATCATTCATATCTGTAATGAAGGAAAACTTTGTAAATATATGCTACAGACTAACAGAAAGAGGAGTACCTATCATTTGTTATAAAATAAGTTATCTGTAACTGTGCTTATAGCTGCAAAATATATTTCTTTATCATGTGCAATTTGAAAGGCTTGGTGCTTTAAACAGACTACAGATGCAGTCATGCAAAGCTCTGTGACTTTGATTTCAGCAGTAAACCAAACAGCAAGACTGTGTGTCTTAAGAATCCAGCACAGCACAGAGCAGAGCATGCACACATAAAATAATTTTTTCATTAGCAAATGAGTATTATTGAAGGGCAGCTTGGACAATTGGATGGGGAACAGGAAATTCATCCCTGGTTTGGCACCTATATCTCTAATGAACACATGCATCTGGTTAATGGTTCATATCCTACACTTGTTAATGATACCATAACTTGTCAGAGATTTTGGTATGTATGGCTAGGCTTAAAAAGGCCCTATTGATCATTACCCTAGTGCACACCTATGAATCTATGTGGAATTTATCTGTAGTTCATAAATACTAGATGTGATATACCACATATTTAAATTCATTGGCAGTCAATATGTCCATGCTATGGAGTATTAAGTTAACATGAAGAATGGAAGGCAGTCATGGAGAACACTGGTAGTATGTCTTCATAATGTTCATAGGTTCATACTAGGCTATCTGCCCTAGGGCATTTATAAGCCTAGCCAGAATGTGTTTGGCTTTCGCCACCCATTTTAAATTTATTTTGCTATGCCCTTTTTCGAGATTAGTATACTGTGCCTCTGTCTAACAGTGACACAGAAGTGATACCCGGGGTAAACCTACGATCTCCCATCCACTCATCAAGATTCCTCTTGAAGAGAGTCAATGAGGGACTCTGCCTAACCTGGACTGGGATTTTATTCCAGAGTGAAGGGAGCCTCTGGGTTATGAATCTGCCCCTCCAGCATGTCCTATTTATTTCAGTGCTGAGGTTCAAGTCTCTTGAGCGCATAGCTCGATGGGATTTGGATTTTCTGAGGTGCAGCATGTCCATTAATTCCGGGTTGGACATGGCTTTATACGTCAGGCACAGATCGCCTCTGAACAGGCAGTATGCTACTGAGTAGAGCTGGAGTTTCTTTAACCGGGCAGTTAAGAATGTTAATGTTGAGAATGTTAAGGAAGTAATGTAGTTTGACAGCTGCTTACTACCACCCTAACATTTTAAACATTATTTCATACAGGTAAAAAAATCACTGATCCATCACCTGAAGTTCCTGATTTTAAAGAAGAACTAGGATTTGCCTCATACTTTTGCTGCGTCCCTTATAAAATGTTTGCTTTTCTTGTAAACCACTGAAAATCACAGTCAACAGTAATGTGAAATATAAAGTTTTAAATTTGTTCTTTTTTTCCCAGAAAGTGCACATTGAAACAAAACTGTTTTCCTACTAACTTTTTTAACGTGTCTGATTTTTCCTCTGTCCCTCCCAGTCATAGAACCTACCATTCAGAAAATGCATATTGATACAAAACCTGTTGTTCCTTTTAACTATATAATTGCCTTGATTGTGTTCCTTAATACTTTTGCCCTGTCCCAAGTAAGCTATTTAATTTTCTGATAAATTGCTGATGATTAGAGTCAACACATAGTGAGGTAAAACCTGTTGTTGTGGTAACCTTTTAAGTGAATTAAAAAATAAATAAAACAAGCTTTATGCATATTGAAGATCACCTTTTGTATTGGTGCAAGAGAACCCGGCAGTGCATTCATGGTTGCAGCTTAGGTATAGCCCAGAGTTCTCCATTATCACCAAAAGCAAAACATTGGTTTTATATGACTTATGATAAGAAGTACTCTAATATATTTAATTTAAGTATTCTTGTCATGTATAGAACCATAGAACAGTTTGATGTTTCATGATGTTTTAACATCAGGTTTCCAGTAATGGCCATCTTCTTACCTATAGTATGTTCACTTGGAGTCCACTGTTAAAAAAAATCGCTTCTTGGAGACTTGCTGCAGTTATTCTAAAAGTGCTACTAGTTTGTGACCTCCCAGTAATGCACAAACTATAACAGTCATTCCTTGTTTAACAACTGATAAAAACAACTAAGTTATGATTTTTGTTCTCAGTGTATTCCTGCAGAGTTTTAGAATCTAAGCTACCTTCATACAAAGATCTCCTTACATGTATTCCAGATGACTGAAATTTGAATTTGAATGAATTTGCTGTTACTCATGGAGCTTTTCTCCACGGGCCTCTGCTGAAAAAGGATCTGTGTCCTGTTGGACTTTCCCGGTATACAAATGTTAAATAAATAAAATAAAATAAAAAAATGACATGGTGTTAAGGTGTAATTCAGGACCATATTAAGCACGCTGCAAAACTTGATTGCAGTCTTTTACAGAAATTTGATAATTGCTTTGATAACATCATATTACATTGCCCTCATTTTTTGAAATTTGTGACCTGTTTGGGATTTTTTTGAACTGTTTTCTTTACCCCATTGCAGCAAGGTAGTTACAAGTAGTACAGTTATTGTTTTTTAAGCCAGTAACCTTGACTTTGTAGTTGCAGCTGACTGTTGATTGGTGCAGAGCCACCAGCATTTGGACAAGTCAGCATGCAGAACTCAGAGCAATGCATGACCAGAGCAAAAGAGATGATTCCATTTACTTCTAATTTGAAACACCACTAAAAATGGGACACATTAGATTTTAGAATTTGAAAAGGCTCCCTCCTTTTGATAGCACCTATTTCAAGTATACCTAAGGCCAGTACTGCTTGCCATTGAGTAGCTCTAAAATTACTGCAGAAACACTTAATTGTACTGGCATTGCTTGGGATTAAGAGCCTTACCCATAGCTGTAACAAAATAAAACATACAACTTTAAAACCATAAACTAGAGTAAATGGGCTAACTAATACATTGTTTTGCAATGTTTTAGTTATCACCACATATGTATTTTATATTTTGATCTAAACAGTTGTCCCAGCAAAATTTTGCCTTACAAACAACTGCAAAAATCAGGCATCAGGGCTGTTTTATAGCATATCAAAGCAAAGGAGATGATTCAATTTACTTCTGAATTACAAGAAAAATTTAGAATTTCCACTGTGTAATTCCTTAAAACCGTTGTATCAGAGACACGTGGGATGTATGCAAATGACCCTTTAAGGACATCAGGTGTTTCAGGTATATGGCAGTTCTGAATGGCTGGAAGGGATCATTTGCATATATCCCTTGTGCCTCTAATACAAGAGGTTTAAGGAATCACACAGTGGAAACTCTAGCTTGGCTAGATTTTTCTTGTGCTATTTACTTCTGAGTTGGAAAACTCCACTGAAAATGGGGCAAATGAGATTTTAGAAATTGAAAAGGAAACCTCTGATTTTTTTATATCTGTTTTATATTATTGCTCCTATATACATTAACAAAGCAAATTCTCAGTGTTAATTTCTTACCGCCTCCTATCATTTTGCCCTTACTGCCACTTCTGCTGTCTATGTATCCCCTTGAGAATTTTCTCCTCTAGCAAAACTCCAATTCATACTACCTTCTACTTCTATGTCAGCTTCATGATAACTTTCTTTTTCTCTGTATCACCTAACAAATATGCACATTACTCAACATTTTCAACCCTGCTTCTTGCTTTTTGCTTATATCTCCTACACCTTCTCTTTCTTATGTCACTCATCCATACTTATAGAATTGTAATTTGACATTTTAAACTTTGCTGCATATGCCAGTTTGTCATGCATTAATATGTGATGAAAATATTTTACTTATTGTAGTTTCTCTTTTGTAATGCTCCCTTTGTTATTGTTTTGTCCATACTATAATTTTAAGCTTTACATTTTTCTCTGTTGTGTCAAAATGCCTGTCTTGTAACTGGAGCTTTTCTGCCCAGGCCTCTGCTGAAAAAGGACTACAATAACTTAATCGGACTATCCTGTCAGTTGTTGTTGTGTCTTTTGGCTTTTCCCGGTTAGGGGTCGCCACAGCGGAACTCCGGTCCGCTAATGATTGGCAGTAGATTTTTATGTGCCGAGTTGCCGGCCCTGACGCACAACCTTCAATGAAAGTATGCCCATTCATGCATGTCTCCACACAGAAGACGCTCTAGCTGAGAATCGAACACAACAGCATCTTACTGTGAGGCGACAATGCTCCCGCAGCACCACCACCGCAGTTCAGTAAAAGCCATAAATAAATAAATATGTACACACTTGTGCCGACAAACGCATACTGTAAAAGAAATACATAACAAGTTTAGCTTGTTTTTATAGCTGGGGACAGTATTGACCAGTTCCAAACTTTATGGAGCCAGTGAGGCCCTCCACCTGTTGCCCTGGAACTCTAAATACCTCTGAGTTATCTTAAGTTTCCCAATACTACCTACCTACCCTTTTAAGTATTACTACTAACTTACATATCTACATTTCCAGGGTGGGGGCCCTTGGGTACAACCTGTGTTCCTGAAGTGCAGCATCATAAAGGAGAGCATTAAACATGGAAGTAACATAGGTATAGAGCCTTGATCACATAATTTAATTATGCATCTTTGTATTTGATGAAGGGGTGGAGGCTGAATTGACTACTAATATTAGTAGACCTACTCACAAAGTATATAATAAAAAATATAATTAGTTATGGCTACTCCTTAGGAAACAAAAATCCTACATTTTATTTGCCTACTTATTGGATAGTTTTCAGCCATGTCAATTCCTAAAAGGCACAATAGAACAAAATAAAAAAAACAACAGAATCATCATTTCCCTCCAGTTTTTTCTATACTGGATTCATGAAGTCAGGTCAGCTGCTGCCACCTCTCTCGATTCACTAACACTGTCTCATCTTCTTCAACACTCATACCTGATGGTTGCAGGTCTTCTGTCACACAGGCATCATAGACCGCCATCTTTTGACTGGGTGACCTCATTTCATCTTGCCTTCTCCCCTGTCTTTCCCAAAACATCTTAATTAAATCATCTTCTACTTTCTTGCAGATAATGCCTAAACCACTGCAGTTTGTTCTTTGACTTTCAGTACAATTGGTGCTACTTTGACTACTGCACTTATGTCCTCATTTCTTCATCTGTCCCACACTGTGCATGCTATCGCCCATCTTAGACACATCATCTCTGTCACCTCTAGCTTTCTCAACTACTGTGCCTTTACTGACAGGTTTCTGTAACATACAGTAGTACTGGTCACACCATTATTTTGTACACCTTGAATCTTAGCTTCTTTGGTATTTTTCTGCCATGTACTACACCTGACACTGTGTGCTAATTGGCTGCAGCCCCCCCTTATTCCAGCTTTAGCCTCCTCATTTAGACTTCCCTTCTCCTCAACCACCACTGTCAGAAACTTGAAGCTTTGAATCTTTTCCACTAGTTTCCATTCTGTCCCAGATGTCAGCTTCTTCTCATTTTCCCCATTTACTGTCGTGACAACTGTCCTGCCTGTAACTCCATTTCATCCCATGTGCCTTCAGTTTTGCATCCCATTCCCCTATCATTTGCTGAAGCTCCTGCTGAGAGTCTGCTTGTATTGGCACATCATCTGCATATAGAAGCTTTGTTGATCTGTCCCCGCCATCCTGTTTGCTAATGTAGTCCATTACCAGAATGAACAGCAGGCACAGAGCTGTACCCTGATGCACAGCTCTTCCCACTGGAAACCCATCTATAAGTCTGAACATTTTTCATATTTGTGTTATTGGGTCCTTCTACATAGCTTGCTCTAATTTTATCAATGTTTCCAGGACTTTGAGTCATTGCAAATCAGCTTTCTTGAGACCTCATTGTATACTTTTTTTCAAGTCTTAAAAATGTTTTTTCCTATCTACAGCTTTTTCTCCACTATCTGTCTCACGACAAACATCAGGTCAGTTGTGCTGCATCCTGATCTGAATCCAAGCTGCTCATTTTCAATCTTATTTTCTACTACTCACTGCATTCATTTATCATTTGTAGTCTCCGGCACTTTCACTTAGGAATTCTTTTTACCTCTCTACTGCCCAAAATTGTGATGATCCCCTTTGCTTGTGTACATTATCACTAGAATGCTTATTTTGCACTTGTGTAGGATGGCTCTAATTTACCCAACATCTTAATCATATCTGCTATGACCTCATCTGAGCCTGATGCTTTCCTTGACTTCATTTTCCTTAGTGCTGTTCTTACTTCTTTTAGGGTGGGCTTATCTTCCTCTTCCATTTTAGGCTAAGTATGGGGCAGTGCAGCTTTTATTTTCATTCAGAAGCTGCTGGATATACTTCTTCCTTCTGTTTTTGTTATCTGTGGACTGGTGCACAGATTGTTGCAGGCATCCCTTATGAATGGTGTATGATGACTGCTTTCTTTATTTTTGTCTTTGTCTTACAACCTGGTAAAGTTTTTGCATCATCTGTTTAGTCATTTTTGTGAAGCTGTTAGGGTGTCTGTGATGTATTGCTCTTTCAGACCGCTGTCTTAGCCCTCTTTGTTAGCCAATCAGTATTGCTTCATCTTTTCTGTCTTCCCCTTTTTCCTGCACTCCAGCATTCCTTTGATGACTTCCTGGACGTGTGCATTCCACCACCAGCTTTCCTTATGTGCCTTATTTCCCTACCTGATTCAGCTTTGTATTTGTTCTGTAGTCTTCATACATTTTAAATGCTACAGAATAATCAGAGATGTAGTGTTGTTTGTGCAAATTCATGTACAGTGGAATAAGTTATAACAATGAATTGTGTTTAGCTTAACATAAATAACAAGTGTACTAAGCTTGTTATTTATGTTTAGTTTAACATAAATAACAAGCTTAGTACACTTCAGATGTTTTGTAGGTTACAGCATGACCCTGGCTTTGAGTGAGTATCTTAGCAGGTAACAGAATATGCAGCAGAAACAGTTCATAAGTAAATATTAGGAAATCAGTCTGCAGACTGTTACAAGCTAGCCAATAACCAGAGGTCAGAATCAAACCCTTTACTGTGTATCTCTGAGGTAAAACCTTAATCATTATGCCAATCCCTCCCCCTTAAAATAGCCATGCTTCTCAAAGGTGAGAATCAGACCCTGTACCTCATGTATTTAATGTAAACACCTGACCCATTATACAGACCCCCAACCCCCCCCAAAAAAATCTTTTAGCTGGAGTTTAATGAACTCTGCATATTATGTGGCTTTTTTATTTAAGCTCACTTCACTTACATCTCGTGCAGCAGAGATCATTAGCTAACTCAGTTCAGCTCAGGTTCCTGCTTGTTGATTTTCTGTTTAACAGCTTTTGTTTTAATTTTAGACTCACATATAGGATACTGTGCTATAACTGGCATTTTTATGAAAAGCATTTGTTTTAAATAGTCTTGTGGCTGCTTTGTTATTTTGAAGATAATCTGATTTCTGTTGTAATCTCTAGAATCTTTACTTAGTTTGTCTTTTTCATATTTGTAATTCTGTGCAAAGGGTAGGTTAGGTCAGGGTTTGTTTTGTATTTTCGAATAACTTAATTTAGGAGCTGAGAATTAAGTCTGGAGTCCTTGAAAAGACCGTGTTAGTTTTTAGGATGCCCTTAAAAATGAGGCATGTTATTCCATGAGCACATCCTGCATGGAAGATCCTGTACATTTTACTTTTATGTACCTGGTTTCTGTGTGATTTCAGTTCAGGAGATTTTATTATGCTAGGATGTCCAGCCCCATTGCTCAAGAAGCAGAGCTGAACACATTTTATAGCCCATGGTCTGTAAAGCTGGTTGATGATTTTCTGTTAGTGTAATGCTGAAGCTGTCATTCTGTGCCTCTTCATCGCCATAAGCAGTAGTTATCCAGAGTCCCATCCACATCTTCTTTAAGTGAGTTGATCTCTGTATTCACCTGTTCTTGATGAAGCTAAACACACCAGATATATGTGACTGTACTAAAATCCTTATTTCTTTAACTGTGTCCATTTAGTATCACTTTCCTTTCCCCATTTCTCTGTCTTTTCTTGTACAACCTATAGTCTGAAACCTTGAATTTGTCCTTTAGGGGGGTTTGATTGAATCCTTTCTTTGCTTTCTGATGCATATTTTCTTAACTTCTTGAGCTCCTGCAATTGGGTCAGATTTACTGCCTCCCCTGCCCCCCCGCACATTGGTTACTGTACTGCAGCTGAAGGGTGTTTATCCCTAGGATCCACAGTACTGTGTAGTTACTCATAACAGTTTGGCACTTGTACCACAAGAAAGGAGCCAGTCCAGAATAGAAAACCAAGAAAAACAAATGTCTGGACACTGCACGTAAGGCACCACACAAAGGATTGCTGTTCTAAAGAAATCATTAAACCTTGAGAGAAAGAAATAACATTTGTGAGTTTCACTTCAGTTTCTCAGTTTGGCACTTGTCCTAAGTATATCACTTGTTTTTGCTTACTTGTCCTAAAGTGTACCTTTGGAATGCTTCCTTATTCCATACCTAAACAACTTAAACCTTTTGTGTGAACCTGTGGCCTCAACATTAAAAGTTTGGAACAAAAATTGTTTTGTATCATACCTCTCAACTTATAGCAAGGGATCTGGACAAAGCCATAAATAAAAGTGGGACAAAGGCACAAAAATAGGGACAATTTTTAAATATTGCTTTTACACACTTGAAAAGTTGGTAGAATAACAGGTTTTTCATAGCATAAATTTTCTAAAGGATATGAAGTCTGAAACTCAAATGTCTTTCATTATTTTCTAACTTCAGTCTTTAACGCTTTACCACTAATTTGCCAGAAAACCATGATTTTGTGAAAAACGGACTAAAAGTATGAGGCCAAAATCTGGACATTCTGTGAAAATCTGTACAGTTAAGAGGTATGTTTTGTATTGTACTGGAATACAGTAGTAATGGCTGTCACAGATGTGATCATGAAGTAAACAGAAAATGTTTACAACATATAATCATTGTATGACCGACATAGTCTGCACATTTCTTGTCTGGATAAGCTACAGGTAGTACTTATCTAATGAGCAACTCCTACCTCTTCAGTTCATGATAAGGTGGTTTTAAGCTTTTCACATTCAATTAATTTACTTCATTTGAGTATACTTTTTCTACATGAATTTTATTTCAGTCATCACCATCTTTTCTATAAAACAGTACATCCTTATATCACCCCTGAGCTGCCCAGCTAGTATCCTCAGACTGCACCCTGTTACTCACGTGCATTTCTTTTTTTTTTTAAATCATATCCAATGTACCCTTTGATTCTGCAGATTTCTTTAACTTTGAAAGTTTGTCATTTTCCACCTTTGCCTCCTTTCCTCAGGGCTGTATGTGACAGATTTTATTGCTTTTCTCTGAAACTCCTCTCTCCCTCTCTCACACTCATTCTCATGTGTTCTTCTATTGCTGCAGTTTCCTTCATGTGTGCTGTTAACAGCTATCCCTAAAAAGTGAGAATAGCTTCAGTTTTTTGTTTTTGAATGGCACAGTGGTGCAGCGATTTGCATTATCACTTTACAGCAAGAGGTTTTCCGGTTCAATTCTTGGCTGGGGTGCCTTCTGTGCGAAGTCTGCATGTTCTCCCTGTGTTTGTGGAGGTTTCCTCCAGGTGCTCCAGTTTCCTTCCACATTAAAAAGACATGCATCTGGAGCATTTCTCCCCTGGTCTCCACTGAAAATTGGCTCATTTAAAGTTGGACTTTTCTGGTAAACAAATGTTAACTAAATTAAATAAATGCTGATCTTGCCTTTTCATCCCTGTAAAAAAATAAAAATAAAAAAACCTACCTGAATGCTTTGTGTACGGGGCAAGCCCACCTGCACCCCCCACTTGGGGGACTGTGCCCCCCACATCCCCGCTTCTTAAATATACCAATTTCGAGATTGCACTACATTGAAGTGAAGGGAAATATTCCCTATGGTGATCTCCGTTGTAATGTTCGATGTTTCAAAACTTCGCTCATATGATGTCGATCAACTTACAATATAAACCCGTTCTCTCAATTCTTTAAGAGTTCAAGGGTGAATTGCATCAGGCCCACTTGCCTTATGAGCCTTTTCTTTTGAGTTCTTTCTGGACGCCTTCCTTGGAGAACTAAATTGCATCAACTCCCTTATCTTTGCACTACTGCTCACTGTTTTTGTTAATATCCATTTTCTTCCATCGCAAGTGCTAAGCAGGAGTATTTAACAACCCTGTTTTCCTCACTGTATATTTTAGCTTAATCCCCCATTTATTTCTGTTACCTTCACTGTCTTTTATTTAGTAACCATGACTTTATACTGTGTATTGTAGTCTAACTCCAGTTCATTACTTTTACCTCCACTTCCTCTTTTTTCCTTTACTATGTTATGCACATTATTTTTTCCTCCACACACAGAGGAATTGGTTATGTTTTCCTCCATTCATGTTTTTCTTTCTTTTTTACTTCAAAAAATTTAACATATAAACAGAAATACATTTAATACAGTAGTAAATATCAACAATACAATTGTAAAGAAAAGAAAATAGTATTTTTCCCTGAGGGGAAAAAACTATATGCAGTATAGACAACATGCCTGTGAGATATTAACTAAAACAAATTGTGGTACTCCAGAGAATAAAGTTCAGTATTGTAAGTAGTAAGATATTTTATATAAACATTAAACATTATGAGGAACAAATTCAGTAGGCAAGGTTCTACTGAAATAAATCAGAGGTAATATTTTTGTCCAAGGATTCTTGACAGTATCGTAGGAAATAACCTGCTTCCCTTTTATTTTAGTCTTGGTTAAGACTAGTTCTTTTAACAAAGGTAAAACTTCTTCAAAGGATGGGGTGAAATTAATCACCAATGCTTAGTGGTACTTTTCCCTGCCACTGCCAAAATGGTCCAGAGCAGATAGAGATTCTCATTATACAATTTGTGATTACCATTTATATTAAATGGAAGTAAAAACTAGTTAAAGAAAAAGAATCAAACCATAAAGCATTCATGTAATCTTCTATGGAATTGCAAAATGTTTCAAAGAAGGACATTCAAAAATATATGCATCCATCTGCATTAAAAATCTTGGTCCAGCATTTAATGGTGCTGTTTTTATTCATCTTGGCCATTCTGTTTGGAGTTAAGAAAGACTTCTATAAAATTGTTCAAATAGTAAATATACACCAATGTTGAGAACAAGATGTAAATTTGTACTAGAATTTAATATATTTAATTTCTACTCTTGGGTAAGTAAAGAGTTGTGATCCAATGTTATATGTTTCCAAAATTTTCATTTAAATTAGTGTTGTACACTATCGGAATTTTATATAATTTAGAGATAAATTTTCTACCTTAGATATGGTATAATAGAAAATGTGAATTAGTTTAGGGTTTTCTTTATTATCTGAATC
This sequence comes from Protopterus annectens, assembly GCF_019279795.1. Lineage (NCBI taxonomy): Eukaryota > Metazoa > Chordata > Ceratodontiformes > Protopteridae > Protopterus > Protopterus annectens. Next base: position 978,934,686 of record NC_056730.1, read on the forward strand.
TACAAGAAAAAAAAACATTTGTCTTGTGCTTGTATTTTAATATTCTGTAAAAGTAACCAGTCTTGAGGATCCAAATCATAGTCATTTATCAGTTGATGATGATCTTTTATTTTTAGATCTTTAAAACAATGATACCAGCAAGAAAAACTTCTGGTCTCCCAGAAGTCAAGTTTAAGTCTGGAGACTTTATTAAAATATAATTTGGTTATACTAAATGGAATGATAGTTTCAGACCGAATAATCTCAAACCAAATTTCAAGTCTGTTTTGAGAATTGTGATATTTCTGAAATATTTCAAGATGTGGTTCATAAAATGAAAGAATGACTGGGAGGAAGAATTATATTATCTGTTGTTATAAAGATAATGCCAAAAGGATTCACTTGATTTAAACTGCTATTAGTATTAAGTATTATTGTTAGTATTAAGTAGGAAGAAATGTAAGGTTTTCCAGTTTGAGTTATAATTAGAATCAATCCAATTTAAGATAGTTTTAAAAATTGTTATTTTAACATAGGTGTCTACATCAGGAAAATCAGTACCTTTCTAAGTTCCAAGGTTTACTATGACAATGTAGGCCAGCCCTAGGTTTTTTGCAAACCATAGGAATTTTAATAATTTTTATTAATGTCTTTAGCAAGTGACTTAGGATATAGAGTTAATGCTTGTATTATATATAATAGTTTAGAAAGATAATCATTTTATTAATTGCAAGGATATTATAGTTTTGTTCCATTTATTAGCTAGACTTGAGATTGTTTAAATTGTTTTATAATTTGTAGCTCTTATTCTGTCAGTAGTATTCATTATAATTATTCCTAAATACTCAAATGAAGTGACTTGTTTACCTGTGATATATATTTTTTGTGTTTGTAATTTCCTTTTTTGTTTAGAAATTTAAACTTGAATTTTAGGTTACTAAAGTGTAGACCTGAGTATAACTGAAATAGCTTTATGATAGAATCTAAGCCTTCTAGTGTTGATTTTGAGTTGGGAAGTGTTAGTAACATGTCATCAGCCAACAGCATAATTTTGGAAGTATAATTTTCTGAAATTTCTATACCTTTGATATTTGCGTTATTTCAAATTAAAATTGCTAGAACTTCAATGGCTATAGGAAATAAAATATGAGCAAGAAGACAACCCTGTTTAGTAGCCTTAGTCAGGGAAATGGATTCAGGTGTGAAAGGCCCTAATTTAATGTAAGCTTTGTTATCTTTATAAATATTTTAATAAGAGAAATGAATTGAAAAGGAAAACCAAATGATACTAAGACTTTAAATAATTCCAATTTAAAGAATCAAAGGTTTTTTCAGTGCCTAAAATATTAAGAACTTTATTTTTTTATTTACAAAATCTATAAGGGTTAGTAATCTTTTAATATTGTCACAAGTTTGTCTTTGATGTACAGATTCAGTTGGTCTAAATTAATGGTTTCTGATATTGTTTTAATCTACCTGAGGACAGACATGAAAATGTTATAGTCATTGTTTAGAAGTGATATGAGTTGGTATGAAGAACAAAGTTGAGGATTTTTGTTTTCTTTTAGTATGGGTGTGGATAGTGAATATTTTCATGAGGGGGGATTATTTCATGTGTATGAACTTGTGTAATGGTTTCGTGTAAAACTGAGATAATAGATGGGGGGAGTAATTTATAT
>NC_056730.1:978943843-978953843 GCF_019279795.1 Protopterus annectens
ATTCATGAGAAACAGAGCACCTCTGTGAAACTGTTCAGGAGGACCATGGACGAGTGGATAGGGCACTTTAAATTCTGACTGGGGATAGCACCCACACCCCTCTTGGATATGGGCAGTCATCACTAAATGCAGTCTTAGGTATTGAGTAGCATTTTCATGGTATTACATTGGGTTAAAATGGCTAGGTTTAAAATGACCACCGGGTCGATAGCCTAGATATCTCCTATGATCCTATCGTACTATTAGAATGCTCCAACCTACATTTTAATGCTTTAAAATCTCAGGTATTTAAAGTGTTTCTGTGGTCAAAAGAGTACAATTCATTATCATGTATCTGCATGATGTAGATGCATATAATTTGTATTGACTGTTCATTCTAATATCCCAAAGGTATTGCAGGGGGAAGCTAGAGACATGCCTTACATTGTGCAGATGTGCAGTGATACAAGGATGCCCCGCACAAGTACTGGCCAGAAAGTCATTCCTCCTAAATGCAGTTAGAAGCAGTAAAGGATTAAGATAAGAGGTCAGTTGTGGTAGCTTGCTGCACCTTGCATATGTTGATCTCCCTGTCCAGCAAGGAGTTGATGCTCTGTGCTTTGTCTTTAGGCAGGCAAGAATGGATAGGTAGCTCCTCACCTTCTTAAATTGAAGAGAGAGTCTAAGGAGGCAAGCATTACCCTTTCCTTTATGCTTGAGCTCATTGTTGCATTGAATAGAGTGGACCTTCATGTCTCAGAGAGTACATCTGTCTCCTAATTTCTCCAAGGGTATATCCCACATTTTGTTCCAGAGTTAGGTGGGGAAGTAAGGACTGAATGGGACAAAATGGAGGGGTGGGTGCAGGAGCCATCATCTTGTGATGACTGGCCAAGCTCCCTGTCTTGGAAAAAGAGATATGCAGTGACATCAGAAGCACATGTCTCACACTTCAACACATCATGCACTAAATGTCTATCCCTTTCTATCATTTTTAAGCTTTGCTTCTGCCTGAGATCATGTTGGCAGAGAAAAGATCCATACATTCTTCCAGGGATAGGACTTCTAACAATTGATTACTTCATCCTTTTCCCTGCAGCTAGCCCTTTCAACACCATGGTGTCAGTTCTGAACCAAGGTCACTGGAGCCACAGACTGGCACTCTGCCTCGGTTCCATTCAGGGGTGGTCATATACTGTTTTATACATCATATATGCTATCCATATGTCTTTGGCCATCATGGTGAACTTTGCCAGGCTATCCTGGTCCTCCACTTAGAGGCAAGATGCTGTTTGCTAAACCCTGTTAGGAAATTACTGAGGATATGTCGAGGAAGGAGTATATCTTTTACCACTGCTTAGGTTATGCACAGCCCTCTTCTTTCCTACTCTGTAAATTGTTTCAGTCCTTTAAGAGGAAGGCCACTGGATACCATAGACACACCTGCTAAGTGTCACTAGACCATTTGCACTTCTTCAGATCCTCTCTCAGGACATAAGCACTTCATAAGAGCACTCCTACCCAATCAGGCTCTCAGCAGTCTTCCCTGGGTTCGAGGGTGGTTCTCTGGATTTGTAGGTTCTGATGGACTTTGTACCTCTTAGTAATAGGCCCTCCTGTGGAACTGCTCAAGTTGTCTACATCACTTCCTCCTCTTACAGGACCATTCTGAATTAGAGTCATTGCTGATGCTATGCAGATTTGCTGTGTGCTTACCACAGAGGCAGTAAAAAGTCTTCCACTTGAGAGAGTGAAGAATGCGCTCTTCCTTTCTTTTCCATATCCTTAAGATGTTGGGGTGCATTTCATCAAGCTGTTTATTAGTGTAATTTAAACTTCTTCTCAGTAGTGTATTTCACTTGGTCAGTGTTCCAGATTTTACATTGCTGATTCTGTAGCAATTTTGCGAGCAAAACTAATACCTGTTAGCACATTAGCCCATAGGAGGTCCCAGCACTTTGTACACCTCTTTCAATACAATATGCTTTTAGCTGATATTTTCTGTGTCAAGGGAATTTATAAAGATGTTAGTCATGATAGTAGACATTCTCCAGCATTACAACCTTGTAGCATTTATTTATCTATTTGTTTGGACCTGACTTAAAATGAAGACACACAAAGACCCTTTTGTATTATTGGCTTTGCCCTGACTGTAGTCACATGGTTTCACTTTCAGTTTGGAAATGTCTGTCATCGGGTACAACAGTTATTTTTTGGCAGTACATCTTCCTTATGGTGGAAAGACCTTAAGATCTCAGAATATGACTACCGGCTAATTATATTAGCTCTTGGAGTATTGATTCTTTTAGGACATTGAGGCAGTGGAATGTTATTCAGACAAGTAAGTTTGAAGGAATTACTGATACTGCCTCTCTGCAAGGAAGCAGTTAGGGTGTATGATTTGCCTACCACTTGGAATGTTTTGTTTGTCATCCAAATCACAAGGCAGTCCATTGTCCGGGCAGACTGACACAGTACTTTAGCACTCCCCTAGTGCAGTTTAGGATTTGTAAAGACAGTCTTTCAGAAGCAAACTTTTATAGAGGTTGATATTTTTACCACCTGGGAACATGCAGTGCTGACACAGTGGGATGTAGGTGCCATATGCCATCTCAGCAGAATGGGGAGAAACATCTATTTTGCATTCCTTTCTGCTTCCCTTATGCATTACCTGCTGACAAAGTTTGCACAAATGACCCAAGGTTTATTTTTCTGCAGTAAACCAGAAGATCTGGCAGAATATCTCAAATCTTTTAAATTTTGGTGTCTCCAGAAATGGTTTGGTTCCAGCGTCAACACTGTGGCTAAACAACCATTTATTTGTGAATGTTTAGCTAGTGCCGTAGTTTCTCTTTAGTCAAAAGATCTCCTGAAGGAGAACTTGGAGGTGCTAGAGGCTGTAGAGATGCATATGAAACAAATGTCCTATAAAACCAAATGAAAAATTATCTCCATCTGGACTGAGACATATCATTTTCCATGTCCTTATTTGTAACTGTCTCATGTTGACTTGTCCTGCCTTTGGAATTTGTGTGACATAGGCCTCATTTGCTTCACTATCATTATTCATTCTTTGGACAGTTTAACATATCATGATTTGATGAAAGGCAGGTATTTTGCTTAGCAGAGACTAACAAAACAGTTATGAAGGGGATCCACCATCTGTGGATTTTTTTGAAGAATCCATCTCCTCTTCAGGATCTGAACTTCTTGACTAACATGTAGTCATATGCACCCTTTGAACCATGTAGTGCCATTGGAATCCACAAGTGGGCTTTTACCTTTCTTTCAGGAACTTCAGCAACAGGTGAATAATGAGGGAGAAATGTGGATGTAAACAGGAAGAATCCCTTCATTACAAAGAGAATGTATCTGTAACTCAGACCCCCCTGTAATGTTAGAGGAAAAAAACTCCATTAGCAATGCATTGACCCATATGTCAAACAGGTCAGATGCTAGGCAAAAACTTAAACACTGTCTGAAAAAGACTATGACATATCTCCCTTGAACATGGCAGGGAGAGTCTTACAGTTGCTAAACAGACCATATCCAATTGGATTATTTACCACATTGTATTTCCATACCAGAAGAATGATAATCCCTTGAATAACGTGATGACAGAATAAGTGCCTAATGAAATTCTTTGGACAATAATTTGTATATTTTTCTTTTTTGTTAACTAAGTAAATAAACTAGTCACAAGTATCTCGTTTTAAGGTGACCTAGGAGTTCTGTCTGGTAAAGTGACTTGCTCAGAGCTGCACTGCACAGTGGGCAAATGGAGATTGGGGGATTTAAACTCACAACTACAGAGTAAGCTAATACCCTTAATCCTTTGTGTTAAACTGCAATCAACTTGTAATCCTCACAGCAGGACAACTAATTGCAAATGTTGGTGAATATATAACAAGTTTGAAGTTGCAGTATTTCTGAGTAAACAACTAACTCTGAGAAATCTTGGTGTTATATAAGTAACCAGGCTGTGGGGTGTGCAGATAGGTAAAGCTCCCTGCAGAAACCCTTAACAGTATTGCAGAATGCATCATAATCAACTGTTGTCTTGTTTTAATAACATTTTTCCCTCCCATAGCATTGCGACTGGCAGCATTTGGTCTTTGGCGTCTGATAGTGAGCCTGGCAGGACATTTCATTTGGGTTGTGGCTGGTTACATTGCTTATTTCAGGGACATGTATATGTCCGATATCTATACTGGATTATTCTTATCAGTGTATACTTTTTGTAGCACTCCTATCTGAAAGTACACCACATGCAGTGATCTTTTCTTTTGGAAGGCTCTGATTCAGAGCATCCTGTCCTGAGATCTTTCTTATGCCTTTAAGTTTATTTTGTGTGCTGTGTTTTTTTTTTTTCAGTGTTTTGGTTTCTACCCAGGTATTCCACCCACTGCAGAAGGCCAGTCAAAGTCAGATAAAGCAGATGTACTTGCCATGTCACTTGATCTTAGAGAGTTATCTTTAGTGGTTGCTTTATTCCCACCACTTGTTGGGCTATTTGAAATGCTTTGTCATTCTAGCAAAACCTTGAGTAAATAAAGTTTAAGTATTAGTTCAGTATTCATTCTTTGTTGACCAGGTTAGTCCCACTAGGCTAGTGGCCTCCCTTCAGGGGAAACCCAAGGTGATATTTGTACTGCTAGGTTAAATTTGGTCAAAGCATCTGTGACTTTCCCCAGTCTTTTCAATAAGTGCCACAGGATCTTTTACATCCACCTGAGCTACCACCAGCTCAAGTGGATAGGATGGTTTAACATCTCATCCGAAGGGCGACATACTCAGGAGTGTAACGTCCCCATTATGCTGCACTGCAGTGTGAGCAAGCCATCTTACCTGGTCCTTGTTTTTTAGTATGTCTTCTTGCAGAAGTAACCCATTGTTTGAGTGTCTGTAAAGGTTTAAGGCATAGGGTTTCCATGTGTAATTTATTGGTGGATGTGTGTGTCTGGAGTGTGAAAATTCAAGAATTTAAGAAAAGTTACACCACGAAGTGTAATAAAATGCATCCTCATGCTTCATCCAGTGCAGAGGGCCATCTTGAAATCATGTATTTCTTTTACTCTACTCACTGTAACTTGAGGCATATATTTCACTAATGACTGCTGTCTCAGCCTCTCATCATTAGCATTTCCTCCAAGTCATTTGTTTTGTTTACAAGGTTTCTAACTTTACAGCATCAATCAGTTTGACATTAGTATATTTGATAAATGCAGTGCTTAACTCAGGTTTGGCTTCTTACATTGCAACATCCATCATTCTACCGTTAGTAAATCAGATTAAGTGTAGTGCTTAGCTCAGGTTTTGTTCTACCTTGTATTCATTAATCTACATCATTTTCTTCCACAGATCTTTCATGTCAGGATCTATACTGTCGGAATTTTGTACCAGTTTTCTGAAACTGATGGAAAGGAGGTAATGACCTTCCTTTGTCTAGACACATCCCAGTTTGTAGCTTCCAAGTTTAAATGGAGTTTGCTTGATTTGTTGATTGCTCAGATGGATGTAAAAGATCGTATGGCACCTACCGAAAAAAAAAAGAGTAGTGGAAATTCCCAAGTACCTTGGCCAAATTTCTCTTAGTCACTATAAATACCACAATGGATCTTCTCTGAAAAGGGGATGCTCTCCTAGTGTGACTTACCCGGTCAACTGACATTAAATAAATTAATTAAATTTGTAAACTGCATCCTGATGTTCCCGTAACATTTAAGCCTGGATATCATTGTCTGCCTTGCTTATGTAATATCTGTTTTGTGAAGACTCTTCTGTTTCTCATCACAGTTGTACAGCTATGTGCTGTTTAGCTAAATAAGTCTAAACTCTGTAGTTCACTGCCTCCTTACGAGGTTTGTCCAATGTGCATGTAGAACTACCTGGATGCTACTTTTTTCTTCCTGATTGGCGGGCTGAGAGTTGATCTCCTAGCCCTTCAGGCCCTGGAGACATTCCATAAGCCCTCAACTTTCCTAATGAAAACAGAGAAGCAGGTGGTGTGATACCTTAAGTACTGGGGGATTTATTCCTGCCCCTTCTTAAGGGAACTAGTAAGCTGAAGCATTCTCTTATTGGTGTTGATTTCCCAGGGCAACTATGTCCTCGCATATGCTGGGTCACCATCTTCAGGAAATAAGGCACTCCAGCAGCTGACCTGTTTGACATATGGGACAATGCATTGCTAACAGAGTTCTTTTTCCTCTAACATTACAGGGGTGATTGAGTTACAGATGCATTCTCTTTGTAATGGAGGGAGGCTTCCTGTTCACATCCCCATTTCTCCTTCGTTATTAACCTGTTGCTGAAGTTCCTGAAAAAAGGTAAAAGCTCATTTGTGGATTCCAGTAGTGTTACAGAAGAGCTGGGTTTCAGATCCCCAGGGCTTTTGAATCTCAAGTTCTGTGGATGTGATTCCAAGCACTAGACGCTTCCCTGTATCAAGAAACACTGAAAGTGCATTTACTTCTCTGATTTCTGTTAAGTCATGAAAGTGAGATCTTTGTGGTTTTACAGGCTTCCAGAATGCGTTTAGTTTTGTTTGCCTGACTACCAGGTGGAAAATGTTCCCCATCTTTACTGACAGATAACTTTTTTCTCTTTTGTAGGTTGCAAGTTTACCTTTTCTTCTTCAGGCACGTCAGATCTTGGCTATCAGTGCCACTCAGTGCATTGCCTACTCATTTGTGTTCCTCCTTAGCCCTTTTTAGGTCCATCTCTACTATCATAGTTCCTCCAAGTTTCTGATGGTCCTCTTTTACTCTTCTGCAACTCCTTCATCAGATTTCTTGTTAAATGGTGATAGCTTAGTTTGTGTGTTATCTTTGTAGGTTATACTATCTGATTCTTAACCTAAATGTCTTCACTTCCATCTGTTGCCATTTTCTGACTCTTGCACAGTTTATATGCTGTTTATTTGAATTCCTTGTTAGCATGTATTGCCTTCTTCAGCTGTATTAATTATTTGAGAATCTAGCTATACTCGCCTTTTTTAGTTTTTTGGACCTGTCACTACCTTGTCTAGACCATGTTGATACAATGTGCTTTCATTTGTCGTGAATGACTAATGAACAAGCTCTGTCCTGTAAGTGTAATCCTTCAGTCTGTATGGCAGAAGTAATGCTGTCCAGCAGATGCTGTAGGGGATGCAGCTTAGTTGCTGGCCTTGTGTTGCTTTCTACTGCCGTTCTTTTTCTTTATAGTACACTTCTGTAAAAAAAAAAAAAAAAACTTAGTATGTCTTTCCTTCCTTTCTGTCTGTATTGTGCCAGGACATTAAAAACGTTTATTGGAATACTGAACTTTCATAACTGACTCTGCTTTCTGCACCCAAACCCCTCACACTCTGACTTCTGCCTATAAACGGGTATGATATTACATAGTATTGCTTTTCCTCAGAGGCAGTTCTTTCTGTATCCATCGACTAATACTTGAGCAGAGTAAATATGCTCTGAATAATTAAGTTGCTTGTATGCTTTGGTTATAAATAATGAGTTCCTAGATCAAACATTTGTTGTGTTCCTGCCTTCTGCTGTTTTCCTCATGTTATTTAATGGATATGTGAACTAATCCATGTGGGCCATTTTCAGAAGCTACTCAAGCTACAAGCAGACAGAAAAATGCAGCTAATGAACAATGCAAGTATATATACATGCGAAAAGCAGAAGAGAGCAAGTTAGAAGTGCTTTCTTCCATCAAATCTTGATCAGTAAAAAATGTGATATATCAAGTCAGTACTCTAAGCAGAAGTTATTTATGCAGTTGAGGTAGTTGCTAGCCACTTAGTGAGAAGTGTCAGTCATTCAAGAAAAATCCTGTAAAACACTAGCACCTAGCTGTCAAGTGAAGTCTCCAGTTTAGTTGGTCTGTAAATCCCCCACTAGCTTGGTTAGCTAACCAGCAGTAAGCCACTTAGAATTCCATGTGCATCTATGAATAGTAGGTTGAATGCTTTTGTTAAGAGTCGCATGACGTCACTGCGCACCCTTAATTACAGTTCAAAACAGAGACATCAGCAGGGATGAGGGAGGCAGTACTAATGGTGCATGGAATAAAATCATTGACCCGTTGACCAGTGACAGCTTGCTGGATTGAAAATTCAGGAATACTTTTACAGAGAGAATATCATTCTTCATTTTATTTTATATAGATTCTCACTTCTGTACTTTACTTCTCAATCTTTCTGCTGACTTGTAATTTTTTTTCAGCTTTGGCATCAGGCAGGCCCTTATAGCAATTTAGCAACTTTCCTTGTATGTCATAAAAAATATTTTTAATCTTCCCTTTGCCTGACACTTTAACTGAAATGAAAACTTTTATCTATTGACTGAATAATCTGTGGCACTTGCATCCATTTATTACTGCCACACTTGGTATTTCTAGCTGGTTTCCTTCAGGCAAGCTTTATCATTTGTCTAAACTTTTGCTGCAGTCCAGCTGGAAAAAGTTGCAAACATCTGCAGACAAATGCATTTTTTAATTGCTGTCACAGCTCAGTAATGTTCATTTTTAATGCACTAAATGTTAACTGTTGTGAATAAACAAAGCCTTGTAGAAGCAGTATATTGCTGCCTTAATTATCACATTTGCATTTGAAATTGTAGTGTACATTTCACATGACAATTTTTTTTTTGCCTCTGCATTTTATTGCATCTCACAATTTCTAGTCTAAGTGGTCAATGACCTTTTAAGTTTCAGAACATTTCCATGATCACATCTATGAGTGGTCTGTTTTTTATTGGTATGATGTTTTATTTATACTTCAAACCACAAAACTTGATAAATACAGTACTCAAATTACTGTCACAAAAAGGCATCACAAAGTCAGATTGATCTTTCTGTGGGGGTGTACCTTGTCATAATGAATAAGAAAAACGTTTGTAGCAGAAGTAGTTTATATATATATATGTGTGTGTGTGTGTGTGTGTGTGTGTGTGTATGTACGTGTATGTATATGTGTGTGTGTGTGTGTGTGTATGTATATCTATGTATATATATATATATATATATATATATATATATATATATATATATGTATATATATGTATAGCGAGAGAGAGAGAGCGAAAGTCGTGACATCCACACAATTACTGGAGTTCAGAGCACTATATTGATAAATCTGTGACTTTCACAAATACTTTTCTCTTGCATGTGGTTTGACAAAGAAACTTGTGTCCTGAGAACCAGTTTTGCTTGGCGAGTCTTACCTGATTTCCAGAGAACAAATAGCAGATTATCTGGATCTCTGCAATGTAAAGATGTAATATGTATTGTAAAATGCACCAGTTCTCAGAATATGGTATACAGAAAATGTAGCCTGATCATAGTAATGTACTTTGAACATAATACATGCAAATAAAATGTATTTATAGAAAAAAATGTTTACTGCACATAATATAGAAGATTACAGTTAGGTTTCTGATTGTAACTGTGTTATGTGTTCAGGCCATGGAAGCCAAGAAATTGGTCTTCAGAATAAAGCCAAATTAACAAAGTAATTGGAACTGTAATGAGAGATTCACATAATATCACAAAAATTACTGTGCAGTAAAACTAACAAGAGACAAGGTATTATCAAGAAAGTGTAAATTAGCAAAGGAATATAAAAGAACACATAGATCACCACCATGGAAACATGGACTAAAAACAAATGTTTAACAATTATGAAAATACTATTATTAATACTTATTAATACTAAATATTAGAAGAATACGGAAAAGGAAATCTGTCTTAAAAACCTAATAGAAAACTGAATGATCTAAAAAAAAGCATGGCATCAAAACAAATCAGGATTTGAGTTACACCAGTTCTAACAATAAATCAAAAGACTCTGCAAAGGCCAAAAAACTTGAGATACACTGAGAAATGTAAAGAAGAGGTACAAAACAAGTAGATCAGGGATGGTGCAAAGAAGTTCTACAGGGAGCTAGGAAAGAAAACAAAAGAAGTTCAGACACCATCAAGAATAGAGGAAATTAGTAAATTCTTGAGAAATATGTATGAGGACCCAGCAGAA
>NC_056730.1:978958843-979078843 GCF_019279795.1 Protopterus annectens
TAAGCCCAGTAGAGAGGGCAGTTCTTTGAGTTTACTTTGGCCTGGAATTCCATTATTAGGGGAACAGTAGGTTGTAGGCCCAACCACTCTTCAACACAACCTGAGCACACAAGTCTTTGCACAGGAGTTCTACTTGCAGCCTAGTCCATCTCAGTGAAGCTGTTTGGACAGGCCTTGACTGTACTGCTGTGAAAGGCTGAAGAGGCTATCCCACATTTAGGACCGTCATGGTAGCTTTATTCACTGGTGAGTTTGTTGCAGTTTGTTAATGTATTACTTCCCAGAAATTTGCGAACTTATGAATGGTGTTACATTAGTAGTGTATGACAATTCCCTTCATCTCCTTAAGTCATTCAAGCTTGTATCACAAAAGCGGAACAAAAAAATGCTATTTCAAATACTCAGTTGCTCACAAACTCAGAACAAATGAGCTTGAACTTTTAAATGTATGAGCAAATGCATTGAAAAATGTGAGCATTTTTGCAATGAGAGAGCTTCCATTCATCCTCCTCAGTACTCACCTTCCCTTTTTATTCTCAATCTGAGGTTGCATTACCGCAGAGAAAGAGAGATTACTGACGGGCAGTATAAAACATGCCTTGCTTTTTCTGAGAAGCTGCAAGATTTTTTTTCCTCTTTCCAGCTTGGCCATTAAGCCACTTCTCTGTCTACTGACCCAGTTATCCTTATCTCCAAAGTCCTATTTCCCATGGAGGCTCTTGTGGATGTCTAGCCATGCTGTGCAAGCAAGTGGAGTGGAACGGGCTAGCAGAGACATCATCATGCTTCATTGAAGGGTTTTTTTTTTTTTTGCTCATGTCTCAACCCTTCACCCCCACCCCTTTTTGCTGATGCACCTCTTTTATGGGCTAATTAGGCAAAAGGAGGGTCATGCCAGGAGAGTGCCTTACCCTGTCTGGAGGGCAGCTGTGTCTTTCCCCTTCCCTGATTGCTGCAGCCCACCATCTTTATCTTTAAATCCTGGCCTCCACCAGAGCTCAGTAGATGATGCCTTGCACAGTCCGTCCTCTTCCAGCTTAGACACACCCATCCTTCCTGTTAATCCACCAGTTAGCTGAGCTGCTGATTACTCCACCAGAACTCACTGGATGATGCCTTGCACAGCCCCTCCCTTTCCAGCATAGATATACCCATCCTCCCTGTTGCTCCAGCAGTTAGCTAAGCTGCTAATTGAACTATGGTCACCTGGACTATAGTCGGGACATTATCCCTGAATACCACTGGAGCGACCGGAGGCTTCCAAATTGGAGTACCTACTAGAGAGAGACATGCAAGCATCAGTGACTCATGTATATGTAACTCAACATACAATGATAAGAGCAAAAGACCACCTTGTCTCTTTTGCCTAAGAAACTTAATCTACAAGGTTTGATAACCCAAGAAAACTGATTATAAACCATATATTTCTGAAATAACTTGAAGGATAAACTGTGGTGATATACCAGAACAGAAGTATGTGTAAGTTATGTTTTTAATCAGAGTTGAGAGACTGTAATTTATTCTTAGGCATGAAGCTAGAGTTACAAAACTAGAGCCTCCACCCTACTCTGAGCAAAATGCACTGTACACACACCTCTGTGTTTACAATTATATTAAGGTATTATTTTTAGGATTCCATGTCACAGGTATGAATGCTGTGGATGCAAACCCTACTCATACTAAAACAAACAAAAAAAATACATCTGAAGTGCATGGTCTTTGCAGGTCTGTCAAACTCTTGCACCCCACTTTTCTTAATATAATCATCTTTATGGTCACTGTATATTAGAGGAAAGAAAATTTCCCTTGCAGGTACCTCATTTGAAGGCGGTATGTTTACATTCACTTATAGTTGTAAAAATAGCTGTGCAAACATTATATATGTCCATTATTTAATTCTTAGGTCGCATCTTCTAAAAAAAAAAAATGTACCGTACATGGTTTTCTTCAGTTGTTGTCTTTCAGCTTTTCCCGGTTAGGGGTCGCCACAGCGGAACTCCAGTCCGCTAATGATTGGCAGTAGATTTTCACGAATGCCGAGGTGCCAGCTCGATGTTCAACCTTCAATGAAGGCACGCCCATTTACGCATGTCTTTCGAATGCCCACCCAACCGCGGGGAGGACATGCAGACTCCACACAGAAGGCACTCCCTGCACTCTTTCATTGGACATTAGTGCCACTTATGAACTAATGCTATCTCCTCCAGGTCTGTGCCCATGTTAATTTCAAAACACTGTGACTATACTCCAGGTCTGTTACCCACACCCATAAATTTGTTGCACCCAGTCCCTTTCTTATTTTTGAAAGTACCAGCCATCTATGCATGCTGATTTTTCTGCAAAGGTTGTTAAATACTCCGATACATTCAGCTTCTTTTTCCATTAAATTTTGCACTAGTTGTATTTCTAATTTTGTTTTTAATATTTGATCAGTTTTGCATAAAGACAATGGCTCATCTTTTGATGCATTTTATTTAACTGCTACTTATGCATGGGTAGTCTGGTTAGGTTTATGTAATTCAGTTTATGCTTCTAATCACTACAAAAAACTGCACTACTTATATTTGTAGAGCTGTCACTGAATTGTATCTGTTCTTTAAGTGGTGCTTTTTACGTACATGTTAAAAGTCTGGATCATGTTCAAGTTATTTGACCTACCTGTCATAAATGAATGAATAAATAGTGTAATGTAACTGTCACATTGTTTGGGCTTATTCATTTGCTGTATCAGGAAACATTAAATTATGGGACATTTGATATTAAAAGTTTCAAGGACGAACGCAGAATCAAAGAAAGTGATGGATGTGAAAAGTTAGTGCCACTGATTCGCTAATGGTACCTCCTTTAGATCTGTGCATGTGTCCAGGAGTAGGATGCACAGAACACTGACGATATTAGTTTTGTCTGGTACTGCAATGTGAAGATTTGGCTGTGCCACATGTAGTAGAACTTTGCAGACATTATCAGGCTGCTACCTTATTTTCTATCAGCAGGACATAGTCCAATATGATATTCTACTAGCTTGGTGGTGGACATTTTCAGACTTAATTGCTACTTCCTCACTGTAAGCAGTACTGTATCCAAACACCCTGTTTTTGAGTCTATGCCTATTAAGTACCCTGCTCCTCCAGTAGAGTATTTTCGGTACTTTTGTATTATCGCAACCAGATTCGAAGCTAGGGAGGTGGCTCATTTCCAAGCCCTTTTCCTGCAGAAATATGTTGTCAAAGTTATTTGGGAAGTGTGTGTCACTGAAGTGTCTTTCATTACAGTGAGTTTTACTTGAACATCTTTAGCTCTATGTGGAAATGAAAGACCAAACATTTTACCGATTCCAAACAAGTCGATAATACCTAAGTAACGATAGGTGTTGACAGTTGTCCAGTTTCTAAGAGCAATGTTTAAAATACCTCTGTCCTTATTTTGGGGGCCTTTGACCCATCATTATTTTACACTTGTGCCCGATTTCTTCAGCTAAAAAATTGAGAGGTATGCGGAGCAATACCTAGCGACCGTGCTGTAAAATCATACCTGTAGTCGTTAGGAGGTATCAGTTGAATGCTACCCGTATGTTATGTAGGTGTGGGTAATACCACTGCCATTACAGTCAATCATGTTATGGTGCCTTGCTTGCTGACGCGGGATTTGTTGTGCTTGTTTGGTTTTACTTCTTTACTCGGCTAGAGCAGAGCAGTTATGAATCAATGCAGTATCCACTGTGGGTTCAGGCTGCAAATGTGTATTTCTTCTCCCAATATTTAAAGGAAGATAGATTAGAAAACTTACAACCACACACTTCACGTCAACGCAATGCGGGGTGACTCGTTTGTCCAGCAGTTATGACAGTTTGGCCTCCTGCTTGTTATCACAAAGTCACATCTTCTTTATTATTTAAATCACCCGAAACAGTCAGTCATTTATGTTTCAGTCCAAATTCATGAAAAGCTTTCTTAGAAACTGGAGAACTGTCAAGAGCTGTTGCTATTTGGGTATTATTGACTGGTTTGGAATCTGATTGCGATAATACGCAAGTATGGTATTTTCTTTCTTCTTTGGGGAGTTTAGGGCAGCTGTCGATAGTGCAGCTCCTGGCTATTTTCATTATTATTCATTATTATTATTATTCATTTTTTATCTATTTTTTCTGCATCTCCAAAAAACCCATGTACTTTGCTGCATCCTTGAAGCATGTTGTTCATGCTAAAATGTGTTTGATCCACTCAGAATAGTGCTGCTGCTACTTAGCATGGTTGATGCCACATGTCTGAACTACCTTTGAACTGCCATGGTTTTGCAACAGATAGTTCACCTGTTCAGCTCAAATGAACTAATCTTAAGTGCTTTACTAGTATTACCAATGAGCCCCGATGGTGATGAGAGAATTTGGCTCATCTGATAAGTGGATTAGCCACTATTTTACCTTTTCCTGTTCCACATTTAAAATGGCCCGACATATTTCTTATGCATTAACTGCTGATTTTATTAAGTAAAAGTCTTCAGGACATTGTTAACACAGTCTTATGAGTATTTCCAGAGTATAGCATAATGCTGCATGTTGATCACTCCTTGGTGTAGGACCTTTGAATCCACAAGACATGCATGTTTTTATAATAGGTCCACAGAGTTGTACAGGCAAAAAATTGTGTGCAGTTTAATTTTTTGTACACACGCTGCACTTTATTCATTGTATATACATTGTCTGAGATTAAGAAAATGAAAAAAATTGGATGTGTGGCTGGCTCTGGGTTTTATTTTACCATATATTGCAGGGTTAAGTTAGCAGCAGTTTTATACGCTAATTTTCTTGCAAGGGTGGTCAAAGGTTTCCATTTTATTCTTCTATAATCGTGAGCGTTGTCTGGGGCAAGTATGTACTCAGTTGGTGTTCTGCTTTTTTTCATTAAATTGCATTTCCTTGCTGCTTTATTTTTACCTGCTTTTGACAAGTTTCCTGCTTCACTGGTCAAAGCAAAATTAAAGTGGGTGCCATTGTGTTTTACTATGGAATGCCTTTTGTTACTATCAAGTGTATATCTCCCAAGGCCTTCTCTGTATTTTTTTCCTACTGTGTGCTGTAGTATGCAGAAAGTTCTTATTTGCCATCTTCTCTTCTGTCTTTTTTTTGTATTGTAATTTAGCATTTACAAGATTTACTTACTGATTTATTGAAACATGATGTTCACAGTTGCATAGACACATGAGAAATGAGGACAGCATTTAAAACCAGCTTACAATGTAGTTTGCTCCACAGCAGAGTTGGCCATAATTTGGCTAGTTTGCAGTGCTGAGTGTCTTTTTCTATGAAAAATAGGGCAAGAGAAAGTGTACCTATATCTTTTGCAAGCTGATTGCAGCACTTAACCAGAGGCTGTATTCTGTAACAATTTGTGCTTGGGACAAGGTATTGCTCTGAGCTTACAGGCAGTCCAGCCTGGCCATGATTTACTTAGAAGGCTTATACTACTACTGTTCAAAGGAAGAGGTGCAAAGTCCTCACTGTCTGCCTTGGTGCACAGTCTTGATTTGAAGAAATTGAATTGGAATGCTCTTTTTATCTGTGGCAGAAATAAAAATTGTTAGAGCATGCCTGAAATAACGGGAATGCTGGGAAAAGCCCAGTGTGGAAAATACTGCTGTCCACCAACTCACTGATGAAAATGGTGACATACTGAGGGCAGCCTGCACAAAGGCCCTGAGTGCCAGTAACAACATAGTTATATGTATAAGTCGACCGCAAGGCTGCATACAACTAATAGATCTGCAGTTCACTTCTGGTCTATTTCATGTGATGTGTGGGAATGTACAGCTATTGCCTCTTCACATAGCGTTAAGTACATCTGCAGCAACCTTTGTCTCTGCACAGCATTGGCCTAGCATTGTACACTAGAATATGTATAGTATGGATCAGGTTCAAAAGATCGACTTTTCCAAATGTAGATCTTCATATGGTCAGGATCATATCTGACATTTTGAAAAGTGAATAAACAAGCTAAGACCAGAAACAGTGTTTTTGTATGAGACATATCCCCATACAGCCCCACAACACCCCTAATTATATATACCAATTCCAAGATTGCACTGCATTGAGGAAAAGGGCAGCTTCCCTATTCCCCACTGCACTGCAAACTCAGCACAAACAGTTTGACTTTTCAAAATGTCATATATCATATCAGACCATATATTGCTGAAGCACCATGCACAGATGGAAGAGCTCTTACAACTTAAGGCTCACTAGTAAAATAAAACATAGTGCCGAAAAAATACTGTGGCCATTTGACTGTATGGGTTATGGCAGTCAGTAATTGGCATATTTCACATAATACTTGAGCTTTGAGCATTTTTGAGGTACACAGTACCTGTTCCATAAATCGGTCATGTTCCAGGACCAGTGACTCCTTAGCTACATTACAGAATACAGATGATGTTATCATAACACCAGAATATAATAAATAATAATGTACTAGTGTCTTTTTATCTGCTAATAATGCTGTGTAGTATGTATTTTCAGTGCCCATTTTTTCTCCCCCCTGCTCAAACAGAATTTGTTGCAGTATAGCAGTGTGATATTTGTTCTGAGGTCCTTTCCCTTTGTACAACAGTTTACAGTAGGGTTATTTCATATAAATGCTAACCGTTCAGGCCGTATGTGGTGGCAGAGACATGGTACCTCTCAGCTGTTCAGATTTTTGCCTCATATTTTTTGGTCTGTTCCTCATAAAATTTTGTGGATTTCTGGCAAATCATTTAGAATTTTAGTGGATAAATACAGACAATTTGAGTTGTAGACTTCATGTCCTTCAGAAAATACATGCTAATGAAAAATCTATTTTTCTCTCAACTTTCTATGTTTGTAATCGCAATATTTACATTCTGCCCTTGATTTCGAGTCATTGCCCCTCACCTCCACCCACTATTTTGGCGGCTTCTAGATTTCATCTGTTGAAAGGTATGATAGGTTTTAATTTCACTGTATGCATATAAAATAAATCTGTTTCACAGAAATAATCTGATACAGTTAGCCAGCAAACAAATTGCCATTTTTGCATTATAGCTTCACTTCTGATTGCTTCATGTAAGAGTCAAGTAAGCTGTAAGAATTTTGGAAATCACAGACTTTGAATTATCCTTGAGATGGGGAAAAAGTCTGCTGTCTGAGAACTCCCAAGAAGGAAAAAAAGTACCTCAGCATGGAATAAGAACTGACAAGTTTTTGGAATAAGAACTGACAAGTTTTTAGTCTAATAATTGTATTGTATTATTTTGTTTATATATTTATTTTATTTTATTTTTAAGGAGAAAAATAAAAATAGTGTGACCTAGGATATTTAAGTACCCAAGGGGGATTAAGAGAATCCAAAAAAGTGTTTTTTTTTTTTAATACAAAATTGTGCAAGCACAAAGCGATACAGTCCGCTAGGTGTTCGTATGGAGGAGTGTTGTTTTGTAAAAAAGGTAATGAATGCTTTGGCTTTTGTGACATATAGGCATGGTTTAGAAATAATGAAGGAATTCAAAGGACAAATAATAAAGCATTTTATGGAGGTGAAAGGAAACACTTGTTTAACAGTAGTCTGTATCTTTACTTTTTGTTTTTATTGGCAAACACAAATGACTGAACCAGGTGGTTCATAACTGTATGTCAAAAGTATATTATTTGTTTATTTTCTCATTGTTTTATTTCACTAGTGCATGTTTTATCCAATTCAGTGATATGAGGGGTAAGTATTTTCCAGAGAGAAATTAGTTTGTTCATTATATTTTTTGTTCATTTGTTAATCAGGTCAGTAGGTCTTCTCCAACCCTTTTCAACCACAACCTGAGCTTCAAGGGCAAGGTTATCTGTTAAATATCTATCTGTCTATAGATAGATAGATAATAAATAGATACAGACAATTTAGTTTAGTCAACCAACATGTTGTGGGAAGACTGGAGGAAATTGTAGTTCTTAGGGAAAACCCACTCAGACACAGGTAGGTGAGAGAGGTTGGCATAATGGTTAAGATGTTTACCTTAGAAACACAAGGTGCAGGGCTTGAGTCTCACATGGGGTAATTGGCTAGTCTTAAAATGGCCCACAAGGGCAGTTAGTCTAGTACTAATCTATGAACCTATGGTAGAACATGTAAACTTTACACATATAATAGATGTAAGGATTGAACCGTGGTCCCTAGAGCTGTCATACAGAGATTTTACCACCCCACTGCCCAAAAGGCAGGGAGTCAATTCTGTACAGATCCATCCTCTTTGTAAGGTGCATGTGCATGCGCTTATTCATTCATATACTACACATATATGTACAGGCAGTTTAAAGGATTGTCAGTTCATGTAACATCATGACTTTGGGGATTGGGAGGACCAGAGCACCCAATGAAAACCCTTGAGGACACAAGAAAGACGTGAAGTACACACAGAATTTACCCCAGCTAAGAACCAAACCAGAAAACCAAGAGTTTTAAGGTATCAGTGTTAAACAGTACCATACCTCTAAACCTCTTAGAACATAAAATCTGGACAAAGCCATAAATAATGGTGGGACAAAGGCCCAAAAATAGGGACAATTTTAAATATTGCTCTTACAAACTTACAAAGTTGACAGCATAACAGGTTTTGAATTAGCATACATTTTCTGAGGGGTATGAAGTCTGAAACTGAAGTATCTCATTATTTTTTTACTTTACCTGTCAGTGATTTGCCATAAAACTACACTTGTATGAAAAAAGGACCAAAAATATGAGGCAAAAATCTGGACAGTCAATGAAAATCTGTACAGCTGAGAGGTATGAGCAGTACTCTGCCCATATTGTTATAAAATTTGGAATGTTATTCTGTTAACTGACTTCCCATGTTTCTTGGCATTAGTATTTGGAGTGCAGAAATGCATTTGGCTTTTGTGCATTAACCTGTTAACAGATGTTCCCTATGAAGTCTGAATTTTATTACTTTATTTGCGTATGTGTCATACATAACAAGATTTGTGTAGTACTGCTTTAAAGTTAAATTAAGCAACACATTCTCCCTTTGTTTCATAACAGAACTGGTACTATTAGATGTATTACTTGCTAGGAAGTGTAGAATGCTTAACTCCCAGAGGCAGTGTTGTAGTGAGGGCAAGCTATATCTGATTTTCTGTTTGCTTTACTTAGCTTAAGTATAGGTTGGGGACTATCTAATGTTCTACCTGGTAAAAAGCATAGTTTATACTGAGATCTGCTGCTTTGGATTCTGCCACCTTGCTTGTGACCCACACTGTTATAATAATAATAAACTGCTATAATATAAAGCTATTTTGTCATTTTCTTTCATTGCTGTTTTATTTTATCACCATACGTTGTTTATTACATTACAGGCCACCTTATTAACACCTTCATTGACCCCCATTAAAGGCTCTTTACTACCTTCCCATCCTGAGTTGCTTTAGAAAACTTTTCCAAATAAAACCTGTAATATTGGATCTTCTGTGTTGTCCCTTAACGTTCCCCTGAACAGTATTTGCTAATTTAGCAGTGACTCTGCTATTCTGGATAGAGGATTTTAAGAAACAGTTTTCAAATCACATTTTTCATGAGGCTCTTTTCATTAAAGAAAAGAGTGTTGTGTAGACAGTTCTTTTTCATTTTTGTGTACCCAGGACTCTTGACTGTTTACAAGAATTGGAAGAGCTGTTTCTCACAAAGCTATGCCATGTGAAGACATACACAAAAGAGAAGCAAATTCACATAGAGAGGAAAGGGGGATGATCTTAATGTAAGTGATTCAGCTTTGATCATCGCTTATGACTGGTCGCTGTGAAAAGTCATTCTGAGCACACAGGTTTTGCCAAGTAATATAAAGGCCATGAAAATTGGATGAGACAGTGATACCCCCCACATACTTTTTAATCAATTCTGAATGAAGTATTTCCTGTCATTTTATGGAAGTTGAGAGGTCACAAAGGTCAGATAGGCTTGCATCTGTTGTTATTTGAACATGGATATCGTTGCCTAGGGCAGAAGATGAATATTAATCTGAAGACGTTAAGGATACTGATGATACAGCTACTGCTCAGACTACATTGTTCATATCAAAAGACTGAAAATGTTTGTACATTTAAATGAAACTAAAACAGGTTGTCATTTCTAAATGTGTCTACATTAACTACTTTCAGATATGAAAAACACTTAAGCTTAACTTGTTAGTAATGAATTGTTTATACATCTAAGTCCTTCTGGGTTAGTAGCATCAAATCTACATTTTTGTTGTTTCACAGCATAGAGTAATTTTAGTACATTAAGGAAAAAAACAGGCCAGTGTGATTTGTTAGTATTACAGTATTTTTTTTTTCGTTATAACATTTAATACAAGGTACCCTGAAATTAAAACACGGAAGCTGCATTAAATAATCTGATAACCCAATTCAAGAGACAGTTGTACCTTGTTAGGGAAAAAATAACCAGTGAAAGTAACAACAGACCATTGTGCAAAAATAATGCTATCACTGGACAGATGAAGATGTAAGGTGTAGTTTGTATGTGTATTACAGTATTTTTTTTTCGTTATAACATTTAATACAAGGTACCCTGAAATTAAAACACGGAAGCTGTATTAAATAATCTGATAACCCAATTCAAGAGATAGTTGTACCTTGTTAGGGAAAAAATAACCAGTGAAAGTAACAACAGACCATTGTGCAAAAATAATGCTATCACTGGACAGATGAAGATGTAAGGTGTAGTTTGTATGTGTAAGAGGAGATGTAGTTTTGCGGTTTGTTTCTGTCTGGCATATTTTTCTACAAGCCTTGAGCTCCAAGTACCCTTCTGTTACTCCGTTGAATTTTGACTACTTCCTGGTCTGCCTTGAAGAGGGGAGCTGTACCAGTTCTGTAGCGAATTAAGTTGTTGTATCTTTCAGCTTTTCCCGGTTAGAGGTCGCCACAGTGGACCTCCGGTCCGCTAATGATTGGCAGTAGATTTTTACGTACCGACTTGCCAGGCCTGACGCACAACCTTCAACGAAGGTACACCCATTCACGCATGTCTCCACACAGAAGACGCTTTAGCTGAGAATCGAACAGGACAACGCTACTGCAGCACCACCACCGCAGATCTGTAGCGAATTAAGTAGAACATGAAAATGAGGAGCCAAGTGTCACACCGCTGATGGCTTGCTGGAGTGCACCTAGTGACTTGTGAATTTGCAACCATAAATGTTATAATAAGAATTTAAAGCTTGATGCAAAGGCAATTCTCTGTTTTTGCTTCTTAATTAGATCTACTTTAACAGATTACAAGTCTTAAATCCTACTACTGACTACATCACTTTCAGCAACGTAGTTTGTTCTTGTGGTTGAGAGGTGTTGAACAACACAGGTGCCCTACAGACCTGCAGGGGAATAAGATAGGGAGTTATCAGCAGATCATGTGCCACTGGCATATAGCAGAGAATCACTTTACTTTTTATTTTTATGTGATAATTGGCTGGGCTGGTCAGTCTGCCTTTTTTAACGGGTAGTTTATTAATTTTCATCAGTCTACCATTATGCATACAGTGCAATCCTCAGGCATGGTCCACTTTCTTTTTCTTTCTCCAGCAGTTGTCCCTTCGTACTATAAAAGGTTTGCCCTTTTCAGTCATGTATCATTTCATATCACAAAGTTTATACATAGAGGGATTTAATCTGATACCAGAGAATTACATATTGATTCACAACAAATAAGTGACAGAAGGTTATATATTTAGACTAACTCTTTATATTAAAATAATTTTCTAAGTGTGTAATCTAGAGTCTTTATTTTAATCGGTCATAAATAATAATCCCCAATGCACCCATTTGTCTGTTTATTCTTACTATCCCCTCTTTCTTTTCATATCTCCAATTTCCTCACTTAATTTTGCTGATTGCTCAATTTGAGGGACGATACATGCTTTCCATTTTCTTGTTGTTATCTTTTTGGACAATAATAACAATAACTTAATTTTTTTATTATGCAGATTGCTTTTATCCTCTGAGCAGCTTAGTAACATGCTTTTCTCATATCTCAGAGGTCTTTCTTAGAATTTTCTCAGTCAGATGCTATATCTCATTTTACTTTCCAGTGATCCAAACCCCTAGGTATTTGATTTTCTAATGTGTACATAGAAAGGGGAAGTACTGTACCAAATCAAGGGATGGGACATTTTTAACTGAGATGTTTTTTGTTTCGTTTTCATTCATTTTGGATCTTGAAATCTTTAAGAAGCTTGAAAGACTTTTTAACATCCTTATCTTGGTCTGACAGATGTATGATAACATTATCTGCAAATAATGACATTTTCTTGTGACTTCTATTCCATGGATGTCCTTTCACCTCTGATTGTCTAATGTTTGGAACGTAATGCTCAAAATAGAGGTCAAAGAGCAATGGTAAGTGTGGTCAGTCTTGCCTCTTGCCTCTCTCACTGGATTTTGCCCCTATCAGATAGTCTCTCACACACACACACACACACACACACACACACACACACACACACACACACAAACACATATGCAGGGTAAAGCACCCTAATATATCTACTGTAAAAGTTCAATTAATCCCCCCTCCATTTTGCCACAGTCTTCCATGGATAATTCTAGTGGACCCAATCAAATGCAGTTTTGATGTGTAAACTAACCATAAGTAAAGGATAGTTTTCCTTTTGAGCGTTTTCCTGTGTCATCGTTGTCCTAAACATATTGTTTCCTGTCATTCTGCCTGCAATAAATTCACTTTGATCATCATGGTTTACCAATTTCATCACATACTTAGCTAACCTAGCTGCTAATGTTGATATGAAACCCTTATAATTGTGGTCTGGTATTGATATCGGCCTATAAGAAGCTGCATTGGCTGGGTCCTTTCCTTCCTTACGAATTACTGAAATAACTACTTTTCCAAGACTCAGGGATTTGTTTCCCTTTCAAAACTTTATTAACCAATGGCGCCCACAACTTACTGACCCTCCCCAGTGTTTCCTTTCCCACCTCAATTGTCTTCCCCTCCATCCATGGTGGCTTTACCATGGCCTGCTTCTGGCCTAAGCTTCAGTTTCTTCTACTATAATTAGAAATGTTCTTGACTCATCTTTGCCTTCCTCTTACTGTGGTAAATTAAGGTCACATAGAAACTTTATCAGATTCCAGTTCTCTCCCATTTGTTGTTTCTTGTGCAAGTCTTGCCAAAACTCCCTCATTATCCCTTCAATTTCCTCCTAGTTTATAGTGATCTTTCCTGTCATTGCGTCTTTTAGCTTCCATATCCCTCTCTTGGCCTTCTGCTGTCAGTTTCCTAGCCAGAATTTGGCATTTTCATTGTGTTCTTCAATGCAGAGTTGCCAGAAAGCTTGTATTTTATACTTGTATTGCCTCTTAACACACACTGTTTCTTCTTTCATCTTTTGGTCATATTAATTTCCCTTGTGTTGCAGTTCTGTCAGTTTCCTGATATAGCCCCTGTAAGTTACATGCACAGCTCTCTCTCTTATTCCATCTGTCTAATAGTTTCCCTAGTAACTTGCTTCAGGTTATCCCATTGCTTCAAATGATTTTCAGTTCAAATGTCTAAATCATGTAGCAAGCTTTCCATTAAAGAGGTACAATATTGTTTGTTCTGTGCTTTCCATCAGTTATGAGGGCATTGCCAGTGTCTTGGGAATGGTCCCACCTGCTGTGATCTTAGAGGTAATTGAATGGCTGAATGATCTGAGATCATTATCAGATGCGTGACCTATTCCGGTACTAGGCATCCGTGCTCAGTGGATATAAATATTGTATCTGGTCTGGCCTTTGTATTATACTGGCTGAAATAATAAGCATATTTCTTAGCTTTTCATTGGTTCTCCACTAAATCCTCTGTTCCATAAGTTCTTAATGGGTCCTAAACTAAATCCCCTCTGATGGTCAGTACAAGTCTTCTGCTATTAATATTATATCCTGATTATATTATTTTGTGTATAATTTTGCTCATTTTTTTTTTTTTTTTTTTATCTTGGGCAAGAAGTAAACATTTGTAATTTTTATGTGATAACCTTAGCAGTTTCCGATTATAATAGTATATTGTCCATTTTATCTTCCATGCTGTCCTCAAAAATATTGGGCTGTTACATTTTACTCATATGGCTACTCCTCTCTTTCTGGCTCCTAAAAGTTTTGCTGGGGTGCCTTCTGTTAACCCTTTTTTAAATAATATCTAATATTCTTTAGTAAGATGCATCTCCTGTAGTACAATTATCTGTTGGGCCATTATCCCACTACTTGCTTGGAGCTTATTTTGCCTGCTAGTTTCTGTTAACCCATTCTGTTACATGAAAGTAATTATGAGTCATTAAGTCATGTGTTGTCTTTTTATCTCACTTCTAGCATTATTTGAGCTGTATTTCTTCTGGTCTTGCACTGCATTTTATCTAATTGCACTTCACTTTAGAAATTAATATCTTCTGCCAAGTAAAGTTTTTGAATTATTTTAACTAAACTTCTAACAATGTAAACTGAATTAACAGTACAATGTCTGGTAACATATTAAAATATCTTCCCTGTTCTGCGTTTTGGCTTTGCTCTTACTGCCACCTGTAATACATACCATTTAATCAGTTAGTTTATTCATTTCAAAATCCTCTTTCCCACTTCTACCCAGACCATGTTGGTCAGCTGCTTATCATTCTACTTAAAGGCATTGTTTTCATTTGTTACATTGTTGTGCTTAAATTGGTGAAATACATGTAGGACTAACCTATGTGGCTTTATCAGTCACTATCTCTTATCACATTTTTTAGCTTGGTTAAACCAACAGTCGAGTGACAGTTATCTAATCCCCCATAACTCAATTTACTGTGGATAAGTAAAAAGTTAGTATATTACACCAATCCTACAGTTATATGTCCACATTTTTGGGTTGCAAATTCTCTGGGACCTTTTCATTAGACATTGCTTCTTGTATCCATTTTGGGTTTTTCTACAAATTTCAGTTTTTCTTCCATTTTTCTTTTAAATAAGGGAAATAACTTAATGAGAAATCTCTCTCAACCTCAGTCTGTACCGCTGCTCCTTCATGTTTCCTGATCTACACTCCTGTACAGAGTTCACATTGGTATCTCCTCTTGCAGAAGAGTTTTCATTGCTTGAACCATACCTCTCACCTATACAGATTTTCGCAGAATGTTCAGATTTTTGCCTTATATTTTTGGTCTGTTTTTCATAAAATTGTAGTTTTCTGGCAAATTAGTGGCAAATTATTAAAGATTAAGGTTAGAAAATAATGGCTGCCATTTGAGTTTCAAATTTCATACCCTTCAGAAAATTCATGCTAATGCAAATCTGTTATTCTATAAACTTTTTAAGTTTGTAAGATCAATTTTCAAAAAATTGTCCCTGTTTTGGGGACTTTGTCCAGATTTCTTGCTCTAAGAGGTTGAGAGGTATGAGCTTCTTCTGCTAGATTTGTGTCCATGAAATATTTGGTACTGACGGTAGAAAAGGCTCAAGGGTAATTGGATGTAATAGTTTGAATGAAAGGTTCGTTTTTCTGTAAAGGCTGAGTACAGGCATAAATTTGCTCCTTCTTAATCTTGTCACTGGAGAGTAATCATTGTCCACAAATAGTAATGTTTTACCAATTCCAGCTGTCTGCCTTTTTGCCGTAATAATGAAAGTAGTTCTTTCTTCAATAAATCATCTGCCACTTAACTACATTTAGTCTCAGAGCTGTATTTTTACCCTGAACTGGAAAATGTATCCTATTCATCCTCTCCAGAAGTATATCCTTTTTTAGTAATCCTGCCCACTCACTTAACTGTCTTGTTATGAAGCCCAAGTAGTCTTTTCTTCCAGTCCCTCAGGAATGTTTGTGGATCAAATCATTGATTTTCTTCCTGTCTCTATTCTCTTATTGACTTATCTTCTCCTGCATTTCTTCCTACAGTACATCACTTTTAGTACAGGCTGTTTTTAAATTTATTGTTGTTCTCCTGTGTCTTGGTTATGTCCCTCAAATGCCTGTTTAGTGCTTATTCTGTTATTTATAATCTTTTTATCACTCAATTTTATGTAATCAGTCAAGATGTCATTCATTTGTATAATCTGCTGGTGCTTTTCATCTAGCAACTTTTTCACTTCAGCCTTCTCAGTCTTACTTTTCTCTTGTGCCTTGTCAAGTAGATTCTCATCCCAGTTTGCCATGTGGAGTTTGGGGTGGGTCACTATTTGAAAGCTTCCTTTCAGAGGTATATTTCATTCTTTTAATTTGCTTTCCTTCCTTTTTGGTGACATTCAAGTGATGTCCCACTTCAACACACCTTTCTGGTGAGTGAATTTCTAATTTTCTGATTTTTCATCAGTAGCTAAGTGGGGGCACCAGAGATATGATCATTCTAGTCTAGTGCCATACTGGAAATCTTCGTTAGTTGACCTTTTTCAGCTGCAACTGGACCTCCCAGGGAGGAAGAGTTAGAAGAAGGATTTTATAATGTATGGCTAGAGATTAGAAGCAAGATTATGCAATATACAGATATCTGTAGGTGTTGCTACACAGAAAGAGAATTTATAGACACATCCATAGTTTGAAACATGGCTTCTACATTGTCCTCCTCTTTGAAAGGCAGAGTGATACTTATAATCTGTATGATAATTCTTGTCACTAAAGGTTTCCTGTTCATCGTGATGACTTATTTAGGAGCAGGTTGCCTGATTAGTAGTCCCATCTTATCTATGAACACATTAAGATATTATTTCAGATTAAGATTTATTCTAGCCTGCTGATAAGAAATATGTATTTTTCATCATAATATCATTCTTTTCAGTACGATAAAAATATTCCCCAAAGTCATAAGGGAACATGAGGACAAATGTTCTTCTCTCTCAGTAGATGTCTTATCTGTCTAGAAGGTAAAAAAAAACTGTCCTAGAGTCAGTTGTACATATTCTTACATGAAGGAGGTTAAGCATGTTTCCCATTCATAAGAAGTACTCATTCAGTTTACATTTCCTAAGGCAGTAGTCTAGCTTTCTTCGCGTTAAGATTGCCCTTGGAATGCTCTCAAACTTTTTCTTGATGTTTATTTAATATGTAACAGTTTTATATTGTTTGGTGGCATCTGTTTCTTGTAACCCAAAGCAGGCATCAGTTCTTACTTACCATCATAGTTAATTTCTGTTAGTAAGCCATACAAAAATATCTGTCATTTTTATAGTGCTGTCAAAATAGTTGTTGAACATTTATGATTCTTTCAGTGCTTAAAACTCAGTCTGAACCTGTGAGTGAATATAAGCAAAGGCCGTGTCTTCCCTAGGCAAGGCTCACATGCCGTTCATTATGATACAGCTCTACTGAATCCCCTTTTCACTGAAAACAGAGACAAAATTAAGGCAGTCTTGTTACCCCCCCCCCAGCACACTTAAGTCAGTTATAAGGTCCCAACAAACCATGTAATATGAATGACAGAATATAACGAACTTCCTTTCCAGTAAAGTCAGTAGAGTGCATTTTAGTGAAACTGATTATGAGAATAACAGTTTTCCTTCATGACAGTCGCCTACAATATATCTACTTAAGACTGAGATGAGTATGTGGAATGTACCAAATTAACGCCCATAATTTATGCTACCTGAACAGAAAAAACAAGAAAAACAAAACACATCCACAAATCATGGAAATAAAATAAAAACAAAACTTTAATACAGTAAAATGTTAGCGCTTTCATTCCAAGCTCTCAGAACATCTTCAGACGTACTCATTTAAATATTAAAATATGAACCATGTGGTCCTAATTAAGATCATGTTACCACCAAGAAAACCTGTTTAATATACATAAAAATCTTTAAAATTTAGAGAAAACAAGTATTATCAAACAAATTAAAAGGTATATCAGAGCAATTTTGTTTCATTTCACCTTGTTAATGCCCCTAATTTCAGCAATGTTGCAATAGAAACATAATCATTCAGACCTAGCCATCTATATGAATTAAAATAGATCTGCCAAAAAATTCACTCTTCTCTAACATAACTCCCACAGGCCTCTGTAGGATTAGGTTCCATCTTCACCACCACCATAAATCCAAACCTGTGATCTTCAAAACTCAGTATTTGCCTACACAGAGTGTTAATACTCCAACTTGTTCTAATGTCATACATATGTTCGTATACTCTCTCCTGAAGTTTATGTTCATTTTTCCATAATATAAAAACAGTCACAGGACTGGCAAATAGCAGTGCACACCAAGCCAGTGTTTTCAGTTATATTTACCCTTCAGATCTTTTGAGTTGTTTATTAAGATTGTATGATGATGATTTTTTCTAAATGTTAAAGATTTTTTAATATGCATATTAATGCATATTATAGAGGTTTTCTTGCAGGTCACGTGATGTTAATTAGGAACACATGATTGGTGTTTTAATATTTAAGTGGGTATGAGAGTGTGTTTTACATGCCTGAAGTTTTGAGCGTTCGTAACGAAAGCATATACATTTTACGGTATTGAAGTTTTGTTTTTTTTTTAATTTCAGTGGTTTGTGTATGTGTTTTGTTTGAATTCCTAGTTTTTGTTTTTTCGTTTTTGGTTTGTGTTTTACTATGGCCACAGATTTATTGTCGGCTACACCCTCACTTTTTTTACTGAGGCTTCCTTCACTGAATTACAACAGAATGCGGGTAATTTATCTTTGGTGATACAGCAGTTAACTAGCGTTTGGATGGAATTACCACGCATAGGAGTTATGATTCTGGGCTGAACAATCCTTTTCCTAATGGTTGCCTGCAATGAGAACCTACAGTAAGTCTTAACCAGTCATTGTTTAACCTTCATAATTCCTCCCTTTCATCAAATACTGCATTACAGTCAGTGTTCCTCCCTTTTGAAGCAAAAAGCAACCAATTAAAATGTAAATTTAATGAAAGGGTGGAGACTTCCTAGATGAATTTTGATTGGTTGCTTTTTGCTTTAAAGGGGAGGAGTACTGACAATAATGGATGATCTGATGAAGGCTCTATAAGTTGAAAGAGCTTATCCCTGTGTCTATGCTTGTGCTGTTTTATGCCGTTTTATTGGTTAATAAATGTTTCTCTGTGGTGGCCTAACTCTGCTTGTCTTGTAAATATTTTTTTTGGTTGCGCAACCTTTAGCGATTGGGAGTTTATATATTTTTGCAGTGTTCTGTTGAAATACTTGTGATAAATAATATTAGTTAATTAAAATATTAGTAGTTCTACTACACAGAGAAAGGCAGATAAGTATTTTCATTCCTTGATTTGATTTTAAATTAATTTAAACAGTTTGTATCTGCTTATATTAGTGATTCTTGTACATAGATGCACTGCATTTTTGCTATTTTAAGCAGCCTAACTGCTGTTACTAAGCCCTAGTTTCATTCTTGTGTACCGAGTATATGTCAGACTTGTTCAAGACTTATCTTTGCAGTGGGGCAGTACTTGGCCTGTCAGCTCAGAGCTAAGGGTCTTAATTCTTTTTTTTCTCCCACTCCCTTGTTATAGTTGTGTTCTTAAGCACAGTGAATATTTTGTGGCTGCCTGCCTTCATGATAATTTGACAACGTAATTCTCTCCCTCTACCCATTTATTGGCTAATGACATTAAGTACAAAAGTATCATTTTGCAAAATTTCTCCCCTTAAAACTACTCACCATGCTAAAAGCCTTTGATAAAATTGTTCAATATTGTAATTAATTCTAATAATTATAATAGTAATTAATAATAATAATTCTAATCTGATACTTATAATCAGATACATTGCTGCATTAACAATCATCTTATGTATAATTCCATAAATATAATTTCCATAAATACAATCTTAAGCCATCTTGGCAACTTCTTTGTAATTTCCATTTGTGCAATACTGTTTTTATTTAATATTGAATGCTACTGTAACTGCATTGGTGGTGCTGCGGTAGCGTTGTCACCTCACAGTAAGACGTTGTTCTGTTCAATTCTCAGCTAGGGCGTCTTCTGTGTGGAGACATGCATGAATGGGCGTACCTTCGTTGAAGGTTGTGTGTCAGGGCCGGCAATTCGACACGTAAAAATCTACTGCCAATCATTAGTGGACCGGAGTTCCGCTGTGGTGACTCCTAACCGGGAAAAGCCGAAAGAAACAACAACTGTATGACTATAAAATTGTATGCAACTATGACATATGAAAGTTGAAATGTATTTAATTATGCTATTGTATGTTTTAATGTAATTTGTGTGGAGCTTTTTTTCCCCGGGCCTCCACTGAAAATAGGTACCATACCCAGTGGACTTTCCCAGTTAAGAAATGTCAATAAATAATAAATAAATAAAAATATTGAGTGTACTGATACTGCTTGCACTGATTTTAGTATCAAATTACTGAGATTTTTTTACTGTGGTTCATTGACTCGTTCTTTTTGTGGCAGAAGAAGGTTTCCAGGCTAGTTGCTACCGAGTATTTAAATTTAAATACAAAACAAGTCCAACCAAACATTATTTTAAAACCGTACTCCAAGCAGGTATAGTTAACCGTGCCCTGCACTTCCCCACAACTTGTTTAGCCAGCCTGAGTGAGATGAGTATCTTGAGACAGTGTAAGAATTGTGTCATGCTGTCCTTGGAGGCAAGAATCTCACACACTGTAAACTCAGACACCAAAATCATCAGCAGTACAAAGCACATCACACCCCTCCAAGGCCATCACAATACACACAATCCATCATGTGCTGAGGCTCTAAAAATTAATGTACCTAAATCTCAAAGACATCCAAAACATGACACAGTCACAAAGCACACTCAGCATATTATGCTCCTGAGATAACACAAGGAGTCTCAAAGTCACAGATGCTAAGCCAGTAAGGCAGACATTGACCCAACCAAACATTCTTGTTATAGGTGAATATCATTGTAACACATACAGGTGTGCCTCTTACGAAGCTGAGCAAGGAAAGAGTGAAGGTTATTTGATTGTCTGGTGCCAAGATCCATCATATCTTGATTGCACTTCAGTCTTTAAACAAGTACCAGTATGACTCTGTCATACTTCATACTGGTGTCAACGACTTGAGGTGAACCTCCCTGGATTATATGAAAAGAGACATGATGGAGCTCTCAGACTATGTATTCAAGTCAGGTATGAGCTTAGCACTGAGCAGCATTCTACCTTCTTCAAGGATGATGCCTCAATATGAGCAAAAAATAATTGACTTCAATAATTGGCTTAGTTTTTGGTGTCATTCAAAGGGGTCCAATGTTTGTCAGCCGAGAAAGGTATAATCAACAGACCATGCTGCTTTGCAAGGGATAGCCTGCATCTGTCCCTTCCAGGGTTTGGATTACTGGCAAGGACATTGTCTGCCCCCCCCATAGTGCCTTTTTAGGCAATGCCAACCTAATAAGCCTACCAACATAATGAAAATATGGAAAATATGAAGGTGTTACTGATCGGTGCTAGGAACCTGAACAAGAAATCTCATTCCCCTCAAGCCCTTCTCACCCTTGATGTCTGTGTAGTGACTGAGACATGGTTTAAAATAGCAGAGAGCACTCTGGCTGTGCAGGGAAGTAATGCCTTCCACACGTTTAGACCACCTATTGCGCAGTTGAAGGCAAGAATGGTGAAGGTGTCTCAGTCTACATCCAGAAGAGACTCACATCAAGGCTGGTAAAACAGCATGATGCATTAGAAGCTCTTCATGTCCAAATAACCATCAAGAACAATCCTGTACCATATATTAGCTATCTAAAGAATGCCCTCTATGACAAAATAAAGCCAGAACACCTATCTACAAGAACTAGAATCACTGTTAAACCCAATACCATTTTCTTAGGTAATCTAAACTATCCAACTATAGACTGGGAAACCTACATCACCACTAATTCACAAGTGCAGTGATTTCTGGACTTTGGCAATAGAAAATGCCCCGGAACAATTAATCAGAGTACCCACTAGGGAGGATAACATCTTTGATCTTGTTGTTACTAATATGGGAACATCTTGCACCATCCTTATGTATCTTCATTACTTGTTAGGACTGACCAAGCAGCAGTCTCCTTTGAAATAAAACTGAAACCAGAGATCTCTTCCACCTAAGGTACCTTTAGAAATTCCTATAAGGCAAACTTCCTACCCTTAAGTGATAAATTGGCAAGTTTCAAATCCCCACCAAACCCAGTTAACTCCACTGAATATGCAGAAGCGTACACCACCACATTATACTAGCATGTAAACAGCTGCATAGCTATGGCTGTACCCCCTAGGAACAAGTGCAGGGCAAACCCTGGAAACAAACCCACATGGTGGAACCATAATATCAACAAGCTTTATAATAAAAGAAAAATAATTTTGATCAAAAGTAAGAAGAGCAATTCCCAGAATGTTACAGCCCTTGTCACTGAAATAAACAAACAACTCAGGAGCTTAATAAACTCCAACAAAGCCAAGTTTGAGACTAAAATAACTACCCAAGCCAAAGACAATCCCAAGGATTTTTTTAGTTATGTTCTTAATCTCAAAAGCACAAAGCAGCAATGCACTGAGACGATTGTAAACAATATTGCCTGCACTGAGGCTGAAGATGTAGTGAACCTACTGGCTAATAAATTTATCTCTAACTTTATCTCTCTCCTTCCCTTCTGTCTGTTCCTCAAGATATACCTGAAAATGACTCACTTCCAGTTGTCACACAAGACCGAGTCCAAAAAGTGCTATCAGAAGCTAAAAATACTGCATTGCTGAGTCCTCACAATATCCTGGATGCATCTTAAATAGCATGAGGAATGATTTAGCCACAACCCTAACAACATAGTTCAATCTTAGCCTCCATACAGATTATGTACCGAGTGAATGGAGAACAGCTACAATCATTCCCCTGCATAAGAGAGGACCTTCCACAGACCCAGACAGTTACAGACCCATAGGTCTGCCTCGTATGCAAAGCATTGGAAGAATTGTGTTAGAATTTATCACTCAGCAAATAGGGAACTTCCAAACACTAGACCTGTCTCAGTTTGGATTCAGATAACATCAAGGACGGGTCAAGCTTACTCAAACTGGTGGATTCTTTGAAAAGGGTCACAATAATGGATAAAGGCAAAATGGTGCACACCACATAATTTGACTTGGACAAAGCTTTTGACAAAGTTCCCCACTCAGGCATTATAGAAAAGCTAAATAAACTGGGAATAAACCCCTACATCGCCTACTGGATTGCAGCTGGCTCACAGATAGCATGCAGATATTCAAAATACGGGAAGTTACCTCCACAGAGAGACCTGTCATCAGTGGAGTCCCTCAAGGGTCTTTGCAGGAACCTCTATTGTTTGGTATGTAATGCTCCCTTTGGTATGTATCTATCCAGACACATTCAACAACTGGAAAGCCCAAAGAGATAACTTACTAAAAGGATACAATGCCTAAACAGCATGTCCTACAATGGCTGGCTCAAAGCCCTGTCACTGTACTTCGTATCTTACAGACTGCTAAAAGATGACCTGTGTCCGTCATACAAGGCACCCTCCAACTCATTACTGATGGATTTGCTGCACATCAGTATATCATATGGCATCAGAAATACTCGGTCTAGGGATCTAATGTCTTCTGTGGCATCAACGGAACAGCTTGGATGGACAGGTGAATTTTACAGGGGATACTGTTGCTTTATAACAGACTCCCTATCCACATAAAATGAAGTTTAGTCCTGTCCATTTTCAAGCACAACTTAGATTTGTGGATTTGAAATAGAAAATTTACCCCAGGACTGCCTCCTGTACTACTAATAGACAGAGACAACTTTGGAATGCTTTATTCCATGCATGGGTCCCCTCAAATTATCTATGGTATGGTCCCAGTTATTCTTATTTGGGGTAATATATAATTATCAACCATGAGATGAGTAATGCCTATAACCAAATAGGATAGGTTATTTCGAGCACAAAAAGGGAAATTGGCTAGGCTTAAAATGGCCCACAAGGGCAGCTAGCCTAGTCCTTACCTATGAACCTAGGATATTAAATGTAGATGTGTAAATGTAAAATATGTGTTGACATTGTTTATGTAAACTCAGGAAACTACACAGAAAGTATTGTCATTGGGATAATTCTGGTCAATGAGGTTTAGCCTCAGTTCGGTGAGTTGCATTCGGCATTCTTCCTATAATCCTGTTTTACATTTCTTTAAGCCACTATTTGCATAATATGTGACCCTAAACATGTCACTTTAACTAGACCACTGCCTTCTTTTTACATAATGTGTGACCGTACGCATGTCACTTTAACTAGACCACTGCCTCCTTTTTACATAATGTGTGACCATAAGCATGTCACTTTAACTAGACCACTGCCTCTGTTTACATAATGTGTGACCATAAGCATGTTACTTTAACTAGACCACTGCCTCTGTTTCACATAATGTGTGACCATAAGAATGTCACTTTAGACCACTGCCTCCATTTTACATAATGTGTGACCGTAAGCATATCACTTTAACTAGACCACTGCCTCCTTTTTACATAATGTGTGACCATAAGCATGTTGCTTTAACTAGACCACTGCCTCCTTTTTATATAATGTGTTACCGTAAGGATGTCACTTTAACTAGACAACTGCCTCCTTTTTACATAATGTTTGACCATACGCATGTCACTTTAACTAGACCACTGGCTCCTTTTTACATAACGTGTGACTGTAAGTATGTCACTTTAACTAGACCACTGCATCCTCTTTACATAATGTGTGACCGTAAGCATGTCACTTTATTTAAAAAGGAGGCAGTGGTCTAGTTAATGTTCGACCGTACATATGTCACTTTAAATAGGCCACTGCCTCCAGTTCAGTCACTAAGAAGAGGCGCTTGTTAAAATACTGCAGATCTTGGACTAGTAGAAAGACTGATAGTCTCAGGAATTTGATTTCTTTCCAACAGGAGGAGATTAGAAATGCCTCCTGCTGGGCTGGAAACCATGTCTGCTTGACTGATATCTGAAGCATTACCCTCATGTAATATTCTTACCACACAAATGTTCTTGATTACAACAGTTTGTTTAGCTGTAAAAGTATCTGAAATGATATTTGTTCAGTTAAAACTGGAACATAATTCTTTGTTTTTTTTTGTCCATCATCAAACAAGGGAAAATATATTTCCCCACTGCTTCATATGGAATCATACCTCTCAACCTGGAAACATCAAAAATCTGGACAAGGCCCATGAAAAATAGGTACAAATCTGTATGCTGATTAACATGTAATTTGCATACATAATTACATAACCCCACCCACTCCAATGGAATTGTGTGATACCAACTTTCAAACGCAAACTGAAGAACAGACAACCAAAATATGGCACCAGAGTCCCTCTGCAGCCATTCCAATGTCCCATTACTTGGCGATTTTGCCCCATTTACCATAAACACTAATGTGTGCATACTGCTTTACTTCTACAATGATTATTTGGATTTTATTTTTACATTTTGCAGCACAACAATGCACAAACACTAACAGACATCTGCTAAACAAAGCAATACTGTCTCACAATGAGAATAGACTTGGCATTAAAACTTCTCTGCCCTTGAAACTCACATTCATTGAAATAGCATTGAAACCCACACCACATCCAAAGAAAATGCATCTTGCCAGTGGTGGATAAAGATTACCTTTGGGCTGTTCTCAAATCATTGGCCCCTTGCACACAAAACAAGAAACATACATGTGTTCTTTTCTTTGATAAACCTTCCCGACTTTATAATACAGCATTCTTGTTAGACAGAGCGCATTTTACATTTATTGTTTGAACATTTTTCCAGTAGGCTGTACTGTAGGCAATGAAACAAAATGCATGAGCCAATAATGACAAAACTGCCCAATTCAGAACATTTCCATCATAAAAGTCTACTTCCATACTCTAAATAGAATGGCAGTAGTGTAAGCCATAGGCATCTTGCACAGCTTCTCGTACTTATTTTCAGCTTCATTTTTTTTTTTTGGGGGGGGGGGCAAAACGTCAAAAAACAGGGACACATTTTAAACATTGCTTGTATAATTTTGGAAAGTTGCTAGAATTAAATGTGTTACCACCATGCATGTCACTGGCAAGTCTTGAACCCAGGCCCTATGCACTACAGTCAGAGCAACATACCACTATGCCAAATCAGCAGTTTCTTGAAAAAAAAGGAAGACTGAAACTTAATGGCTACCATTTAGTGAATTCAGTTCTCACTTCTCACCGTAGCTCTCAACCTCTTAGCTCAAAAAACCTGGACAAACAAACCCAATAATGGGGGAATAGAAATTCAGTTCTCATTTCTCACCATAACTCTCAAAAAAATTGCCTGAATCTCCTTGTGTTCTGACTGTGCTTCTCAAACATTTTGGAAATATAGAGTATATTTAGTGCATTTATTAAAACTGTATTTGCCTTAATATTGCTACAACTCAAGTGCTCTAGGTTGCACTGCATCTGAATTGTTTTAGTGTTGTTTTAGCCGCTTTTCTGTATATATAGACATTTCTGTATATGTAGACTAGCTACTTATTCTACTGCATTACTGCCTCTTAAATCATTTTTCAGTTGTGCACTTACCTTGCTTCATTTAAAAAGTTTTAAATTGCTAATTTTGTAGAGTTTTAATTGCATTTACTGTTTAGGGCTACACACTCAAGTGTGTTAGCTTTTTCTGTGTTTATTTACTGTATTATTGCATTGTTTAGCCTGTTTTAACCAAAAAAAACCCCCAAAAAACAAAAAAATACTATCTTGTTTGCTCGTTTCCCGCCTTTCCTAGCTAGTATAGTCCAGATCCCAGGCTTTGCTGGTTTCAGGACGTTATTTTCTGTGTTCAGAGCTATCCAGACCTTGCTGTGGTAGAGGGAAGTCCTACTGCTTACCAGTGGGAGTAGTGAGCATTGTACTGCCTATCTAACACTAGAGGAGTGGTTTCCAGCTCCGAAATTGTAATTTTATTAGCTATTTTAGGTTGATTTCTATCCCTTTCAACTTTCTGGCTTAAAAACACATGTGTTTATGTATTTTTTATATTGTGCAGCACCACAGGGCTACTGTTAAACTATTCCAGGTGCCAGAAAGTTTGCTCTTCAAATTTTCCTTTAGAACTAACTGGTTTCTCAGTAGTAGCACTAAATTCTGAACCCCTGTGACTAGCACTTGCTCTAGAACCTGCTGTAAAGCACTAGGAAGCCTTAAACTAATACAAGCACTCAACTCTCCTTGTTAATAAGGAAGAATTAATCATAGGCACTAAACAGCCTATAATTGCAAAGTACCTTGCAAAGGTAAGGGAAAACAGCTCTTGTACTTTACAAAAAAGCACCTAAACAGGCATGCCCAAGGGTCAGCTTCCAGTGATTTCTCCTGTCCACCTGGTGAATTTGAGCATACTGGGGCAATGCAGCAACTGCCTCATGTACACAGATAACCACCCAATGGCCCTCTTACCATCCAACACTACAACCTGCGAGAGATGCACTTACATAGCCAAACTGGAAGCAAACCTCTCTCCAGCCAAGATTGTGCTAGACAGTCAAGAGGAGAAGGTTAATACCTGCACTACACCTCAAGCAACACATAGCCCTTCAAAACCCACACCATCAACACCCACACATAGCAACACTAAACTCACATATGCGGAGGCCCTTAACATTAACCTGCCCAAGCAACAAACAAGCTGAAACACAAACAAACACCAGTCACAACTAAAGTGACACATAGCTCACAACACCAGTGTGCCACCCAACAACAGCCCCTAAGGCAAGACAACATACCCAACACTTTAGTCATAGGTGACTCTGTAGTCTGGCACACTGATGTCCCACTCACCAGGCTGAACAAGGAGAAAATTACAGTCAGCTGCCTGTCGGGTGCCAGGATCCGCCACATAACGCATGCACTCAAGTCACTCCACAACAGGTACAAACACGACTCATTTTCCATGTTGGAGTGAATGACTTGAGACATACCTCCCTGGACTACATGAAAAGAGACATGGAAAAGCTCTCGGATCGTGTGGCCCAGGCAGGTATGACCCTAGCCCTAGTAGCATCCTGCCTTCGCCTAGAATGATAGCACAGTATAAGGACAAAATGATTGACTTCAACGATCGACTAAGCTTCTGGTGTCATTCAAAGGGGATCCAGTATCTGTCTGCCTGGGATGACATGATCGACAGACCATGATGCTTTGCCAGAGATGGTCTGCACCTGTCACCCCTGGGATTCAGGTTACTGGCTAAAGCTCTTGCCACCCCTATAGTGCCTTGTTTAGGCAAGGTGCAAAGGACAAAACCACCACCGTAACAGATACAAGCATGCAGAATCTGAAGGTAATGCTACTCAATGTTAGAAGTCTAAACCTCAAAATGCACTCTCTGGAGGTACTCCTAAAAATGGAGAACATCGATAACTGTGCAGTAACTGAGACCTGGTTCAAGGCTCCAGAGAGCACCCCTGCAATACCAGGCTACAACTCTTACCACACTTTTTATCCACCAAACCAAGACTGAAACACTAAAGGCGGAGGAGTGTCCATATTCACCAAGGATATTCACACTACTTCTCTGAAGTACAGGCCAAACTAAGGGACTCTGGCTAACAAAGTTCACAGATGACTGCAAACTGGGAGCCATTATTGAATCCCCAAATGATGTGAATATTCTACAAAAGGGCCTTACAGAAACAGATGCTTGGTGCCAGAGCCATGGGCTCAAGCTTAATTCCAAGAAATGTATAGTTATCCCCTTTGGGAAAAATCATGTACCCATGAATTACCACATAGGTGGCAGTACACTAAAACCGAAAGTGTGATGAGAGACTTAGGGAAACAGGTGGACAGTGATTTCACCTTCGATAACCACATCACCACAACAGTCAGGAAATCCTTCTATGTGGCACACCTCATCACTAAGGGCTATTCATCCAGAAAAAAGGAGGTCATTTTCCCACATCCTTCATTAGACCCATTGTAGAGTACAATGCCCCGTTTGGTATGTACCTCACAAGACATCTGCAACAGCTGGAAAGGCCACAGAAATACCTCACTAAAAGAATCACAGGCCGAAAGCAGATGCCCTATGTTGACCGTCTAAAAAAAACTCCAGCTATGCTCTGTGGCATATCGTCTACTCAGAGGCAATCTCTGCTTAACATACAAGGCCGTGTCAAACCCAGAGCTGTTGGACATGCTCCACTTAAAGAAATTCCAGTCCCTCAGAGCCACATGCTCCAGGGATCTAAACCTTTTCATCAGAATGAACAAAACATGCTGGAGGGATAGGTTCCTGACCCAGAGACTCCCCATACTCTGGAATAGACTGCCCATACATGTCAAGTAGAATGCCTCCTTAGCCCTCTTCAAAAGGAACCTTAACGATTGGATGGGAGATAGGAAATTCACCCATGGGATCACGTCAGTCGCCCTGCTAGACAGGGGTCCAGGGAATTAAGTATTGTGGTAAGAAATATCCAGTGAATTGCTATGGCTAGGCTTGTATAGGCCCTAGGGCTAATAGCCTAGTACCAACATATGAACTGTTAGAACAAAAAACATGGACAAAGCTCACAAGTGGTGGTGGCTCGAAACTTACCAGGGACACATTTTTAACATTCCTTGTATAATTTTGGAAAGTTGTTTGAATAAAATGTTGTGTTGCCACCATGCATTTCAGAGGCAAGTCTGGAACCCAGGAACCTATGCACTACAGTCAGAGCAACATACCACTATGCCACATCAGCAATTTCCTAAAAAGTAGGAAGACTGAAACTTAATGGCTGTCATTTAGTGAATTCATTTCTCACTTCTCAACTTAGCTCTCAACCTCTTAGCACAAAAAACCTGGACAAAGACAATAATGGGGGAATACAAATTCAGTTCTCACTTCTCACTCATCATAGCTCTCAACTCTTAGCACAAAAAACCTAGACAAACAACAAAGCCAATAATGGGGGAGTACAAATTCTGTTCTCACTTCTCAACATAGCTCTCAACTCTTAGCACAAGAAACATCTGGACAAAGCTCAGAAATGTTGGTGGCTAGAGACTTTAGGCTCTTTTTACCCTGTACTGAAGGTACACACACACACACAGACACACAGACACACACACAGACACACACACACACAGACACACACACACACACACACACACACACACACACACACACACACACACACACACACACACACACACACACACCAAAACAAGTGCTCGCATTTGCACTTGCTTTCCCGCTCGCTTTTGCAGCCAGACCAGCCGGAAATGTCAATGTGAGCTTCTTGAGCTCAATACCGACTGGCTGGTAGCCCTGACGGAGCTGACGTCATCACGCACGTGATGACGTCAGCTCTGACAGTGTGATATTCCAAAAAAAAAAAAAAGAAGAAAACAGTCAGAAATGAAGGGGTGCCACTCGGGAATCATGGCACCCCTTCATTTGGACCCCAAAACTCTGTAAAAAACGAGTAATTTGGTATGGTTGGGAGGTATGTATGGAATACAAAGTGGTAACCAGCTTGCTGTTTCACAGTTCCTCAGTTGTTCACCTGTTAACATGGGGAAGATTACAAGTGGAACTTAAATGGAGATATCTGCCACATTCTTTGGAAGTTGAGGCATCTTTGTGTTTCTTTTTCAAGCAGTCAATTTTTACTGTATGGCTGCATGTCTAAATCTAATAGTGACTCTAGCAGATGCCTTCTGTTTGTGTTATGCACAGTGTCCTATCTGCCTTATTGTGTCTTCATTATTAGGATATATCATACAATAGCACAGATTTTATTCATGACAGACATCCATGCTTGAAGAGAATTCTATGTTCAGGGTATCTTTTGTTTTGCTGCCTATCTCAGAACTACTGACAACCTGGGACCATGTGGTGCAGGGATAGATAGCTGCACCAGCTGTAAGCTTCATTTCCTTCAGAACTGTAGTAGTTTTCATGCCTGAAAAGATCAGCCCAGAAGGTGTCTTCTATAACAGCTTTTTCCTCATGTTTCATCAGGGGATAATAACTGTCTTTTAGCTCATCCTATTTACAAGACGTTTTGTTTTATTGCACCACTGACATAAGAAGCCATTCTATCCTGGATAATGTAACCTGTTTTTAGAAAAAGTCATGGGGTGAACTCTGTGATTGTAGTAAAACAAAAGTTGCTCATCCGGGAAGCAGTCTTCCTTTCCTAGTAATTATGCTGAAATCCATCTGGATTTTAGAACTATTGGGCCCACTAATCTAGATCAAAATGCATTATATGTCACAGGAACAAAGATGATTTCAGAACGTATGGGAAAACAAGTGAATCTGTGTCACTGTAATTGAGATTTGACTTCAAAGCTACAAAAGCTCTATTTGAAATATGTTTTATGCAAAGTCTGTCGTGCATCAATTCACTTATCTCATTTTTTCCTGTCTACTTCTCCCCATTGATCAGGGATTCCTTATGATACCTGATGCCATGTTACAATCTTCACATGTCCATTCACTTTATTTTGTAGTATAACCCATGAAGCATTCTCTTGTGTCTCAGATTTGGAGAGATGCTTGGAAAAAATTTGTCACTCCCTTTCTGAGCAAGTTCCATTATCGTATATGGAAAGTATTATTTAGCTGCAGATACTTTTGTTTAAAACCTGACTTACAAATACTGTGAAATTATGTTCTGAAACTAACTTCAGATTCACAGTGTGCCTTCAGAAGTGCATGAAGCCTTCAGCAGAGCACAGGTCCTGATGTTTTCATTGGATAATTAATGGAATGATGTTATCAAGGTTTTACTATAAATTCTCCCTGTGTACTACATGCCCACATCTGATGAAGTAACTTTAAATTAAAGTGTATTGTGTCAACGTTAATGTTTTAGCAGAATAAACCTACTTGTTGGAATCTCCCTCCGTGACTTCATTGTTTCGCCTTACATTGCATTTTCCTGGATTTATTTGTTTAAAAGTGGTTACAGTTGACAGTCATGGTTTACAATGTTTTCCCCATAATTGTATCGTTTTTATTATATGTACCTTGAGCCAAGAAAATGATTTTAGAAAAAAATATATATCAAGGATATTGAGGGAAAAGTAATGCTGTTTTCTGTTTTTACTGAGGGAAAAGTAATGCAATTTTCTGTTTTTAACTCACTTGTAAATGATTTGTTAGATAGCCCTGTGAGTGAAAGTTTGCCTTGTCTGCATTAAAAATGAATATATTGTGCTTGTTTGAACTTCATCTTGCTGATTTTTGTTGAAATAACTT
The DNA here is from genome assembly GCF_019279795.1 of Protopterus annectens. Classification (NCBI taxonomy): domain Eukaryota; kingdom Metazoa; phylum Chordata; order Ceratodontiformes; family Protopteridae; genus Protopterus; species Protopterus annectens. Next base: position 978,991,045 of record NC_056730.1, read on the forward strand.
CTGAAAGTAGAAAAAATGTATACTGGCAGCAGTTAGAGCATACCCTTTGCCCATTAGTAATAGTTTTGAAGTAGCTCTTTTTTGGTAGTACTTTTCCTTACACCAGCTGTTTTCAAATGTTAATGAATCAGTGCAGTGTTTTTTATCTGAGTTTTCAGAATTATAATTGCTTTAAGTGTTAAAAGCATGAATGTTTGAATGTACTGAGTTGTGAAAATGCATATTTATAATGTTATTGACTTATAGTCTAGCTATATGTTGTCTGCTTCTGACTGCCAATTTTTGTCAGCCTGTAACTGTAAGAGCCATTATTTTATATCTACCAGAATTCTGTTTTCCATCCCTTGCTTTCATTTTGTTGTACTGTAGTTCTTCTAAGCATGTTTCATGTATACATCCAGAGAGTCATTCTTCTTTTACCTGCATAATATATTTCATGATCTCACGGGAACCATCTTCTATGCCACCACTCAATAAACTCCTGGATAAATTGCAGGGCCATCACAGGGTTCGCACGTGTGTGTGTGTGTGCGCGCACACACACACACACTATAAACCTGTAGGCAGTTTAGATAGTTGCCATTTCATCTGGAGAATTACTATTTCATTACCATCCCTTATTTCAGACAACATTAGACAGTTTTGGAATTGCAGAATATACTTTTATGATGTTTAATGCATTTTGCAAAATAAATCTGCTAATTCTAACATGCTTTGGGGTTTTACCACCTATTTGTATAAAGTTTGGTTGGATTAGATGGAGTCTGTTTATTGTTGGATAACAGCTGATTGTTCAAAATTTCACAGTTTATGCTTCCTTATTTCTTTTAGCTTCCCTTATATGTGAGAAAGGTTAAGTCAGGCATTTTCAATGAAAAAGTAAAATAGTTTTTGGAAATATTTTATAAATAACTTTGATTAGAAATGTAAATACCTTTTTCACTAAACTATTGGAAGGCATGCTGTTTTTTTTTTTTTTTTACAGACTCCAGCACCCCTTATGACTTCAGAATAAAGCAAATCAAACAAATTTGACTTGATTAACATAGGAAACATTGGAAGTTTTTATGTCTTTTACCTTATGTGTCAATACCCATTCAAAGTGATGACAGTTTGCCCAAGCTTATGATGCTTTGTCAAATGGAGGCATGTCAGTCAGTGTTAAATGATTAAGACAGAATGGTGGAATTAACCATAGGAACAGTCTTGCATTGTTACTGTTGTTACTACTGTTATTATTAGTAGTAGTAGTAGGAGGAGTACTCCTGCTAACTAGTGTATTATTATTGTATATTACTTGATTCATATGTTCTTATTCAAGCTTAGTGCACAGGGGTTAGACGTTGGCATAATGTTTAAGGTGTTTTAACTCACCACCACAAAGTACAGGGTTTGCTTCTCACATTTGAAGGGAAATTGACTAAGTCTTAAATGGCCTGCAAGGGCAGCTAGCCTAATGTCTTCCTTTGAACCTATGAACAAGGTCAGCAAGGAGCCTGTTGCTGCTGTTATACTTCTAATAATAATAATATTTTTATTACTATTATGTGGTTGTGTGTTACATGGTTCATGTTAATACTCAGGCTAAGAGCAGAAGGCCAGCAAGATTCCTGAAAATAGGCCTGCCATTTTTGAAATTGGTATTATCCTAATGTGAATCCAAGATTAATTTAAATTGAATCATCTTTGAACTATTATTTACTGTATCTGAATTTATTCATACTCCTCTGCTATATTAGCCAATATTACACATAACAACTTCAGCAATCAAATGTAGTTAAATTCATATCTAGAATGTTAGATTCTTCCAAAAAAAGGAGAACATCTCTGCATACTTGTGACAAATTATGTAACCATGGCTGTTCCACTGAACTAATTTTAAAGTAGAAAACATTAGAATTCATAACAAATGTAAGAGTTCTCATTAAGAATTTCCCAAATTCAGAATACTAATACTGCATTTCTTCAAAATACTCCTTTTTAAATGCAGATATATCAGCATCATGAGTAATGTTGCTGTACAAGTCTTCAACATTGTGTAAAAGAAACCTGCTGGTTTCAACATATAGATTGTCTAATAAAGATAAAAAAAGAAGTCTCATGAATTTTAGCCCGTATTTGGGCCTATAGCGGTTTCAAACTTTTTTCAGAAAAGAGCATGTGTATTACACGGACCGACTAAATCCCTGTCACTATACTCAGTATCGTATAGACTACTTAGGGGAGACTTATGCCTGCCCTACAGAACAACCCAAGACCCAAACCTAATTAACTTACTACATATCTGTAAATCAAATGGGTCTAGGATTACCCATTCCAGGAACTTAAATGGGACATGCTGGAGGGACAGATTTATCTCCCAGCGACTGCCATGTCTTTGGAATAGGCTACCAATTCATTTGTAACAGAGCACCACTATAACACTGTTCAAGAGGAACCTGGATAAGTGGATGGGTCACTGTAAAGTCTTAACAGAGATAGCGCTCACAGCCCACCTGGACATGGGCAGTCATTACTAAATGCAGTCTTGGGTATTGATTAGTACATCTACAGTATTACATTGGGTTGAAACGCCTAGGCTTAAAATTACCTCTGGGTTGATAGCCTAGTAATCCACTATGATCCTATAAGAGACAATGGCTCAGTTAAATAACTCCCTGAAAGTGTTGGGCATCCTGGTGGTGTATATACTTGTTTATGCGCCTTTGACAGTAGATAAAAGTATTGCAGATAAAGGTCGCGAATAGTAAGCTGTTTCTTAAGATGTGAAGAAATAATCCACTAGATCACAAATTCAGATAAAGTCATCATTTAGTTATTTAAACTGAAAAACAAGATCCAGTGGAAGCTTATGATAATATTATACTATTGTATGTTCAGTTTTGTAAGTGTCTGTGTATCATGTAGATTAATAACATCTCTGCCCCCATGTTATCTGTAGAGATAGCAACATTCCTGTGTTACTTAATTCACCCAAAGTTTACCTTTCTATCTATGTGAGATTATGACAAAAGTTTTTTAAATACAAAGGTCTGCTTAGCATGTAAATCATGAATTAATGCATGCTTATATGTCCCCAACTGCAGGGTGATAGGACAGCTGTAACTGATGTTTCTTACATTGCAAGTTAATTTATCCTGAAAACCAACTGTCTGCCATGTATGTAGCCAAGCCAGTACTTCAAATTTAGTAGTCTAGAACATTTTCTAATATCCCTCACTGTCTCAGATTCAAAGCCACAGAAAATAGGAATAAAATGTAATCCTTTATTTAATAAACCAGATAGAGAAGTGGAACACAAGTAGAAACTGATAACTAAGTTTTCGTTTTCATTCAGTCTGTTATTTTGCTCTGTATCAGGCGATGGTACCTGTTCTGAATAGTTTAATCTTCTGTGACGTGACCAACATGCCTACATCCTAGCCACTCCCCCTGCTTCTTTCTCCCAACCAGCATCTCACACATCACCAAGTAGCCCTCCCTCTCTACAACCCAACTTTTCTCCTTCCTTTCCTCCCAAACTTGGTTGAAAACTGTGCCCTATAATGCCTTGGCTCCTTGCTATGCTACCATCAAGAGAAACACTAGTATTTTCTCTACTCCCCCTGATGCTCATCCTTTATCTCTTCACCGTCTATGAAAACCAGTACCACCATGGATTCCACTACCCAAAATGTCAAACTACCACCTCAGACTTCTCTTATAGGTTAGCTCACATAACTGTCCTCCACACATCCAAACCCTCATCCCCTTTACCACATCACCCAATTAAAACCTTAAAATCTAATCCAAGGGACAAGCATTATCTAAGACTTATTCATAAGTTTCTAAAGCTCATAATCAGATTTCAATATAACCTCGTTACAATTGGGGACATCCATCCCAACCCTGGCCCATCTCCACCTGGTGACAGTAGTGCCTACACCACCAACCCCATCAATAAACTACCCCTTAACAGACCCGCAAATGCTGTCCTTACATTTTGCTTGAACATTTGATAAATAATAAAATCTCCAACTTGCATGCCCTCTTAGCAGTTCATTCCCCAGACATAATATGTCTTACAGAAACCTGGCTTAAACCTACTACTGCCGATAATGAGGTATTACCCTGGGCTACAACATATACAGATTAGACCGAACAGCTAAGAAGGGAGGTGGGATGGCAATTCTTTACAAAAATACATTGTGTTAATAGAGATCCAGTTCAACCACCCCCATTTAATAATGCAGAAATCTTCATTGCCAAACTGCAAATTAACAATAATAAGAGTATAAATATTGTCTGTGTCTACATTCCCCCAGGGGATAAAGAATGCACTCTGGAAGATATCCTCCAATGGTTATGCACTACCTACCCCCCAAAAACCATTGTTCTTGGTGACTTTAACACCGACTGGTGCACCTGCTCAGCTGAATCCCCTATCACCCATATAAATCTGTTTGGGTTCACACAAATAACCTCTCCCACTAGGATTAGTAAACCCACCAACAGGGAAAGTATCTTAGATTGCGTACTTATCAATAGCCACCCATGCTTGTGTACAGCTGGGACTCTCCCCGAGGACCTAAGTGACCATTCACTAACATATATTATTAATAATAAGCCAGAAACCCACCACAAGACTATGTACAAAATAATCAGAAATAATAAAAACTTCAATCCTATTAACTTCCTAGAAAAAATTTAATTGGTCAACTGGTCAATCCTAAAAAATCTACAACTAGATGAAGCCATAGCTTTCTTTAACAATAAATTCCTGAGCATCCTTGACTCCCATGCTTCTGCACGTACTATAAAGACTAAAGCTAATACTGCTCCATGGCTCACAAAGGAAACTAAGATAAAAATCAAACTTAGAAATATAGCCTGGACCAAATGGCAAACAACTAAACCCCCCTCGACCAAGTGAGATATTGGCAACTTAGAAATTATACAAAAAAAAAACTCAGTTTACTAGGCAAAAAAAACCTACTACCAGAACCTGCAATTTAAACACCAAAACCATCCCCAAAAATTTTGGGAAGGTATTAACCGACTTCTTCATCCAGGACAATCTGCTACCCCAACTCCATCAAACTACACCCATAAATATCTAGAAACTGTTGCCACTGCCTTTGATAACTTTTTTACTGGAACTATTCAGCCCTTAGCTAACCAAATTACTCCCACCCACCCTAACTCTACCACTAACACACCCACTTCTCATCCCCCCTTTAACTTCCAATGTGTCTCTACCACTTTTATCCAATCCCTTAAGAAAACTAAAACCAACCATCCTTTCTGCTGATCTCCTTCCTGCAGAGTACTTACAAAAAGTGGCCAACGCCATAGCATTCCCCATCTGTATCCTAATAAGTAGAACAGTAACTGATGGAACTATCCCCTCAATCTGGAAAATATCCCATGTTATCCCACTCCACAAAGGTGGAAGTTCAACAGAACTGTCCAACTACAGACCCATTGCCATTCTCTCACCACCAAAATCAGGGCCAAATTAATGGAGAAGTGCGTTCATGAGCAGCTTATGTACTATCTCATTCAGAACGGTCTGCTTGCCAACTCTCAGCATGGCTTTAGGCCACATCACAGCACCACCTCCACCCTCCTTTCTTTTACAATTACTTTTCCAAAATAGGAACAACAGCAGGCTATCTTCAGCCCTATTTCTAGACCTGTCGAAGGCCTTTGATATGGTCAACCACAAATTACTCATCCATCCCCTAAAGTTCATCTCCCTAGATAACCATGCTATTCAGTGGTTCCTATCCTGTCTGAATGGCAGACAACAGGCTGTATTATGGCAGGGCAAACTATCCACCCTGCTGCCTCTCACCCTTGGTGTCCCCCAGGGCTCTAATCTAGGTCCTCTACACTTTTCTGTCTTCATCAACAATCTTCATACTACCATCCCTGATGCAACCTGCATTCAGTATGCAGATTGTTCTACCCTGATCTGTATGGCCTCCTCCCCTTTAGACCTGCAAACCTTAACACAAAACACATTTAACATAGTTGAAAATTGGCTCTTTAATCACCTTCTGTTGTTAAATCCCAACAAAACTAAACTGCTGCTCTTTACCCCACCAGTAGATCCACCCCATTTTCCTTCTCCATAACATCCAACAACGGTACTTCTATCTCTCCAGATGACCATACTAAATGTTTAGGAGTAATAGTGGACAATAATCTCAAATTTGATCTGCATATCAATAAAACTATAAGAACCATTAATAAGAAGCTTGGGTCATTATATAGAAGCAAACCTTTTCCAACTCCATTAGCTAGGAATGCAATCACTCACTCACACCTACTCTCTACCCTTCTATATGCCTCCCCCATACTCACCAATTTGAGCAAAACTGAACTTAGTAAGCTGTCTCACTGTTATATCCATACTGTCAGATTTGCCGTAGGCTCAACATATAGGACACATCACTGTCAAAACCTCAGTCTTCTTGGGTGGCTAGAACTGCCTAGCCTACTTCTGTTCAGTCAGCTTATAGTAGCACAGAATTCTGTACCACCCTGAAAATACTCCGGCACTCAAAAATATCATAAAGCCATACAGTAATTCAAGGCAACTACGATCATCCAATAAACTGTTGGTCCAAACCCACAAAACCATTAACTCAGCCAGCGACTCCCTGTTTGCAAACGTCGTCAGTAAAATTTGGAATTCACTTCCATCTAACCTTACTCTCAAACCATCTTTAAGACTCTTCAAAAAAGGGCTCAAACAGTATTTTAAAGAGCACTGGCTTTGTCCCTATACTAACCCTGATTAATCACTACTTATTCAATGCCTTATTTAAATTATTATTGTATGCATCTCTTGCTCATAATTGCTTGCTGCAACCTGTTGTTTTTGTATGCTATTACAGACAGTGTATATTGTGAGTACCTACTAGAGGGCTTTGTAAATGTGTTTGACTCGTATCTGTTATGTTCTGTCTGTGTTATCTGGAGCTTTTCTCCCTAGGCCTTCGCTGAAAATGGACATATATCCAATCGGACTATCCCGGTCAACAAATGTAAAATAAAATAAATAAATAGGAGGTTACTAGGCTAATGGCCCTAGGGCCCTTACAAGCCTAGCCAAGAGATTATCCCCAAAAAAGAAACCTCAGTCAGCACCTGTTACCTCTGTCAATGAAGGACAAAGGTGGAACCCCTGGGACAAATTTGTGGTTTCCCATCCACTCATCAAGGTTGCTCTTGAAGATGGTCAGAGAGGTACTGTGTTTAACATGTATGGGAAGTCTATTCCAGAGATGGGGCAGCCTCTGGGAGACAAACCTGTCTCTCCAGCAGGTTTTGTTGATGTCGCATATTAGATTTAGGCCTATCAAGCGGGTAATGCGTGAGGATTTAGATTTATGGATATGGAGCATTTCTAGTAGGGCAGGGTTTGATATTGCCTTGTAGGCGAGACATAGGTCACCTCTGAGCAATCTGTATGATATCAAGTAAAGTGATAGTGATTTCAGCCTGTCTGCAAAGGGCAGGTGTTGGAGGCCATGGATTCTCTTTGTGAGATATTTGGAGAGGTACATACCAAATGGGGCATTATACTCAATTGTAGGTGTACTGAGGGAGGACTACAAAGAGGCAATAACCTCCTTTTTTCTGGATTCAATCCCTTTACTTATGAGATGAACCAAGTAAAAGGCTTTTCTGACCACTGCCACCACATGAAGGTTGAATGTGAGATTGTTGTCAACATGAGTATCCAGGTCTCTCACCACAGGTTGAGTCCTTTGGGGGTTGCCGTTGATGTGTTAATCATCAGGGGCTGTGTTTTTGCTGAATGGTATGGTAATACATTTTTTGGCATTTAACTTAAGGCCATGACTTTGGCACAGATTATTTGCAGCTGTGAGACCCTCTTGCAGTATGTTAACATCATTTGGGGAGTCAATGACAGCACCCAACTTACAGTCAACCACAAACTTGGTCAGCCACAGGCCCTTTGTCTTTGCCTGGACCTCTGAGAAGTAGATGCCAAACAGCAGGGGTCCCAGGACAGATCCCTGAGGAACACCACTAGTGACAGGTCTGCTGTCAGAGGTGATGGCACCTATTTTGACCTTGTGGGTCCTGTCTGTCAGCCAGTTGGCCATCCATCTGACGAGATGGGGATTAACACCAAGTTGTGTTAGCTTTTCGATGATGCCCGATTGGGTGATTGTGTCAAAGGCCTTGGCCAGGTCAAGGTAAGCTGTATGTACTGACTTTCCCTCATCCAGGGCCTTTGCGACAGTCTCAAAGAAGTCATCAGGGTTCAGTAGGCAAGATCTGTCCCTGACGAATCCGAACTGGGTGGGGTCAATTGCTTGGAGATTGCCTATGTCCTTGTTTATGTGATCCACAATAATACGCTCCATGACTTTACAGATCAGACTTGTCAAGCTGATGGGGCGGTAGTTTCCCGGGTCAATAGTGGCACCACCTTTGTGCAAAGGGATGACAATGGTGGTTCTCCACTCTGCTGGAATGAAGCTTGTAATTAGGCTGTGGTTAAACAGGGTGCTCAATGGTGAAGCTAGTTCTTGCTGGAGATGGTGCAGAATGCAGCCTGGGAAAATAACAGGTCCCATGGAGGCTGTGCTCTTTGCCTTGGATAGAGCCTTTAACACTTTATCTACAGAGATGTGAGGTGTGGGACAAGTATCGGGGATGTTGACTGGGCCTTTGGGGGGGTGATAGGTGCAGTGCAAACTTCACCCCACTATCAGCTAGCATTTTAGACAAGTCAACAGGATCAGTTTAAGTGGTACCATTAAGTACAAGTATGAGAAAAGGACTGCATGATAAAATGGCTGAGCTGCATTTTATAAGGACTGGGGCAGGTGCAGCAGAGGAGTTGAGTTAGAAAAGAACATGATCAGAATGGCAGAGCTCACGCTTGCAGCAAAGCTCCACATGTCCGCCACATGTGCACTTGCAGACAGCCCAAGGAGCTCCAAGCCTACTCATGGCTATCATCAGGTCGTGGATGTTTACATATGTCAGTTCCCAACACCACACACGCACACTTGCCATAGATTACATCAAGACCAAAGGATACCACAGTGTACTTTACTAGTGCTCAGCACACTGCAGTTCCACTTCTTTACAGAAGGATGTTATCCCTCCCTCCATACAACCCATTAAGAGTGTGCAGCTATACTGTTCATCTTCCATGACCATCTCCAGTATGACAGTGCTGCAGCCACCTCTCACTGCCCCCCAGTCAATGCAGCTGCTGATGTCTGTGTCATGCCCACCTTCTAATCTGCATGGGTGTGGTAATATCTGATGCACAGCGTGAACAGTACATATACTGCCTTACATAGCTAGAGTATCTAATCCATGCATCATTTTATTTGTTGTCGTCTGTGTTATGACCTGTACTTGTTGACCAGATGCTGCCTCTCTGCCAGTGCCACAGTGTGTTGTGTCTGCCTCACATGTGGTATGGCTGCTGTCTGTTCATCTCCGTACTGTCAGCCCTGTTCCTCTGACACTACTCACATGGCTGTAGTGGACCCTGCTGAGATGTTCCCTGCTGCTGTAGCTGTTTCCACATTGCCATTGTTATGTATCATAGCACACACATGGTCTAGTACATTTTTCTATCGTAACTGTATACTGATTTCTGCACCTACCAATTAAATGTCCCTGTGGGAAGTCCCCTGGTACATATCATTAGTATAGGTGCCCTGTATGTAAGTCATGGGGACTGTTTGAGCAGAGCATAGAAACATTAAAAGTGATTTTGTGGGAAGCTGGGGAAGTTGTAACCCCTCCTTTTGATGTGTATTTGACACCCTGTGGACTAGGTGAGGCCTTGATAGCAGCAGCATGTATGTAATCAGTTGCTCATGGGTCCTCAACAAAACAGTCTGCAGTGTAAATCATCCACATAGTGGTGCTGTCCTCCGCAGTCCGTGGGAGATGTATATGTTGTTCTGAATTCTGCAACATAATATTGAGGAACTGATGTAGGATATGTGAGGCGATACAGCATTCCTAGCATGTACATCCCACTGTAGGTTGCTGAAAGATCCCTGTAGCAAGGATTGTTAATAGTACAAATACCCTAGTATCAAGGGGATGGGAAAACCATGCATTTGTCTTGATTCCATTTGCGGGAGACCCAATTCTGCAAGCTCTCATATGATTTCTCTGTACCCTTGGAAGTGGTCCACTATATGTGCATCAGTCTGGTGCTGATGGTACCTTCAGTGATAGCACAGAGCACCGTAACATGCCATGTTATGGGTACTGACACAATCATATGCTGTTCAGCCATATCTGCTGCTACTGCAAGAATTTGACTTCCTGTAAATTATAAGTTACTGGCATTTAGAATAGGTCTGTTTTGTGGAACAGGACACCTTTTTTATATGTCTGTGAATCACTCCACCATGTTTGATGCCATCATCTGCATAATCTGTGTCTCTCATTTCCATCAAGAACCTCAGTTCCATGTCATTATGCAGTCATTTGCATATACATCATACCATGGTATTTTTTGCTGTAACACTCCTGAGCTACTTATGTCTCTGTTATAGCATCCTCCATATGCATTTCTGCTATCTCCGCTATTTTGTGCAGTGCTGTGTACTTCCTGTGGCCGCCTCTAGTAAATCTTTACTACAAAGATCCATGTCTAATAGTGCTGGGGACTCTCTCTGCTCTAACCACATAGCGAAAATCTGGAATGCAATCCCACAAACTATTAGAACTACAATTAACCCTGCACACTTCAAAAATACTCAAAGTCCACTTATTTACCAATTGGCTGTGCCCCCGTGCTCTAGCCCTGGCTAATTCACCCTGCTTCTTTCCTGCTACTATATTTCCTCTTTCTCTTCCACCCTATCTTATCCCAATACTAACTACCCTGATTATTTACCTTTCTCTACCTAACCCAGACTGTTTACTCTTATTCCTTACTCTTTGACTATGCGTTCCTCTATACCAATGTGTCTTCTCCCTCACCTTTTCCTTTTTCCCTACATTTATCTTCTTCATATCACCACCTATTCTCTCCTCTGTGTGCATCTCTGTTGTTATATCCTCGAGCAATATGCTCCTCAGGTGCATTTTTTATTGTAAGATTATATTAACAAATGACTGACAAAATGTTCTCTATCCATTTTTGTTACTTAATGTTACCCATGAGGTATTTTACTGGCATTGTAACTAATGATGTAATCTTTGTATATATGTAATCTTACTTTGTTATCTATGTATTTTGCTTTGCTTTGTATCTTTGTAATTTTGATTTTGTCTATGGAGCTTTTCTCCCCGGGCCTCCACTGAAAATAGGCTCATGCCCAGTTGGACTTTCCCAGTAAACAAATGCTAAATAAAAATAAATAAATAAATAAATAAATAAATGGTTGGGGATAGTGAGAAAATAGTAAACAAAAAAAATCAAGTGCGGCATGATACAAATGTTGGAAAAAGAGGATAAGATAATAAATAAAGGTGCTATGGGAAAGAACAGGAAAAATTGATTTGAGCAGTCTCTCCAGAACCACTACACTAGTTGCACATTCATAGAAATATGTTCTGTTGTGATGGTCCCTCTATAAATAACTAATGCCTTATGTCTTGTAGCCCACAGAGTCCCAGATGTTCCACAGCTCATTAAAGATAAGTAACTGTTATAAGTTGATAATTACTTGTTTTTGTTAATATAATAAGTATTTTTATTTTTGCTAATTTTGAAAGGGAAGGCTCTTTCACATTTCTGTCCTGTTTTTCTTTGTGGTTATGTATAGTGTATACATTTACTCTGTTTACTGTAGCCTGTACAGGTAGGATTTAAATATAAACAAGAGTGCTTACATTTTGTGTGACATCCTTCATATCTGCTTTGCAGTAATTTACTTTTACAAGACATCCTTGGACTTGACATGTTTCCTCAGAGACTACAGTATTTAAAAGGCAGTGCTGGTGTTTGGTTTGTAGAAGTTTAGTGTGGCTTGTAGGAGTTTTGTGGTTTTTTTTCCATGTATACCCCATGTATGGTGGGACAGATTTGTGTCCCACAGACTCCCCCCTTTTGTGGAATAGACTCCCTCTCCACGCAAAGCAGAGTACCTCATTAAACCTTTTTAAGTGCAAACTGGATGGGGAACAGAAAATACACCCCTGGGATTCCACCTGTGTCCCTGCTGGAGAGTGGCATAGGGTGCTGACTTGTTGGAACATGAGCTAAATTCTTGGTTAGGCTTGTAAGGGCCTCAGGGCCAGTAACCAAGTAACTTCCTATGATCCTATGTAGCTCTTTAAGCATAGAAAGTAACTTACTATTGTTTGTATAGACCAAAGTAAAATTAAGCATTTAAAAATGAATGCTTCTAGAGAACATAATAATTGTAGAAGTTCCTTAGCAAACCTTAATGAGAGTTTGGACTCATAGCAGTGGCTTATACAGGTAAATAATGTCCATTCTTTAGGTGATTTTATGTAAGCAATGTATTGGTTTGTGACATGAAAGCAATTGGACTTCCTCTCTCTAGGTGTGACTGAGAAGAGCAGCAGCAACATTTGCATTTAACTTCAGGGGAAATTGGTGGATATATTTGTAGTTCACTGGATCAGCATAGCACGGTTTCCAGCTGCAGCTTTCCCAGGGATACAGGAAAGTGGGTCTGGGTTTTTCCTCTTAACATAGTTTAACCAACATCATGAGCTTTAACAAAATAAAGGGAGCATTTTCAAACCCCTCTTTTTTCCTCTGTATTATGTTATGCATGTTCTCTCTACATGATTGTATGAACCGGCATTCAGACATTATTTGATTTTCTTTTTATTGATTGTTGTCATAGTGATTACAAGTTTTATTGTTCTATTTGTATTGCTCTGAGTACTGGAATTTTAACTTGTGTCCTCCTTTTGCCTTGCCTTCATTTTTGTTTTTAATTACTTGTTCAACTTGGTTATTTCCTAAAAGTGATCCCATTACAAGTATAGGACATAGCAAGGATATGTATTTAATTTAAGGAGTAGTAGTACTCTGACAATTAAAAAAATAGGGCTTTATTAATTATTGTTTGAGAAATTTGTGCAATGATTGTATTTAAATACCTTTGGAATTGTCTTCATAAAATTTAATAACATACATTAAATGGTGCAGCTAATTAATTTTGTAGAGCTTAATAGTCCTTTGAAGATGGCAGTAATGCGTTGAGTAATCTTTCTGCTACACACACTTAGCTGCCGTTATTGAAAATAGTTTCAAGAGTCTGCTGAACATTACATGCAGAAACCGCTGCAGATTTTCTCATTGTCTCTGTAGGGGGTATCAGACACATTTAAAGGATTTAGTAATAAGGGACTGTACAATACGTTGCCTACAAGTAGTTCTCCTTATTACCTTTTTTATTCTTTGCCTGTAATGCTAAACGGCAGGGAACCCTTTTTAATTTTGTTCATTTCTCTAGCTGTCTCAGTAGTGTTCAGCCTAAACATCCATTTATATTGATTTATATGTACAAGTGAGATCAACCCAGGTTTAGTTAATAGCAATTAAACTGGATGGCAAGAGACAGCATTCAACTTTCACACATCCAGTTCAAAGCAGCTCTGCTGAACTGGAATTACCCAGGATTAGCATATAATGCTGGTAAAATGTTGAGGTTTGGCATTTAAAGATGCACAGACTCTTTTCCTTGTAAAGATATATATAAAAAAAAAAAAGTTCAGATGAAAGCATCACAGAAGGAAAACTGACGTACTGCTGAGAACTGTGCAGGTTACCACAAAGATCCTGTTTAATGAATAGAGAAACTAGGAATATGAAAATATGTTGGCAGTCTTCAGATTTTTCTGCCTTTTTCTGTTTATTTCATTTATTTGTAGCACACTTTTGAAATTTCCTTTCAAGTGATGTTTTTGTCATTTTTACGCCTCACCTACTTTTATAGTGTAGAAAAATAAAGAGCTGCATTTTAATGAGAAACTGTTATTCTCAACTTTACGCATTAGTGTTCCATGTGAGTGATTGTAAAACAGCTTTTTCTTCAATATAGGTCATTTTCTTTGACTCCTGTTCATACTTGAATTTTTGAGGCTTACTTGGTTTGGATGAAAACAGACTGTCTGATCAAAGCCTGCTCATACCATATTTCTGTACACAGAAATGGCAACCTGTGTTTTTTAGGACTGATTTTCAGCACTTTTTTTTTCATTTTATATTGATAGTCCTTTGCACTTGTCTATATGCAGATTTTAATTTGTGAAACAATACTCAGTCTTTTTTCCTTTTTTAGAATTCTTTTAATGTGTAAATATTACAAATACTTAAAAACAAATTCATTGATGTGCCATAGATGAATTAGTAGGCATTCCTTCTTGTGATTTTTCAAATAATTTATAGAGGAAAAATAAGTTACATTAGGCTGTGAAACTAGTATTTTTTTTCATAGAAATTATCACAGAGTAAGACTTTGCATGGGTTAATGGTTTACATGGTTTGCACCTAGCACTGGTCAGAAAGTAGGCGCCTGTGTTTGGCACAATCGGTCTTTTGATGACTGCACGTGACTGTAATACTAGTGCTGGATAGGTACTCGGTATCCACAGTAAGGCCCTTAGAGATGAAATTACAGGCAGAATGTTGCCAGAGTTCTGCACTTTTGCAGGTAAATGAGTAATTTAGGTTACCACTCGTCAAACAACTGCCTCCTCCTCACCTTAGTTTCTTTTCTCTACATTCCCAGGTTTGATGCTTTGTTAGTAATTTGAACTTCATTTCTTGAGTGCCTTTTTTTCTTACATCATTGCTTCCAAGTAACTGTCAGGTTTACTAGTCTGTTTTTTTTTTCAGGTTTATTCTCTAGTTAATGATTCATTGTCAGTTTATTTTCTGTTTTGTACCCTGGAGCTGCGAAGAAAAAGAAAAATTCTGTGGTGAGTTGTACGTGAGTTTTATTTCCCCCTTTTTATGTTGTTTTGGACTGTGTTGCTTGGACAATTTTTTTCTCACATCATTTGTGTGTTTTGCTTGGAGAGTTTTTTTTTTTTCTCACATTTGTGTTTTGGAAGGAGAAAGGCTAGGACTGTGGTAGTGAGGGTTGGAACTTTGAATGTTGGCACTATGACTGGAATAGGGAGAGAGCTAGCTGATATGATGGACAGAAGGAAGGTTGGTATATTGTGTGTGCAAGAGACCACATGGAAGGGGAGTAAAGCTAGGTGTATCGGAGATGGGTTCAAATTGTTTTATCATGGTGTGGATGGGAGGAGAAATGGCATAGGAGTTATTCTG
Source organism: Protopterus annectens (assembly GCF_019279795.1). Lineage (NCBI taxonomy): Eukaryota > Metazoa > Chordata > Ceratodontiformes > Protopteridae > Protopterus > Protopterus annectens. The sequence continues at coordinate 979,006,316 of NC_056730.1, forward strand.
AAGGAACAGTATGCTAAGAGTGTTTTGGAGGTGAGAAGAGTGTCGGATAGAGTGTTGTTTATGAAACTGGAAATTGATGGTGTAATGATGAAAGTTGTTAGTGCATATGCTCCACATGTTGGGTGTGCAATGGATGAGAAAGAAAAATTTTGGAGTGAATTGGATGAAGTGGTGATGACTGTACCCAAGGGAGAGAGAGTGGTGATTGGAGTAGATTTCAATGGGCATGTTGGTGAAGGGAACAGAGGGGATGAGGAAGTGATGGGTAGTTATGGTGTTAAACAAATGAATGCAGAAGGTCAGATGGTAGTGGATTTTGCGAAAAGGATGGACATGGCTGTGGTGAATACGTATTTTAACAAGAGGGAGGAGCTTAGGTTGACATACAAGAGTGGAGGAAGATGCACACAGGTGGATTATATCTTATGTAGGAGGGCCAGTTTGAAGGAGACTGGAGACTGTAAAGTGTTGACCGGAAAAAATGTAGTTAGGCAGCATAGGATGGTGGTTTGTAGGATGATGTTGGTGATCAAGAAGAGGAGGAGGCATGTGAGGACAGCACCAAGGATCAAATGGTGGAAACTGAAAAAGGGTAATTGTGAGGTGGAGTTCAGTGATGAGTTAAGACAGGCACTGGGTGGCAGTGAAGAGTTACCAAATAGTTGGGTAACTACAGCAGAGCTAGTAAGGGAGACTGCTAGAAAGGTGCTTGGTATCACATCTGGACAGCGGAAGGACGACAAGGAGACATGGTGGTGGAATGAGGAAGTACAGGAGAGTATACAGAGAAAGAGGTTGACAAAGAAGAAGTGGGATTGTCAGAGAGATGAAGAAAGTAGACAGGAGTATAAGGAGATGAGGTGCATGGCAAAGAGAGAGGTGGCGAAGGCTAAGGATAAGGCATATGAAGAGTTGTATGAAAGGTTGGACACTAAGAAGGGAGAAAAGAACCTGTACCGATTGGCTAGACAGAGGGACCGAGCTAGGAAAGATGTGCTGCAGGTAAAGGTGATAAAGGATAATGAGGGAAACATACTCACAAGTGAAGAGAGTGTGTTGAGGAGATGGAAAGAGTACTTTGAGGGGTTGATGAATGAAGAGACTGAGAGGGAGAGAAGGTTGGATGATGTAGGGATAGTGAATCATGAAGTACAATGGATTAGCAAGGAGGAAGTAAGGATAGCTATGAAGAGAATGAAGAATGGAAAGGCTGTTGGCCCAGATGACATACCTGTGGAAGCATGGAGGTGTTTAGGTGAAATGGCAGTGGAGTTTTTAATCAGATTGTGTAATGAAATCTTGGAAAGTGAGAGGATGCCTGAGGAATGGAGAAAAAGTGTTTTGGTACCGATTTTTAAGAATAAGGGTGATGTGCAGAGCTGTAGTAACTACAGAGGGATTAAATTGATCAGTCCCAGCATGAAGTTATGGGAAAGAGTAGTGGAAACAAGGTTAAGAAGGGACGTGATGATTCGTGATCAGCAGTATGGTTTCATGCCGGGAAAGAGCTCTACAGATACGACGTTTGCTCTGAGAGTGTTGATGGAGAAGTACAGAGATTGTCAGAAGGAGTTACATTGTGTTTTTGTAGACTTAGAGAAAGCATATGACAGGGTGCCTAGAGAGTAGTTGTGGTATTGTATGAGGAAGTCAGGAGTGTCAGAGAAGTATGTAAGAGTGGTACAGGATATGTACGAGGGTAGTGTGACAGCGGTGAGGTCTGTGGTGGGAGTGACGGATGCATTTAAGGTAGAGGTGGGGTTACATCAAGGATCAGCTCTAAGCCCTTTCTTATTTGCAAAGGTGATGGACAGGTTGACAGACGAGATCAGACAGGAGTCCCCGTGGACTATGATGTTTGCAGATGACATTGTGATCTGTAGTGAGAGTAGGGAACAGGTGGAGGAGACCCTGGAGAGATGGAGATATGCTCTATAGAGAAGAGAAATGAAGGTCAGCAGGACTAAGACAGAATATGTGTGTGTGAATGAGAGGGAGGATAGAGGAATGGTGAGGATGCAAGGAGTAGAGCTGGCAAAGGTGGATGAGTTTAAATACTTGGGATCAGTAGTTCAGAGTAATGGTGAGTGTGGAAGAGAGGTGAAGAAGAGAGTACAGGCAGGATGGTGTGGGTGGAGAAGAGTGTCAGGAGGGATTTGTGACAGACAAGTACCTGTAAGAGTGAAAGGGAAGGTCTACAAGAGGGTAGTGAGACCAGCTATGTTATATGGGTTGGAGACAGTGGCATTGACAAAAAAGCAGGAGTTTGAGCTGGATGTGGCAGAATTAAAGATGTTAAGATTTGCACTGGGTGTGTCGAGGGTGGACAGGATTAGGAATAAGTATATTAGAGGGTCAGCCCAGGTTGGAAGGTTTGGAGACAAAGCCAGAGAGGCACGATTACGTTGGTTTGGACATGTGCTAAGGAGGGATGCTGAGTATATTGGGAAAAAGATGCTAAGGATGAAGCTACCAGGTAACAGGAAGAGAGAAAGGCCTAAGATAAGGTTTATGGATGTGGTGAGAGAGGACATGCAGGTGGTTGGTGCGACAGAGCAAGATGCAGAGGACAGGAAGAAATGGAAACTGGTGATCTGCTGTGGCGACCCCTAACGGGAACAGCCGAAAGAAGATGATGATGATTTGTGTTTTTGAGCTGTAGTACACTAAACTGTTGAGTTTTGCATCAGTTTTGTTTTCTTTGCTTTCTGTGGATGGAATGGGGTGGAAGGGTGAAGATTATAAATCGTTAATTTTCGTGCCTCATAATCATTATTTCAAAGACCATTTAAATGGACAGGCTGAGGGGAAGAGAAAGAGGACCTGCAGGGAAGACCCTAGAGAAGTTTGCTGTAGTTTATTGCTTTTTGTTTCAGAGAGTCACCCTTGGGTTACAGAAAATGTCTTAATCCTACTTTAATTGTAATAAAACTGAAAATTTAGGCCCAGATTCAGAAATCATTGCCATGTCGAGGTAAATGCATTTGTGGGATGAGCAGCCACTCACAGGGAGTGTAAAATTTAGAAAACCCAGCTCTATCTACAACATGGCTATAACAGTTAAACGGGGTCAGCAGTGCTATATGCTAATGACTGTAGAGTGATGTGCTGAGTGTGGCACTGAGGCAAAACAAGATAATGGTGAGGTTCAAAAATGTTTAAATGCCATGCAGCAGAGCTGTGCCCGGTTTATATTTGAACTCAGCCATACTGTTATCCTCAAATGGAGTAGATTGTGGAATTATGCTAGGAGTTGCTGCACCATAGTAAATCTGTATCTTTAGGAGGCTGTCTTTGCATCTGCTATGCCCAGTGTTGCCCCTGGAGTGGTTGGGTCAGCTGACCCGGTTTTACATTTCATGCTCTCTATGGCCCCAACATAGTGGACTGATACTGTGTTGGCAGGGACAGATTTCAGCAATTCCTGGAAATGCATCAGCTTGTCTGTAGCTTTGTGGGAGATGCAGAGTATCTCTCCATAAAGGTATGTTTGGTATTGTGCGTTTTATTTTTGTATTATTTATGTATATTTTTAATAAAGATTCAACTTGAACCAGCTTGTGCTTCCCTACTTTCGTTAGTGAATTTATACTTTGGAAAGTTTTAAAGAAAGTATTTCTACCACCTGTCATTAGTTTGGATATTCACAGAATGTTTTTATGTGCCTGAACTCTAGGGAATCTTAGATCTTCCACACAGACAAGTTTCTTCATTATTTGTTTTATGTATATTAACTGCAGGAACCTTTCAGCAACCTACAGGGGAAACTGTGGAGGTTTCTCAGGCATCTGATTTGAGAATACTCCAGCATTTGCTTTAGCATGTGGTGGAACATATGTAGTTCTCATGTACTTAAGAGGAGAGCACTAACATCATGTGGGAGTTCTATGATATAAGCCACTTCTCTGAGGTATGGGGGACCATAGAGTGTACCCACATTAAAATAATGGCCCCACCTGGTGAAATGGGAAGAGGTATGTGAACCACAAAAGGTATCACTCTATCAACTACCAGAAGATTTGTAATGAGCAGGATATCATCTGCAGTGTGTCTAGGCCACCCAGACAGTTTTCACAACTCCCACATGTGGCACACGTGATCTCTTTGAGGGCTGACTTCCCATACAGGCATCTTGTTGATGATGCCGGATATGCCCTGTAACCCTGGCTAACAGCACCCATCAGAAGTCTACACAGTCAAACAGAGTGGGTAACAGCCGTGCACTATCACAAACCAGAAACATTACAGCGCATGTGTTTAGATTGCTGAAAGCACACTTCCTTTGTCTAGATTCATCTGGTGGTGCTCTGCAGTATGACTCTGCCACGTGTGCCAATATACTGACTGTGTGTGCAGTGTTACACATAGGCAGCAGTGACAGCAGGATGACATCTTGCTGGGACCACAGTTCCTAGCACAATGGTCTGTGGCAGATGAGACAGAGGAGGAGCCAGCAGCAGGGGATGACCATATCAGATGGAGACAGGCACAGTGCACTAGCAAAGAGGCAGCAGATACACAGCTTTACAACATAACTATAAAGAGTTAAGCAGATGCACTGCAGTAAAAATGATGCATGCAAAACTGACACCAGGCTGTGGCTTACCCATGCACAGGCTGACCACACTGTACATCAGACATAAGCAACCTAATCAATATACAAAAGGCAAGGCACAGTTATCATTTGCATAGGTGAAGAAGGGAGTCCAGGAGTGCATGTCTTTCACAAAGAAGTGTATGAGTGTGAGTGCTGATGTGTATTAAAAGTGAAAGTGCTTTTACTGGAAGTATCCGCTCCAGCATGATGGTGGTGGGGGTTAATGGTGAGAAGGGTCAGGGTCATTGGGTGTGTGATGTGATGGTGCTGTGGTGTGCATATCTGCAGTTACACAGTCTCAGCAGCTAGTTCAGCACTGTGGCTTGGCCTACTGTGTAGGTCCAGGGCATGCATGACAGAGGGTTCAGCTTCCCATTTATATCACAGCCCATTAAAGCTGGCTCTATGAGGAGTTACACTGGCTGTACAATGACCATGGCTCGAGATTGGTCTGCTAGGAGATGTCAGCATGACAACTGCCATGACCAAGGAAATGCCCTCTCCTTGGAGTAGACATCTTTACAACAGGTGATGATGTGAAAGTACTATAACTGCAGGTGCAGTATCTTGCACATCCATGGCCATGGAGGCTAATATCTGTGGATGTAGTATGTGACCAACCATGAGGATAGTCACTTGCCCCTGCCAGAAGACCCAGAGAAGACACTGTGTGGTCCAGTGTGCAGTCTATCCAAGGAATCACACATATGGAACATACACTCCCATAGGTCATGCACACCCTGAATCACTCTCACTGTCTCTGCCATGGCTGCGATGGTACAAGTCTGTGCCTTCATACTGGCCTACAGATATGTTGGACTGATACATCAATTTATGGAGAGGGAAGTAGCCATATCTGTGGAGAGTGTCATTATCAACTCCTGTTTGTGCACTTCCCTGCCCATGAGTGCTAAGGGAGATTCAGACAGCTGTCTATCTGGGGAGAGCATGGATCATATCCATGGCCCTGCAGCAGACCATTTCATAGCCACAGTCCTGGTCTCCACCAAATTGGCATTGTTGATAGTTTCAGTCCAGGAATAATCATGGTAGGGCTGGTTGGCAGTATGGACATTATAGCTGAGGGAAGTGGGCTGGCCTTCAGTAGACAGATATCTGAATCCAGGGTTGGGGGTTGGCAGTTAATGGTTAAGGTGTTTGCCTCACAAACACAAGGTACAGGGTTTGATTCTCATCTGTGGGAATATTGTCAAGGCTTAAAATGGTCCACAAGGGCTGGTAGCGTAGTCTATACCCATGACTGAATTTATGAATCTATGGATCAACCTCTTCTCTCTCGGATGTTTGTGTATCTTGATAACTTCAGGCAGAGAGACTGTGTCCATGGTGTGCGTAGGGGATGCGATGGTCATATTGCCTGTGTCAGACACATTCTACACCCCCGACTGTGCCATCATATCCATGCCATCATTATCAGGCCTATATATCCTTCATAATCAGATAAGAGCAGTTCTACAGAGCGGGAGCCAGGTAAAGGAGCACCCATGAATACAACAAAGCAAAAAATATCCAGTGTAAATATGAACGGCACCACAACTGCATATGCAGCTGATCTCATTACAACTATAAACATGATAAAAACTACTACCTCCAGCCATAGCTTATGCAGATGGTCATCCCTATTTTATCCCTGATGTACATGTATACCATAAGTACAGGCAGACATAATGAAGTTTAGAGTGATTATGAGGTAAGGAGGACTTGCAGCTAAAATGAACATCCACAGTTGAAATTCTCTGGGGCCTATCAAGCTGCATCTCAACATCCATCACTGCAGTGTGTGACACTTTTTGGAGTTTATACTGCCTTTAAGAGAGGCCAGGAACTCCTCCGTCTCTCAAAAGAAGAGGTTTGGTCCATGTCTCACAATCTGTTGTCCTACATTCCTGTCCCAAGACTTCTGCACTGTCTGTGGCAACATGTATCATACACATGGCCCTACGGCAAACCATTTTGTAGCTTTGGTCCTAGCCACCACCACATTGAAATTGCTGACAGTTTCAGTCCAGGCATGATCATAGTAGGGATGGTCAGCAGTATTGACATTGGCCGTGGAGATGGAAGGTTGATGTACCAACTCATTCTCAGCATCTCTGAATTTTGGCTTGCTGGTCAATATGGATGGCCCATTGATGCAGAGCTTTTTTGTGTGGTCTGTTTTTTAGGCGTATAAGTTCAGCTCATAGTTATCAGCACAGGTAAGATCTCATGCAACCAGTATAACACTAACCATATTTTTATTTCTAATTGGGTCCCCACAAAGGTGTACAAATGGTTGTCTTTTACATCTGGAAAAGGCAACTAGGTTAGGGTAGAAGATGAAAAGCTTAAGGTTATGCTAATATTTGGTAGCTGTAGGAAGTGAAGATATTGTGTCCTGTAATGGTAGACACATGTGGGTTTACCCCGGTACCCAGGTTGCAGGCGCAGGTAGTTCATTCATTATTATCGCAACCTGTTATGTAAGGAAGTGTTGTACTCGGTTCCTTGATACAAAATGAATAAAACAAGCTGATGGGTCCTGTTGTAGGCTGGCTCATACAAGTATGAATACCACTGTAGGGCACTTTTGGTCTGCCTTCTTTGGCTCAGCCTCCTGTTGAAGCTGGTTGAATGAACAGCAGCTTATGATATCCTGCCAACTATTTCACAACCCTTATAAACATTTAATGTACATTGTTATGTTGTAAACTATTTCACAACCCTTCTAAATGTGTAACGTACATTGTTATTTAGTAAAGTATTTCACAACCCTTCTAAACGTGAAACGTACATTGTTATATAATGAAGTATTTCACAACCCTTCTAAACGTGAAACATACATTGTTATGTAGTAAAGTATTTCACAACCCTATTAAACGTAAAACATACATTGTTATGTAGTAAAGTATTTCACAACCCTTCTAAACGTGAAACGTACATTAAGTAGTAAACTATTTCACAACCCTTCTAAAAGTGTAACGTACATTGTTATGTAGTAAACTTTTACACAAGGCTTCTAAATGTGTAACATACATTGTTATGTAGTAAACTTTTACACAACGCTTCTAAAAGTGTAACGTACATTGTTATGTAGTAAAGTTTTACACAACGCTTCTAAATGTGTAACGTACATTGTTATGTAGTAAACTTTTACACAACGCTTCTAAAAGTGTAACGTACATTGTTATGTAGTAAACGTTTACACAACGCTTCTAAATGTGTAACGTACATTGTTATGTAGTAAACTTTTACACAACGCTTCTAAATGTGTAACGTACATTGTTATGTAGTATGAGAGTGCAGGAGAACTCAGAATCTCGGGCCAGCCTCTTCAAGTAGTACTCCGGACATGAAAATATCGAGATGATAAACCCAGTAGTATTTTAGCTCAGCATTGGAATGCTCTACTAGTTAAAATCAGAATACCTGTGACCACTGATCAGCAAAATCTGGCAACTCATACCCAAACGTTGACCTAAACCTTGTACTTATAGCTGTGTTACAAGCTTATTTTTACTTTATCTCTACTTACCAAAATGACACCATGCGCAGTCTCAACCAGAAGCTGAAGACCTAAAAAAGGGCACTGAAAAACAAAAACTTAACCAATCAATCAAATTGAAGAAAGGGTCTTCCAAGCCGGGGACCAAAAATGCCCACTAAACTGCAGCAAGCGTCTAAACTGCAGAATAAGCTACAAAACACTTTCAGTTATCTTTTAAAGAAGTCTGTACTGTACTCATGTCCAGCCTGCAGCTTTTAAGCAATGTTGATTTTGCCCACTGATAGCTTGCATCCGGGGCAGCTACCCCTTTCCTCATACCTAGTTAGAGTATACTACACGAAGATGATGTTTCTTATTGGAGTATTAGTACTACACAGCTTCGACTGTTAAAGATTTTTGGTCTAATTTAAACCTTGTAAAGAAGCTGAACTGTAAAATACAGGCATTCGGTTCTGATAAATCTGACCTATTTGATGTTCTGTTTTCAGATAAATTAGAATTGGGTAGGTATCTTAATATTAATTTCATATTATTTAAAAATGATGTTACCATAAATTGTGTTTGTATTAATAGCGTTTATAAAAGTATATGATGTGTGCTGAAAGTTTGGATTTTAGCTCCTTTATGTGCAGCGATGAGAAAACTAGCAGTTAATTTATGACTGTGACAAAATGAATGCCTGTTGAAGTGTTCTTAGATTGCTTTACAGCATGCTGGCATTCTTCGTGTAAGTGTACAAATCAGGAAAGAAATCCACTGTTATTTTTGTGTTTTTCTTTCATTTCAAGTGATAGTTTCCTGTAAGCTAAGGGCTTTACGATTAAGGCTCTGAGCTGTTATGAGCTGCTTGTGTCCATGGTACAGGGTTCGATTCCTTACTTTTGCAGTGTGACTCTGAGTAAGTCACTTTAGTAGCTCCTGGGTTACCCCTAAATAGGTACAGTTGTGTTGACTAAGCTTACCTGCTCTACAAATGTTAAAAAAAATAAATGACACCAACATTTGTTTATTACTCAAATCTGAATGTATCAGAAGCTGATGAAAAAGGCAGAATGTATAGAAACTGCTAGTGCATATATTAATGTTTATAATGTATATGTTAATTTGAGGATTTTCCTCTAGTTTAAACTGTAAGCTCAAGTAGAAATCTAAAGTGAAAGACAGCACTGTTAAACAGCAAGTTTCTGGTGTTTCCATTTTCAGGTAATAGTAGGTTGCAATGTGTAGCTTAAAGCTGTTGCCAGTTTTTAAGATTGTTTTTATTTATTTATTTTTGTGGCTTATGGATTTAGTGCTATTAATGTGTCTTTTTTTTAAGAGGGCTCTCCCTGTGTAATAACGTACCCCTTTGGAACTCTGTAAGTTCATTTTTCTAAAGGCAGTTAAAATGGACACACACACACACACACACACACGGAACTACTTCCAGACCACCAAGGCTGATCATAAATGTGCATACGTCAGCCGGCAAGCTGACAAAGAAAGTATATGTCATCGTGATTCCGGAACAAGAATGTGAGTCTGAATTGTTAAGTAAAAATAATATTTTCTACTTTCTAATACAATTGACCTAAACTGAAATATTTAATTACTGTTTACACACACACAAATGTTTTTGGTGCTTCCTCCTAGGTTAATAGATTAGTACTAGGGTAAGTGGCCTTGTGGGCCATTTTAAGCCTAGCCAATTACCTCATGTGAGAATCAAACCCATGCACTTTGTGTCTGTAAGGTAAGCACCTTAACCATTTTTTCTGTTCTTTTAGACACACTTCTTTTTATCTTGTTCATTGTGTATATGGGAAGGGAAGATGGAAAAATAAGTAAAGAGAACAAGTTGAGTTTGTGAATGAATTTCCAAATTAAATTAGTTGCTTTAACATATCTTCTTAATTAAGTCATCCGTGGAAGAAGACAGGAAACATAAGAAATACTTGGATGCTTTAGTATTTGGGCTTCTGTTTTTAGTTACTTTGTATTCACATCAGTTGGTTAACCTGCTGTGTAAACTCTGTTGCCATGCCCTGGCGAACACATGCAATGTCAAGAGGTGTCATTTCATGCAAGTCCCATCTGTCTTTCTTTCTCTTACCATTATTGATTTCCACAGCAGATAAATGCAGGATATCTATTTCACCCAGCAGATAAATGCTGTATATTTGTTACACATCCTGTTATTTTAAGTTGCTTGCACATATTGCACAAAACAAAAACATATTGACCCTCACTGAACTGTACTGGTTCCTATTGTTGTTGGACCAGGGAGTGGTTGGTTAGACATTACTTTCCTGAAGTATTGCATAAAGCTTTAAGTCTACAGAAGAAGAACAAAAGTACTGATTGTCTGAGTCTGGCACCCAGCATCATGATTTCATCCAGTGATCTGTATGGAGCCACAACAGAATTGTTGAAAACTAAATATATGACTTTATCATTATTTTCTAGATGTTTTCCATTATATAATTTTAAGGAATCCCAGAAAATCTAGTGCATATCCATCAGTTAGAAATACATTTTATTTTTCCATTGTTGACTGAGTGAGTCCTATTAGACTAGTGACTTCTTTCAGGGGAGATCCAGGATGGTATTTATACTACTAGGGGAAATTTGGCTAAGGCATCAGGGAACTTCCCCTACTCTTTTCAGTAGATGCCATGCATCTTTTACATCCAGCTCAAGCAGTTAGGACCTCAGTTTAGCTTCTCATCTAAAGGATAACACACACAGGAGTGCATTACTCCATTGCGCTGCACTGCAGTGTCAGTATTCTAGCTAATTGGTATGGGAATAGAACTCGCATCCTTCTACACCAAAGGTGTGTGTGCTACCTGTTGCGCCACTGATGTTACTGTTCTTGAAATGTGAAATATCATTATGTAGTTCACTGGTTGAACATATTCTCGAAATGCTGTAACTTTCCCTTTCTTCTAGGGTAAATTTAATAAAATTAGTAATATTTTGTGCGGTATTTGAGAGTTGCGTATTTTGTTTGGACATGCTTTTACATCAGTCTGTAAGTGAACCAGGTTACACTGACTGTATGAGGGTGTGCTTTATATGAAGATTGTCTGTTATGCAAAAGACACAGTGAGGAAGTTTGGTCAGACACAGCAGATCACAAAATCAGATATGTTGTGAGGTCAGAGGAACCCCACACCCTGCATCAGCAGTATCAGTTAGCATTACCACCTGTCCCACTTTGGGTAGTTGTGTTCTGACAAAAAATATTAAAAATGGCAAATGTCCTGAGATTGTAGGACATAATTATGTCCGATATTTTATGTAATAGTTGCATAAAACAGTTATTCTGTATCTAAAATGCCTAAATGTTATAATAAACAGAATAAGCAACTAAAATGCTACAAGAATAAGCTTTTATTTAGGCAAAAAAGTTAAGTTCTATCCTTTGCACTGACCGTGGGTATGTGTTGGCCTGTAAAATCTGATGTTTGTCCCAAAAATGTCCCACTTTGGCCATTTGAAAATGTGGCAACCCTAATATCAGTACGGTATGTTATTCAATCAGATCCAACATTTATTGCTGCAGAAGCAAACTGAATCTATCTTTGCTTTTTCGGCTGCACATTTTCTGTGGTGCTCAATAGTTATGTATTTGGAAAGCTTGCAGTTCTGTCTGAATAGTGCATACCTTTTGCCATTTCAGCATCACTTTATTTAATAGTGTAAAAAGTGAAATGGTGGATTCAGTAAAGTATGCATTTCAAATGTGTTACCATTGGCTTTCAGCAAAGTAATTACCTCAAATACAGATACATATCCAAATTTGAAAAGTGAAATCACATCTCTCAATTTGTCTTTATCAAAATGTCTAATGTGAAAAGTGAGCAAAGTGTACACATTGTTATATTAGCAAATTTAAAAATGGAGGCAAAAATTTGTGAAAGGCGCACACACACAATATACACAAGGAACTATTTTTTTGTATTGGTAACTTTAAAGTTGTATGTATCAAAATCATGGTCACAGACGAAGCAAAACCATCATACAAAATACATTTTGTAAGGGGATTAGGACACCCAGATGTGCACTTTATGTTCTATTATGAGCTCCTCCTTGACTCAGTTGGTCATTTCTTGTATTGTTTCTTTTTTCTTCCTTTGATTAGTATGGTAATTTTTTTTTATAGAAACAAATCAGACAACATAAATGACTCAGGCAGATTTGTGATCTCTGTGCTTTTCATAGCCATTGGCAAAGAGAGAAGGATAGAGGAACAGGTGTTACAAGTTACAAATGAGTTGCTGGGTGTTAGATACAGTTTTGTACTGGTGCAGAATTATCTAACGATAAAAACAAACTCCGCAGTGAACACAGCACAATATTAGACTTTGCTCATGTGAGAGACTATAGATTTCAAGTTACGTTCAAAGTGACACTTGTGCACTTGAAGCAAGTACAGTGAGCAACTGAGACTTTGTTTATTCTTCTGCAAGCAGTACAACTGAAGTGGACAAAACGTGTGGATTGGGAATGGTAACCAGATCCAAGTTCAGAAGTGCATTCAACCACTGTTTGTGATACCCTCGCTTTCTATACCATCTTTTGCTGATCATCTAAATTGTGCATCTGCTCAGGAAGTACATTACTCTTCGTTCAGATTGTACCAGTAACAAGGCCTTACCACATCCCTCTCTTTTGAGATTGAAATGAAAACATTAACCCTGTCCACAGGCTCACCTTTGTTGCAGAAGCAGCAGTGTATAATAATTTAATCACTATAAGAAGGAATAATTAAGAAGCAAGCTATAAAAATAAGCAAACTATTCACTAAATTATTTCCAATTAAAGTGCTAGGTGTCCCTTCAGCCCTCCCTGATTTGCCTCTTGTTAGGGAAACTTCCTTTTAATATACATCATCAGCCTGTTTTGAACCTGAATATCTTTACTTAGAGATGGACTTCACATTTATCTCTTAATCTTACAAAAAACATGTATCAACACCTGGTATAACAAAAATAATACCCAGCAAATACAAATAGGGTATTTACTATGCAGTATGCAATACTAAGCAAGTGAGGAGGCATTTCTCTGTGAAGAATTTAAAAGTTTTATACCCTAGGGTAATATTTAAACTCTGCCACTGATTAATGACTTCCCTCAGGGTCAGTGACCATGCTGGTGATTGGTGTCTTTAAATTATATAGGAATGTTTAAGTCCATTAGCGTCATATACAGCTGTTTGTCAGTTACTTTAATGGGTACTGGAAAAGTATAAGATCCGTAAGTGACATTATGTACCCCAGAGTTGAACTCACCTTCCTCCCCATAGATACCCAGTATGTTATCAGTTGTTGTTGTTGTGTCTTTCGGCTTTTCCCAGTTAGGGGTCGCCACAGCGGAACTCCGGTCCGCTAATGATTGGCAGTAGATTTTTACGTGCCAACTTGCTGGGCCTGACGCACAACCTTCAACGAAGGAAGGCCCATTAACGCATGTCGCCACACAGAAAACACTCTGAGAATCGAACGGAACAACGTCTTAACGTAGTATAAACCTCTAGTTAACTTTAGAAAAATACTCTGGTTAAAAGTGCAGTAACATACCCGTTCATATGAAACTTGGGTACGTAATTCTGCAATACTTAATTTTCATGCCAAGACTTGAACATTTTATAAATAATTAAATAACACCGTTTTTAATCTTCTTTACACCGACTGTTACTTACTGTACCACGAGGACAAATTATGTATGAGTCTGTCCGTACACAGCTGTGTATAACTTGACTACACTATACTTTTGCTGAAAGAATGCTACAGTCCTTCTTATTAGGTATCTGTCCATCATGCCTCTTAACTGTTTGACATCCTAGGACCTGCATCGCCTTGTCAGACATATGGAGACTGAACATCTAAAAATCCAGACTTACATATGCTAAGTTTGAGATTGCTGTTTATCTGAATGTTCACTTTTCTCTGAGGTATGGTGATCTTGGAGTTGTTATATGTAAGTTTGGGGATGTAGGCTTGCCCCCTCTCACTTTCGGGGTGCAAGCGGTTTTGTTCCTTGCAAAAAACAAGTTTAAAGGAGAAGAGTGATTTTAGATATTTGCTGTTCTCCTGTATTTTTGGTCTTTTTATTTTCTTCATTTTGAGACTTGGCAAAACTCACCTCGACATTCCAAAAGGGAGACATCCATAATCTCTCATCCAGTAATTTCACATCAGTTTTAATAGCACAAAAATTTGCTTTGGCAGGAATTAATACTTCAGAAGTACAGTTTTGTATATTTATTTAAAAACAACCCATCCAGTAAGTAATCTCCCATTATTTTTGTTTTAAGGAAGTATGTGCAATGTCTGGCCAGTGTTGTGCCTATTTCTAAGTCAGTGTCCATTTATGAGTATCGGTAAAAGTATTTTTGCTTTAGTGTATAATTTGTCTTGTAAAGAAATTGATGCTACAGTAAAATTAGTACTGTTACATTTTTCCAAAGTAAGACTAATAAATCTGTCAAGGTACATTCTCATATTGTCAGTATATGTATTTATACCAATGCTCATTAATTATAGACTGACCCTGAATTGCTGTTTGAGAAAAAAAGTGTATTTCTAGTGTTAGCTCGTACAGCAGCTTGGGTTAAAAAATGTGAACTGTTTGAATGTCTGTAGTTTTCATTACTCCTTTGAGACTTCCTGTTCCCCCAAACATGCTATATCCTTTGTGTGTGTTAGAAGCAGTTGACCACTGCATCAAATGCTGATGTCCTTCCATGTCTTTGTTGCAGTACTCATCACCTCTGGGATCTTCTGCCAAGGATAGCCCAACATCTGGTCAATATACCAAAGCTTTTATTACCTAGGAGCATCATATGCCAAATGTATGCTTGCCGTGCAAGCATAGGGCATAAAGGTGATGTATGTGCGTGCTCAAACCGGAACTTCGTTGTCACCACTCCAAATGCCATTGCTGTACGTTGGTGTGAATGCCCTTCACTATGCTGGTGGTGTCGAGTCTTCAACTTCAAGATAAGTACCCCACTGGGGTTCCTTTTTCTTTTTCTAATTGGTTACATGTCATTCAAGAAAGGGAAATGCCAGTGTTGTAGCAGATTCCCCAAAAGGACCACCACGATAGGTGCCTTTTCTGCTTAGGTGCATCTCTTAACTACACTCAGTGTTCCATCTATCGAGCTTTTGTACCAAAGACTTTACATAACCATCTTTTTTCTCTTTCCATTTATCTTGAGAACCAATGTCTCAAGCTGTTGGCCCAAGTTAACATGGCAGAATCCGCTTGCTCAGAAGTACAGCTGCCACTCAAGAAGGCGGAGAAAGCTAGGCCTGAGTCTGCTGCTGTCTAGTCTCAACTGGATGTCTCTCTTGAGGTACTTCAGAACCCAGAGGACAGTCTGATATTACCTTGGGTTTCTTCTGCCCTGACTTTCTCAGAGGCTTTACTGAGCCTGCTTCTCGCACATCCTTGGAGGCCTTGCAAATGCCCACTGCAGATGTTGAGGGAGAACTGAACCAAAGCTTATTATCTCTGAGGGGCCTAAAGTGCTTCCTCAGATCCTTTTTAGGGAAGAGCTGCTGGGTACTTTGATTGAATCCAGGCTGGGGTCTGAACCACCATGTTTCGTTAAAGCAGATATCCCATTGAAGAAATGGCAGAAAACTAAACACGTGGTATCTGTTGTCAGTCATCCACAAAGGGGATTGCAGGACTTCACTCAAGGCTTGTTCTATGACTTGATGGCATTGAAGCTTCCTCAGGGGGTTTTGGTTTCTGCATCTCCTTGGTCCTCTACCTACAAAAAGACGAGACCTGAGTTCCGGGATGAGGATTCTGACTCTGATGCTGACTCTTTAGCCTACTCCTCTCAGTTATCTTCTCCTTTAGACAGTGGGTCGGAGGAAAAGGAATCTTTCAATCCTGACTCTCCTTTGGAGGAGCTGTCCTTAGATGATATGGTCCTGTATCTAGGTTCATAGCTGTGTACTAAGCTAATGGCCTAGGAGACTTTACAAGCCTAGCCCATAGGATTACCCTGGCATTGTGCCACCCGAGCTTAGGTCCCAATGCCTCTGTGTAGTAGAGCCCCTGGAATGATTCCTGGGGTGAATTTTCTATTTCCCATCCACGTATTAAGATTTCTCTTGAAGAAGGCCAATGAGGTGCTTTGTTTGACATGTATGGGAAGTCTATCCCATAGCATGGGCAGTCTGTGGTTTATGAACCTGTCCCTCCAACATGTTCTATTTATTGTGGTAATGAGGTAGAGGTCTATGGAGCATGTGGTGCGGAGGGATTGGGATTTTTTTAGATGTAGCATTTCTAACAGAGCTGGGTCAGACATGGCTTTGTAAGTCAAGCAGAGATCGCCTCTAAGTAGGTAATATGAGACAGAGAATAGTTGAAGTTTTTTTGAGTGTTTATATAGGACAAGTGTTTAAGGCCTAGGATCATCTTTGTGAGGTACTTTTGTGGCCTCTCCAGTTGTTGCAGGTGTCTAGTGAGGTACATGCCAAATGGGGCATTGTACTTGATGATTAACCTAATGAGGGAAGAGTAGAAAGAGACAATGACCTCTTTCTTCCTGGATGCAAAACCCTTAGTAATGAGATGTGCCACATAGAAGGACTTTCTGACCACAGTGGCAATGTGGTGGTCAAAAGATTGGTTGCTGTCAACCTGTGTTCCCAGATCTCTTATAATGCCTTCTGTATTCAGTGGACTACCATCGATGTGGTAATTCATGGGAATCGGGTTTTTCCCAAAGGGGATGATGACACATTTTTTCTGGCATTGAGCTTAAGGCCATGGTTCTGACACCAGTCGTTGGTCTCAGTGAGGCCTTTCTGTAGGATCTCAACATCACTTGGGGAGTTAATAATAGCTCCCAACTTGCAATCGTCTGCGAACTTTGTCAGCCAGAGTCCCTTCATGTTGGCCTGGACTTCAGAGAAGTAGACACCAAACAGGAGAGGACCCAGGACCGAACCCTATGAGATTCCACTCGTGACTGGTAGTCAGTCTTAGAGTCAGCTACTTTCACACTGTAGGTTCTATCTGTGAGCCAATTTGCAACCCACCTAGTGATATATGGACTGATGCCTAGCTTAGTGAGTTTTTCTATGATTCCTGAGTGGGGAATGGTATCAAAGGCATTGGCCCCAGATCAAGGTAGGCTGTATGAACCACCTTGCCTTCATCCACAGCTCTGGTGACTGACTCAAAGAAGGCGACCAGGTTGAGCAGGCATGATGTACACTTCACAAAACCAAACTGTGTTAGATCCAGAGTTTGGAGATTCCCTATATCCTTATTTATTAGGACCATCATGAAGCATTCCATAGCTTTGCATATCAGACTCATCAGGTTAATGGGGTGATAGTTCCCAGGGTCAGTTCCCAGGGTCTGTAATCGCTCCTCCTTTGTAAAGAGGGATGACTATAGCAGTGCGCCATTCGGTAGGGAGAAAGCCTGAGGTGAGGCTGTGATTGAACAGGACACACAGGTGAGGTGCCAGTTCACTCTATAGTTAATGTAGAACACAGCCAGGGATATTGACAGGTCCCATAGAAGCTATATTCTTGGCCTTGGGCAGTGCTGTTTTAACCTGTGCAACAGTAATACTAGGTGCCCGGCAATCCACTGGTATTGTAATTGGTCCTTTTTTTTTGGGAGGGGGGGTAAAGTTGGCACTGAATCTGTCAGCCAGTATATTGGCAATATCTGTTGGCTTGGTACAGGAGGTACCATTGTGCAGTAGCTCAGAGCAATTCTGGGTATTGCCATGGAGATTCTTTACATAACTATAGAAGGCCTTGTGGTTGTTTTTACTATCTGCTGCAATCCTGTTTTCATAGCTAGCTTTAGAGGATTTGATGAGGGATCTCAACTTTTTGTTGAGGCTGATAAGGGAGTTTTTCCAGTATTGGGACTTCACCTTATTCCGCATTAGGTTCCTCTTCGTGTTGTAGAGTTTGTTTATGGCAGGGGACCACCAGATTGGCTTCCTTTTTTTGGAGGAGAGCATCTTGGTTCTATTGAGTATGGCGAGATCCATGCATTTGTATACATGTTTGTACAGTGCGATCATGCAACTATTCTCCATTTGCATGGGTGCCGTGAAGTTAGCCACCTCTGTTTTTAGGAGCCCAAAATTAGATTTGGATACGTTTTTCATGGTGGTTACCTTTGTGGGGTGGGGGGGTGGGGGTGAGTGGGTGGAAGGTGTGATGATTTCCAAGGTGATTAGTTTGTGGTCGGATCTAGCCAGGAAGGAGTTGACTATTGGTGTAGAGCAACTGTCGCCCATGTTAGTAATGACCAGGTCAGTGATGTTGCTACCTCTAGTGGGGGTAAGAACGAGCTGGTCAAAGGCATTGGAATTAATGAATTCCAGGAAACGTTGGGCAAGTGTATTGGTACATGAGTAGTTTTCCCATTTAATGGAGGGATAGTTGAAGTCGCCCAGTATGTGAGTGTTAGGTTGGACCATAATATTCTCCATGGTCCTTAGGAATGTGGAGTGCAAGTCTTAGGACATGGTTGGGGACCTGTAGCAGGCTACGACCTGAATCGCTGTCTTACCCAATGTTAGCTGTACCTGAAGTATCTCTGATGCTTTATGTTGGGCTACCAATCTGGAGGTCTGCACATCTTTTATTAATATGGAAGCACCACCACCTTTGGAGCTTCAGACCAAGTTCTGTGGCCGAAAGGTGTGGAATGAGTTATAGCCCGGTAGTGCAGGGGTGCTTTCTGCTGCTTTAAACCAGGTCTCTGTTACAGCACAAATGTCGATTTTCTCCTTTTTAAGGAGTGCTTCGAGCGAGTGCATTTTGAGATTTAGACTTCTAGTGTTGAGCAGCATGACCATCAGATTGTATTTGTTTGTAGCTCTTATGGTGGTAATTCAGTCTTTGGAACACTGCCTAAAAAGGCACTATAGGGGTAGCAGGAGCCTTGGCCACTGTCCAGAAGCCCAGGGGTGACAAATGCAGGCCATCTCTGACAAAGCATCGAGGTCTGTCAGTCATGTCATCCCAGGCAGACAGATACTGGATCCCCTTAAAATGACACCAGAAACATAGCCATTTGTTGAAATCAATAATTTTCTACTTGTACTGTGGTATCACTTTAAGTGGGATTGCTCTCTGGTATCAGACTTCCAGAAAAGGTATTATGAGTTGTTATAAATAGACTTTCATAAACCTTCTGCTGTTCCTGCTGTGCTGGCTACCTTGTTGGATGCCTTCTTGGCTGCTTCCTTGGCACCAAACTCAGTCTACAACTCCCAAGAAACCTAACAGGTTTTATAAGGTGTTGCATGCCTGCACGTTCATGCACAAATGCCCTTCCTGTGATCCATTGGTGATTTCTGCGTCCATGGATAATTCTTCTGGGCTGCTGCACTCTGCTAAGCTCCTTTCCTCAGACAAGAACAGTAGCGCTATGGAGAGGACTGGTGAGAAAGTACACGCTTCTGCTACCTTAGCCTTTAAGGATATAAATTACTAAATACATATGACAAAATATATTTTGTCTCTTCTCTCCCATATTGTGAATATTGTCTCTGACATGCCTGACTCTGAGGGTAAAGCCCAGGTTCTTTCTTTACTGGGTTGTTACTTATCAGATTGCCTCTCACTGCATAAAAGGCATCTATGATGCAGCAAATGCCTCCACTAGGGCTGCTGCCTTTGTTTGTGTGATGAGGCGCTATTTCTGGCTTTGTCTTCAAGCCTTGCCAGATGGTATTAAAGCAAAACTCCTGGATGCTCCTTTCGATAACCAAAACTTGTTTGGCAGAGCTTTTAAAGACTGTGCCAAGAACAGGGTAAGGTCATGAAAGATTTGAAGCACATCTGTGTTTCTCCTATTCCCACATTTCAGTGGAACAATCCTAGTCAGACCGTGTTTTTGCATAGACCGCCTAGACAGTCTTCCAAGGGTAAGAAGGCTTATAGGCATATTTTCTCAGATAAACCTACTCAAATGCCTAGGCCTCAAAATCAGTCTTTTCTTGACAAGTTTGCAGCCATCTGACTTTCTGCCCTCCCTTCCTCTAGGCCAGGCTCCTTTTTCCCCACAGGGTTTCTCTGTCTCTCCCAGTATGGCAAACAAATCACCACAGATTTGTGGTTTCTCACTATTATCAAGTAGAGTTGGCCTGGAAAAACCTTTCCTCCTCTTCTGGTATCCCCCAACCTTCTGCAAACAACTCCCAAACTTTTCTGGATTATTGCAGTGTCTGTTAGACCACAGTGACTGGGTGGTCTATCTGGCCACTTGCCGATGTTTGGCTTTTTATGTAGGTCAGACTTCGGGACCACTCAGGACTCGTATCAATGAACATCGAAGTGACATCAAGAACAAGAAGGAAACAAATGTCCTCTATCGTCATGTATTGCAACATCAGCAATCCCAGTTTATGTTTATGGTTATTGACCGAATTATCGGTGATAGAAGTAATCCTCAAGGATGGCACAGTATTCTAAACCATAAGGAAAAATATACTGGATTATCACTCTGGGTGCGTTATTTTCACCAGGACTTAATGACCATTTATAACCACAATTTTTATGAAGAATGGGACATTCTCATTTTGATTGGGTTACTTGCAGCTCACCATTGGTATTATATTTACAGGGTTTATGCATATGTTTTTTCCATGATTAGATTCTTAATTTTATCTGGCTTCAGATATTATTATTTGTTTTTTGTATATTATTTTCTTTAAAGTGTTGATTCATTATGTTACCTGTACATTCATGTTGGATTCCACCGTATTAATAGTACATAGGCTTATTTTGCTTATATAGTTAACATATAGTGGTTCTATATATAATGAATCTATTCATTTCTATGGTGCAGTTGCATATAACAATATACTTTTAGCCACTATCATGTGGTGTATTACCAGGTCATTACAGTGATATTCAGAGATATATATATACTATTATGGTTTCTTTTTAACTGTGTTTTTGCCTTGGTCTCATATTCAATGTTTACTAATTTTAACTAATTGCTGGTTCATGTTTTATTCATGACTGGCAGGAGTATACCAGTGGTTTCATTGGTTGAGGGTATATATAAATTAGCATGTTACAAAATTGTTATTTTGTCCATTTATTCAACACTGAAGAAGGCAGTTTATTGCCGAAACCAGTCTGTTTAATAAAGTATTTTCATCCACTAATGTTTTTGTGTTAGTGGCCTTGATTGCTGTTTCTGCTGGCCAACTGTGTTTTCGTATGGTCTCTTCCGGCCGTGCAGCACCCACGCGCACAGCGTTTGGTTTGGTTTGGTTGTTAGACCACAGTACCATTCAGCTTGTTCTACAGACAGAGAGGGGTCTAGGGTTTTATTCCAGAATGTTTCTGGTTCCCAGAAAAGAGGGGTCTTGGAGACCTGTCATGGATCTTTCCTATTTGAACTAATTTCTCATAGTGCCATCCTTTCAAATGCTTTCTCTTCAGACTGTATTTACTCTGTTACTTTCTCTGTCCTTTCTAGTTTCCCTGGACTTAAAGGACACCTGTCTTCATCTTCCTGTCCACCCTCTGTTCAGGATTTTTTGGTGTTTGTCTATTTCTTCTCCTTTGCTCTTTTTCAGTTTTCTACTTTGCCCTTCAGGTTGTCAATGACCCCAAATGTGTTCATCAACTGCCTAACTTCAGTGGTTGCCTTTTGCAGGCTGCGGGGAATTCGCATTTTTCCCTGTCTGGATGAACTCTTGTTTCACGCCCTATCCCCAGACAAGCTAGTACAGGATCTTCATTTCTCCCAGGTTCTTTTACTCAGCCTGTGGTTCATGGTCAATGTTCAGAGGTCAGTTTGGTAACAAAGTCTGGAAGATTTTGGATTTTTGCTTGGAAGTGTTTGCATAGTTATTTTTATACCTCAAGTAGACTCCAAAGATTTTTCCCTCCCGTAGACAGCAAATGTTGGAGGTGTGATGGGGAAAAATGATGTAACTGAGAACATGTTTTGTGGGAATGTAATGAGTTGGGAGACTTTAAGATTCCTTGCAGTCTTCTCTGTTGTAGGTCCTGGATGAGCAAATTGGTGTAGCTAAGGAAATTTTTTTTTTGAGTTATGATGCAGAATCGGAATTGCCTAGATTTAGTAAGGCCTTCTGAGTGTAATTATGGTGGCTGTCAAAAAAAGCAATTACTAGAACATGGAAATAAAAGTCTAAACCAACTTTACTAGAAGTAGTAAATATAGTAACAGAGCTAAAACAACTGAAACTGGGATCTTTAGGAAAGGGTAGAAGCAAATTACATAAGAAAAAAAAAAGGTAATTGTGGGAAGAATACATGCAAAGGAGGAACAAGGTTTAAAAGAAGGCAGGATTTGAATGAGTCATATAAAGTTTGACTGACAATGACTGGATAGATTTTAAGTGGTGCATAATGCGTGCAATGAAAATTATTCAATATGGTTTGTTTTCATTTATATAAATGTATGATTGCCTTTGTCATATGTGATGCAGGATCCAAACTGTTCCAATGTTAACCTCTCTTTCTACCACTAGTGTTCTGTCTCTCATGAATTATTTTCTTTCCCTGCTTTCCCCTGTTCTGTCTTCCAGCCAGGGAGTTTCTAAGGACTCTGGGATTCATGGCTTCTACCATCACCATGCTTCTCTGGTCCAGGCTTCATATGAGGAAGTTTCAGTGGTATCTCAGGTCAGTGTTGCTTCAACACTGCCACCTGCTAGACTATTTGGTCCCTTTACTCCCTTGTCTCAAACTGGAACTTCATTTGTGGATTCAACAGGTATCTGTCAAACTGGATGTTCCTTCCAACCTCCTCAGCCATCCCAGGAACTCTTCACAGATGCCACAGAGCTGGGGTGGGGAGCTGCTTCATGTGCCCTGAAGGTTCAAGGCCTTTGGTCCCCTCAACAGACGGCAGATTACATCAGCATCAAGGAAATGAGGGCTCTCATTCTAGCTCTTGAGGCTTTCTACTCACTCTGGATGCCAAGTCCGTTGTGAGTTTTTACAGACAGCACCACAATCATGTCGTACATTAACAAGTAAGGGAGCATGAGGTCTTTCCTTCTTTGCAGACTAGCTTTTCAAGCCTGGGAAATGGCCATCACTCTGCAGGTAACCCTGCAGGCAGTCTACATATCTTCGGAGATCATTCTTGTGGCAGATTCTCTCAGCAGGTCCAGGACACAGCCACACAAATGGATGCTTCACAGAGATGTGTTTCTGGACATAGTTCATTGGTGGGGTATTCCTCAAGCAGATTTCTTTGCCTTCCCTCTGAACAGGCAACTCCCTTATTTCTGTTCCAGAGTCCCAAATCCTTTGGCTTGGAAAGCGGATGCCATGTCTTTGTCTTGGAAGGGAATGTTCTTTAATGCCTTTGCTCTTCTTCGCAAGGGCCTTCACAGGATCAAGGAGGGCACTCCAAAAATCTTGTCGGTGACACTCTTTTGGCCCAGACAGCACTGATTTCCCCCTCTTATTCCATCTGGCCAGGGGTAGTAATCACACATTACCTCACAGCATGGACCTTCTCACACAGAACAGTGGATCTCTCCTCCACCCTTACTTGTCTACTCTTCAGCTGACACTTTGGGTGGCAGGGTTTTGATTCCTTTCTGACACTAGCTTTCTGAGGATGTGCGGAGTCCTGCAGGAGGTCAGGAAACCCAGTACTAGAAAATCATGTATGTCCAAGTGAAGGAGGTTTTTTGCTTGGTGTCATACATTACCAGGACCCCTTTTCAATGAGGTCCCCTTGGTTCTTTCCTACTTGTGTGACCTGCTACATGGTGAATTAGCATAATCTTCAGTGAAAACTCTTTTGTCAGAAATGTCTGCCCATCTGCCACTGAATCCTTTTCTGGTCTCTAGATTTGAAGTCAAGCAGTTTCTAAAAGGTGTCCTTCATATCAGATCCTCAGGAAAGCCTGCTCCTCATCCATAGGATCTTAATTGTATGCCTGAAAAATTGACTTGGGCTCCTTTCCGAGCCTGCTGCAGCTTCTTTGCAGCATTGCACCCGGAAGACTGTTATGTTGATTGCTTTAACCTGCACCAGAAGAGTTTCTGAACTCCAGGCCTTGATGACTATTCCTCCTTTTTTGGTTTTTCAGAGAGACAGGGTGTCTCACCATACAAATCTTCTTTTATGACTATGGTAGTTAATAAGCTGTCCCTTAGTCTTTCCAGCTTCCTTCTTTTTTCCATCTCCGCAGTATGCTAGTGAGAAGGTTCTTCATACCTTGGACTTGCGTAGACAGCTCAGGTATTATTTAGACAAAACAAAGGCCTTTCATAAATTTGATTAGCTTTTAGTTTCTTTTCATACCAGGACATTGGATTTGGCAGTTTCTAAGCAAACCATCTTCTCCTGGATTTCCAAGGCCATTTTCTTTTTGTTATAATTTTCATGGCAAACTGTTCTCTACTTCTATTCGGGCTCATAGCATTAGGGCAGATGCTTCCTTGGGAGGCTTTCTTCAAGGGTTTGGACACTGACTCCATTCCTGAAGCTGCTACTTGATCTTCTGTTCACACATTCACTGAAATATTACAAAGTGGATGTAATTTCCAGTGCCAGCGCAGATTTGCAAAGGCTGTCCTTCATGGGTTTGTGGAGGGCTTCTCCTTGTCTTCCTCCTCCCTACCTTTACAGCAGTTTTTGTATTCTCCCAGAAGTGCTGAATACTGCAACAGTGATATGGAAGGACATAGCACAATTGTATAAAATTGTACCATAACATTAGCTGTCCTTTTTTTTTTTACAGTTGCAGTATTCACTCCCTCCCTCCTACTCCCTTTCCTCTTCTACTGTGGGTGGTGGTTTCTTTTTGGCCTAGAGGTTTCTCTCATTCTTACCTTCCTATTTCTGGATGTACATGATGTTCTTCGTGTTTCACTGTTGCAGTCATTACATTTGGGTTATCTGCTTGCAGGTAGCCCTCAGTCGGCCTGATTAACAAAGTCTTTGGTCCTGCGTCGGTTGCTATCCCTTCTTCCATGACGTCAGGTCATCAGGGGTATAAAACATGCAGCCGACGCCATTGCAACAGTCTTTCTTGCCATGCGGTGCCCGAAGCAGAAGTAATTCGCAAGTGCCAGTCGTCCGACTCCTGAAATTTTCATTTTTGAGTTTCAGAACCGAAGTCTTCAACTAAAGCTAAGTACCCCATTGGGGAAACCTTTTCTTGCCCCTTACCGATGTCAGTAAAAGTTAATAATTGCATTACTTGTGGAAAGCAAATACCTTATAAAGATTTTCATTCGTACTGTATTTCTTGCCTAGGCCCTGATCACAACGTACCTTGCTGTCAGTTTTGTGCTTTATTTAATCAGCGCACTATCCATTGTCGGTATATTTTCGCCTCTAAATATTTTGGTTCTCGGTTTAATTATCCAGAAATGTCGTCGGTTAGCCATCCGACTACCGGGATTCCAAAAAAACACAAAGATAAAGACAGACAGGCCGCCAAGGTCCAAAACTGCCGACACTGCTTCTCCTAAGCCAGTCGCCAGTTCGCCGGTACTCAGTGAGGCGCTTTTGCAGCCCCTGATACCCACTACTTCTGATTCGCAGGCCTCTACTGAGACCCATTCGAAGTCCGGTATCCCACGAGATGCTTCAACTATGGAACCCGCAGATGTCTCTAACTTGTATGGGTCCGGAGCTGCTGTGCAGGCACCGGCTTCTGAGGGTGTATTCAGGCCTACGGACTTGCATAGTAAACCGACGCCTCCTTCTTTGCTTAAGCCTAAATCTCGATCCATGCCTAAAAAAACGACACCCAGGCCACATGCTCAGGCCTCTATGCCTAAAAAACAAATGATAAGAATAGCTGAAGATCTAATAACTCTAATCAGGGGTAGTCAATCCCCTCCCCCTTTTAAGAGGCCTAGGACTGAAGTTGATTATGAATCTTCTGATCAGGATTCTGTTTCTGATTCTTCCGATGATCTGGATTTGCCCTTATCTACTTATGTAGATTCTGATGCAGAGGACTCCATTCCCTCTGCTTCCCCTCCTGAGGATTTTTCTTTTGGGGAAACCTTGCATACTCTAAGGCAGCATTTCCACTGGGAAAGCCAGGATTTTTCTGATTCAAAAAAGACGCTTAGGGATTTCCTCCTCCTACCTCAGCATAGGCCTTTAGCTATTCCTCCTGTACTAGACATTGTTGATGATGCTTTTTCGGAATCTAGTTTGGCCCCTGATTCCCTGCCTCCTGCTCCCAGAAAACCTGACCGATACTACAGTGTCTTTGAGTCCCACAAGTTCCTTTTTAAAAATCCTATTGCAGATCCAGAGACTATTTCACAGGGGCCCAAGGGCATTAAGGCTTCTACTGCTAAAAATCATACCCCTTCTGATAGAGACTCCAGGGGGCTGGATAGATGGGGCAAGAAGGTTTACACTTCTGCAACCTTGGCCATTAGGGCTTTAAACTGCCAATTTCATATGTTAAAGTATCAGCAACATGTTATTGGACTGCATAAACAGAAAATGATGTTTATTACTGACTGTGTGGAAAATAAAGAATTACAGGATTTAATGCATTCTGCTGAACAAGTTGGAAAACATACTTTGCAATGTGGTTTTGATTCATTAGAGGCCCCTTACAGGGCTGCTGTTACTGGGTCTGTACTCATAAGGCATGCTTGGCTTAAGGATTAATCTTTGCCTGATCATGTTAAAGCTAAATTGTTGGATGCTCCTTTAAATCAGGACCGCCTGTTTGGCAACAAGGCTGAGGAAGTTCTTAAAAAGATGGAAGATAAAGCTAAATCTATGCAAACTGTTAAAGATTGTTTACAAGTTCAGCCTCCTAGATTTAGTAGGCACTGGCCCTCTAAGAATTGGTCCTTTCCAGCCCCTTCCAGGTCTTCTCAAGCCAAACCCAGACACAGCAAAAACCCCAGGTTTCAGTCCCAGGGGAGACACAGAACTAAGCAGTGGGGGCCTCCACTTCCAAATCTGGGAATAAGACTCCCCCTATGGTAAACTGTCTCAATGACTTCCTTTTAAAATCTCCAAGCACTTATCAACTGACTGCCCCTTTGGGGGGAAAGACTGCTCTTCATGCAAAGAATTAGGAACTCATTACCCAGGACAAATGGGTTTTAAATATAGTGTCCCAGGGATACAGATTTCACTTCCACACGTTGCCAACACCAAGCGGGTGGCCGGACCTAACCCCATATCAGTGGGCAGAGGCCCAAAAACAAGTACTTTCTCTCTTAAGCATGGGAGCTATTCAACTGGTACCAGAAGAGGAAAAGGGACAAGGTTTCTACTCAAGACTTTTCCTGGTACCCAGAAAAGACATTTCATGGCATCCTATCCTGGACCTGTCTACTCTAAACACCTTTTTGGAGATTCCAAAATTCAAGATGCTGACTCTTCACCAATTACTTCCTATGCTAGGCAAAGATGCCTGGTTGGCAACACTAGATTTAAAAGAAGCATACCTGCACATCCCAATCAGGGAATCTTGCAGAAGATACCTACGCTTCAAAGCAGGCTACACTAGTAGTTAATAGTACTAGTAGTAGTAGTAGTAGTAGTACTAGTCAGTTCTCTGCACTACCCTTTGGCTTATCTACTGCACCCAAGGTATTCACAAAGTGCCTAGCTCCAGTTATTGCATTGTGCAGGCAAAGAAATATTCAAATATACCCATATCTGGATGGTTGTCTAATTCAGGCAGAAAGCCAGGACATACTTTTGAATCATCTGGCCTTTGTACAAAGGGTTCTAACATGTCTGGGGTACACCATAAACGAAAAGAAATCATACATGGTACCCTGTCAACAAATTATATTCCTGGGAGCAAGCTTGAATACAACTTCCCAGATGGTGTACCTCACACCAGAGAAAGAAATTCATTTGACAACCTACTTCAAACAAGTGGCCACAAAAACCCTGCTATCTGCAAGACAAATACTGCAAGTCTTGGGGTTCATGGCCTCCTGCATTCTTCTAATTCCATATGCAAGACTGCATATGAGGAAACTACAGTGGTATCTAAAAAGCCTATGGTGTCAACATTCTCAAGACCTAGAAACAATGATTCCTATTATACCTTGCCTATACCTAGAGTTCCTTTGGTGGGCAGAGGCCTGCCACAAAAACAAGGGACTACCTTTCAC
Source organism: Protopterus annectens (assembly GCF_019279795.1). Classification (NCBI taxonomy): domain Eukaryota; kingdom Metazoa; phylum Chordata; order Ceratodontiformes; family Protopteridae; genus Protopterus; species Protopterus annectens. The sequence goes on from NC_056730.1 coordinate 979,034,544, forward strand.
ACCACCCCTGCCGCCCAAATCCTAACAACAGACGCATCAGACTATGCATGGGGGGCTCACCTGGCAGGGTAGTGCATTCAGGGCAAATGGAACCCAAATCAAATGCACCTGCATATCAATCAAAAAGAAATGTTAGCTGTACAGAATGCTCTGACAGCCTTCAAGGACCACATTCTTCCAGGACAACTAGTGGTAAAGACGGACTGACAACACCACTGTTATGTGGTACATAAACAAGCAGGGGGGTACACATTCTTACCCCCTCTGCAGACTAGCCATGGCATTGTGGAACACAGCCTTGAGCTACCGAGTGCACCTTCAAGCTCATTTCCTGCCAGGAAAATTAAATACACTGGCAGACGGACTAAGCAGAAACCTCATATACCCACATGAGTGGAAACTGGAACCAAGGATTCTCAACATGTTGACAAGGAAATGGGGGATCCCAGATTATAGACCTATTTGCCTCTCCCCAGAACTACCAATTGGACACATTTTGCACAAGGACTCCCCACAAACAAGCCTGGAAAGTGGATGCTCTGTCCTTCAGCTGGAAAAAACTATCAGTCTATGCATTCCCTCCTGTGCCACTGCTCTCCAAATTACTACCAAACGGGACAAACCAAGGATGATTTTGATTGCTCCAGACTGGCCGCGCCAACACTGGTACCCCCTCCTGCGCAGTGTGTCACGGTTATCTCCATGGCACCTGCCTCAGACTCCTTCCCTGCCGTCTCAGCAGGAGAACCAGATTCTGCACCCTCAGCTTCTAACACTGAACCTTGCAGCCTGGCTAATTACTTAATCTCTCATTTACCATCCCTCAGCAAACCTGTGATGGATATCATTTTAGAGGCAAGGAGGCCTAGTACTAGAAAAATCTTATGCTGAAAGATGGAAAAGATTCTGTGCCTGGAACCAGTCTCAAGGGATGAGCACAGTAGCGCCCAATTTACCTCAGATTTTACAATACTTAACTGAGATGCTTCACAAGGGCCTGTTGTTTTCCTCCATTAAAATCCACACCTCAGACATTTCAGCTCATTATAACACAGAACCTCCCCTCTTCTTTCATCCACTGCTCAAGCAGTTCCTCAGAGGGGCCAAAAATTTGAGACCACCCAGGAGAGCTCCAACCCCAGCCTGGAACCTTACCTTTGTCTTGGAGAAACTCACTCTACCTCCTTTCGAACCAGCTGCTACTACAGACTTAAAATTTCTTTCTTGGAAAACAGCTTTCCTTTTAGCAATCACTTCAGCTAGAAGGGTATCTGAATTACAGGACCTTATGGCAGTGGAGCCTTTCATCATCTTTCATGCGGACAGGGTGTCCTTCAGAACTAATCCATCCTTCATGCCCAAGGTGGTATCCAGTGTGGCTCTTAATCAGTCCAGTCTTTTGCCAACCTTCTTTCCCAATCCACAGAATAAAGGGGAACGGATACTGCATTCCTTAGATGTGCACAGACAACTTAGATTCTACTTGGACAGGACTAAACCTCAAAGGAAATCTGAACAACTGCTGGTGGCATTTGCTGCAGGGGCAGAGGGGAAGGCTATTTCAAAGCAAACCATTGTTAAATGGATAAGCCGTTGCATTCATTTCTGCTATAAGCACCATGGAAAACCTATCCCCCCAGGGGATTAGACCTCACTCCACCAGGGCTGCATCTACCTCTACATCCATTCTCATAGACGTCCTTACCAGGGACATCCTAGAAGCTGCTACCTGGAGTTCTGTACATACTTTCACCAAGCATTATCATTTGCCAGTTTTCTCTAAATCCAGAGCTGGCTTTGCCACTGCAGTCTTGCAAGGCATTATAGCTGGCCCTAATGCTATCTAAATTCCTCCTCCCAACCATAGCTTTGGGAATCTACCCAAATGTAATGACTGCAATAGTGAAACACGAAGAACATAGTACAGTTGTGTACACTTACCATAAATGTAGATGTTTGAGTGTATTCACTGTTGCAGTCCTGGTTACCCTCCCTACAGCCCCTTAACATTTTTTGACTATACCTCTACTTTCCTTTACTGTGTTTAAAAGCCTTTTTGATGTATTTGCTTTTTTGTTGGAAGTATATCTTTGTACTTTTATATTTAATTGCTTCCCATTAGGGGGGCACCTGACATCTGGGGCAAGAAAAACTGATGTAATGGCGTCGGCTGCATGTTTTATACCCCTGTCATCATGGAAGAAGGGACAGCAACTGACGCAGGACCCAAGACTTTGTTAATCAGGCCGACTGAGGGCTACCTGCAAGCAGATAACCCAAATGTAATGACTGCAACAGTGAATACACTCGAACATTTACATTTATGGTAAGTGTACACAACTGTACTTTCTCCTTTCTACTTGGGGTCCTAATTCTCCTGGGACACTTCAGTCCTGATTTGAGAGCATATACACATCATCTTTATGCCCTACACTTGTGCAGGGAGCATATGTCTGATGTACAATGTTCCTTGTTAACAAAGGCTTTGGTATATTGGCCAGACATTGGGCTATCCTTGTCAAGAGATCCCAGAGGTAATGAATACTGCAGCATTGAAAAGAAGGACATCTACTGTTGTGGTAAGGTTTTACACATCTGTACTCTGTTTTTTAGAGTTAATACATTATGGAAACTGATGTGTTATATCCCATGCTGAAATATTCAGCTTTCAGACAAGTAGCCAATACTGTGTTTGTAAGAAGTACGGTCTCCAGTTGGTGGTAGTCTAATAGGATTGCTTGTAATTTGGGGAATTCTGTGTTTGAGATGTCTTTTCATCCTTATATTTTTGTCCAACTAAAAACTTATTATTTTCTGCAAAATTGCAGCATGCTGCTGTGGTTTACATAGTGTTAGTGGTGCAACAGGTAGCACACTTGCCTTTGGTGCAGAATGCTGTGGGTTCTGTTCCCACACCAGGTAGATCAATTACTGGCACTGCAGTACGGCTTAAGGAGGTGCTATACTCCTGAGTTGTTATCCTTATGATTGGATGTTGAACTGACGTCCGTGTGAGTTAGATGGTAGTAGCTCAGGTGGATGTAAAAGATCCCATGACGCCTATGAAAATCTGTTAAACTTGGTGAGGTTGGCATAATGGATAAGTTGCTGATCTCCCAAAGGCAAGGTACAGGGCTTGATTCTCACCTTTGGGAGGAAGATTGTCTATTCTTAAAGGGCTCACAAAGGCATCTAGCCTAGTAGTTAACCATGAGCTATACTTAAATTTCCCCCCACATGGGCATTGTTGACAGACTAAAGAAGTTGGGTACAAACCCTTACGTCACCTGCTGGATAGCCAGCTGGCTCACAGACAGGACCCAGGAAGTTAGAATTGGGGAGTCCATCTCAACAAAGAGGCCAGTCACAAGCAAAGTCCCTGAGGGATTGGCCCTAGGACAACCCCTTTTTGACATTTACTTCTCTGAAGTCAAGGACAATGTCACTGGCCTCTGGCAAACTAAATTTGCAGATGATTGACACAAATGTTCTCCAGGAAGGGCTGACACAGGCAAACATCTTGTGCCAGAGCTATAGACTAAAACTAAATTTCAAGAAGTGCATAGTAGTATACTTTGGGAAGTCCTTCACCCCTGGGAATTATATTGACAACATACCCCTAAGAGTTGACTCAGTAGTCAGGGACTTGGGGGCACACACACACACACACACACACACACACACACACACACACACACACACACACACACACACACACACACACACACTAATCTAGCCTTTGATCATCCTGTGTCCACAGTAGCGAAGAAATTATTCCATGTTGTGCAGCTTATAAACAAAGGTATGGCATCTAGGTCTAAGGAAGTCATTGTTCCATTGTATTTGGCATTCATCAGACCTATTATTAAGTACAATGTTCCCTTTGGTATGTACCTTACCAGGTATATCCAACAATTTATAACATCCACAGAGGTTCCTCACTAAAAGAATACAGGGTGTAAGTAACATGTCCTATGGAGACCGCCTTAAGGCCCTAGCCCTGTATTCTGTCTCTTACAGGCTGTTGAGGGAGATCTATGCCTGGCATACAAGACATTGTCAGACCCTACTCTGAGGGACCTCCTGCATATCTGCAAAACATACAGCACCACAATTACCTATTCTAAAGACTTAACCCTTGACTGTAATATATTTAGGACCTGCTGGAGAGACAGGTATTTATCCCAGAGACTACCCCTTGCCTGGAACCGGCTCCTCCATCTGTTTGATGCAGAGTTCCTCCCTAATCGAGTTCAAGTGCAGCTTGGACAGTTGGATGGTGAACAGGAAATTCATCCCTGGTTTGGCACTATGTGCCAAGCCCCTGCTTGTAAATGTTTTACCATCCAAACCCCTGCTTACACTTATCAAGGGTAGCAGAACGGATTTGGGATGGATGTCTAGGTTTAAAAAGGCCTCCTTGTGGTCATTAGCTTAGTAAACACCTGTAAACCTATGAATCAACTGTCATGCGTGTAGTATTAAGTTCTACCACCACACAGGAAGAAGTTATACTAACAGATGTCCAATGTTATTCAACTAAAGGCATATTTGTTTTGATGATGAGGCTGCTGCCAGGCAGGTTTCTGTGGTGTACATTAGAAATGTAAGCTATGGCAAGGAAATGTATTTATATTTAGGTGAAGCATGTTTTCCATACCATGTAGACAATGGCAGATGACAGTTTGGTATGCAGTCATCAAACACTTTTACCCAAACTAGAAATTCTGCCATTCTTCAGAGGGTATGTTTTGCATTCTGCATTGTATTGTAATAATTTGAATGCTGTAGTGATTGCAACCTGGAACGATATTCACCTGTATTAGTATTTTTGTGGTGTATGCCCATCAGCCTGCTTCAGCCCTTTGTATGTTTTCCAGTAAGTATGTCATAGAAAATAAAATAAAGCGGGAAGAATCTAAGGTTAAGTAGTATATTTCAAATACTTTGCGCAATATTTTATCTGATGAAAAACAAGACAGTTGGAGGGTCAAAAAATACTGTATTAAACTTACCTGCTTGTAAATTTTGTTGAGCTTCATATTGAAGTTGTCTCCCTGAGAATTGAGTGCATGTTTGTCAGAAAATAGGCAGTTTCAAATTCATTATTTCATGCAAAATTACTTATTGTAATGCTTGACCCTTGTAAGATTTTTCAGGAATGCTTAGTATATGTGATTTACCTGCATTTTGAGATAGTTTTCTGAGTTTCATGCCTTTTGCCTCTTCGCCTTTTGGCTTTAAAATTAAGTATACCAGTCTTCAGCGATGTTTGTGTAAACTTCATTGACTTCTATGGGGGATGTTTCAAAGGAGTTTTTGATACTACTAAAAACAAAACAGCACCAAAGTATGACTATAACCATAAAAAACAGTTTTAATGTTGTTAACACAAGGTAAGCGCTTTCACACAGTCAGTGTGTTTCTTCAGACAATGTATCACAAAAAACAGGTAAAATATATAGTACAAACACTTTCAATTAACAATGCAAACTGACCAATAAAAACACACATTCACTAAAAACAATAAAACAATCATTATTCATTTAAAGAGACCTCTAGCTTTCAAAGCCGATTTAATAGAGGCTCTCCCATTAATGCCTGGAAACCTCAGTACATCAGTGTACTATAATGCTGTACCCACAGTCAGAGTAACAACATTAACACATCTAAGCCCATTACAGTGAGCACCTCTGAATTCAAAGAATTTAAAAATGCAGGTCCATTCAATTTATAGAATGAGCTCTCAAAATTAAAATGCAAAATTTCCAACTCCTCCGTGTAGCCTCAGCTTATGCCAATGTATTTTACTACAGTCTGAGAAGCAGCATAAACCAGGCTGTCGCCTGTAGCATTAAATATACTAGGGAACGTAAAAGTAAACCAACGTGGTGGAATGCAGCATTATATAAAAAACTAAAGAGAGTTTAATTAAGGCCTATAATAATTAAAACTAACCACATTAAAGACTTTGTCAAAAGGCTTGTTAAAAATCTGAAAGTACATTAAGGAAGGTCATAGTGGAACACAAAATTATCATCTGCAGACAAAGATGTGGTTAAAAAGTTGTACTTGGCTATGCTTTGAATTAATGTACAAGGGTATCACCCCACTCTGACCCTAAAGATGGTGGTAATATACTTGCAGGTATATATTTGCCAACTTCACATCAGAAACAAAGCTGTAGCTAGGGTGGGACAAAATAGAAGTTGCCCTAGATGTTCAAGCTGTTAGACCCAATCAGCACTCTACAGGATGTGCCAAATGGTCCCAACAAGTCAGTGATGAAGTCACTTAGCAGTCTCTGTAGTCATTTAAGCAGCAGAGATTGGCATTGTGGTCAGTTAAATGATTTGCTTGCAGTGTGTGTGTGTGTGTGTGTGTGTGTGTGTGTGTGTGTGTGTGTCTGTACATGCGCATGTATGTGGAGGAGGGAGTTAGGTAGTATAATATGAAGCTAGTATATCTCTTTCATACAGCTTCTGAAAGGTGTTTCAGAAAGAGGTGTTATGACTTTTTTGGGCCTTATCTCTGCAGCACTTGGGGGGCACCAGTTGGAGGGTTTACCCAGGTTTCCAGTTGATCTAGCTGCAGCTCTGCCATAAACAGTTATTGAAGTACCACAAATTCCTGAGTCATTTTCTCTCCCCAAGATTATTATGAAACATGTATTAACTGCACCCTCCAAAGCTTAAAATATCATCTCATTAATGTACCTTGTTACTTAACCAACAGCAACAGACATGCTCTTTGAATACATGCTAAACCTGTTTAGCCTAAGCGTAGCCACAAAGTATATTTTGGAGTTACAGAAATTTGCTGCTGTTATGCTCGTATGTAAAAGTGGTCCCCCGTAAGATCCCAGGAACTACAAACCTAATAAGCACAATTTGCAAGTTATGCAGTGTATCGCTTTATATCTAATTCCATAAGTTCTAGTATAAAAAGATATTCGTGCTGTGTACCCCCAAAAATATTGTTTGCCCAAAGGAGACTGTCTACTTAACTTAGTAAATGTTTTTTGAGATATCCACTGAAGCTATAGGTAGCAGCAATGCAGTTCATATAATGTACCTAGATATAGCCAAGACTTTTGACACTATTTACCCCCATGCTGATAGTCCAAATAATAATGATAATATAGATTGTTTTGTTGTAAGACTGGTAAACTGGCTTATAGGTGGAACCCACATAGTTAAAGTAGCAGGTGCCACCTCAGAAAGTAAACAGGTGATTAGAGTCATTCCTTAAGGCTCAGTACTAGAACCCCTTCCAATCAGTATTTGCTTGTTGGATCTCCAACCCACTAGCCGAGTCATATCACTAACTAGATTTTCCGATGACCACCAGCTGGGTGCTCTCATTTACTTCACAGCTGATGCTAGTAAGGGCTAAATCATGTAAATCAGTTGTGTATTCGGAAATAGTAAATTGAAATGCAGAGAAGCGTAGCATCGCCACCTTTGGGAAAAACATGACGGCAGCTTTCTTTGTAGATGCACTCCACTCCAGAATGATGCTGACATTATTTTAGGTAACGCCCTATCTTTGACGACCATATAGCAACAGTAGCCTGGAAAACCTGAAGTCAAAATACATTACCTTTCCTCTATATTTTACCTTGAAAAGACCAGTTATAGAATGTAATTCTTCTTTTTGTAAACCTCTGTCCAAGCATGTCACATAGAAATGAAGATCCCAGAGGTTCCTAACTAAAAGGATCACCAGATTAAAGACTTTCATTTACTCTAACTATATACTTTTTCATGGGTCTGTCATATCAGCTAACGGCCACATTGTCGATCATCTTGTTGTCAGTGCAGGCTGTCAAACCCATCCATGTGGCGGTCTATACCCTCCATACCCTCTGCTAATTATATATGCCAACTCCAAGGCTGCACTGCAGTGGGGAAAAGGGCAAATTTCCTGATTCCTACCTTAACATGATCTCAGAACGGTTCATTGGCCTGCATTATCAACGAGATGATACGTTTAATGATGTAGTCCTTCATTTATATGACATAGTCCCCTTTTTCGTATATAGACTCCTTCTTGACAGTTTCTTTTGCATTCTCAACTTTTATTGATCTTCTATGCCTCCACAAAACAAATGGTTCCACTAACACTCAAACTTAAGATGAGAATCTACATCAATAGAAAAATAAGACATTCTGGAGGGACATATTTATTACTCAGTGCTGTCCCATCAATGGAACATGTTACATAAAAAAACAAGTGATAATGATAACCCTTACTTGCTTTAAGGCAAGCCTTGACAATATTTGGGTGCCCATAAATTCATCCCAGTCCTTACTTGTTTTTCTCTCCTGGAGGAAGGAGGTATCCTATGATAGTAGGTGCTGACAAGGACTAACTCTGTCTTGTTTATGGGATATGAGTAGCCAATCTATGTCTTATTACTATGCAGTCATAGCTGCCATGCTCCATTGCCCTTTAGCAACCGATCGCAGTGCCGAATTCACAATCTCTAGTCACAGGTTACTATGACTAAAGACTACTAAGAACTCTGTAGTCTGACTCCAAGTACTCAAAATTACCATGTGGTATACATATTTTTGTGTGTTTTTGTCATCCCCCCACACCACCTAATTTATGTGTAAAAACCTTAACTTTACTCCTGCCTTATCCCCAGTCCTACATGTTAGCTTATTTAAAACCCTTCCCCTAACAGTACCACTAAACAAGACACACAGACGCAAACACTTTATACTTGCTAGTACCAAAGCTTAGCACAAAATCTATCCCCTTTCCTAGCCTTTACTCTAACCCTACCCTATGAACACTCACTTATACACACTAACTGGTATGACACAATCCTGCCTATCTTTACAGTCACCACCTGTTTGGTTAACCATTAATTTTCCTGCATACTCCTACTTACCAAAACTATATAAATCTTTAATTCAGTCATATTATATTCAGACAAGTAAACATTCACTCATAGGCTCAGTCACTCTTTTTCTACATGCATGCAAACTCTTCTACCAAATTAGTATTCTACTGTGTGTGTATATATATATATATATATATATATATATATATATATATATATATTTGCTCACATAGACATACAAGCATGTGCGCATGGACATACACACACACACACACGCACACACACACACACACACTGTTTGGACTGGGCTCCTTTTCCAGGATTGATTCCTCTCTCACACCTGTTGCTTGTAGAGGTAAGTTCTGTTTACTTGCTGTCCTGAACTGAATAAAGCAGATATTAAAAACAGTGAATGAATAATAAATGTGCATTGTATGCTGTTCATTTCTGCCTAATGGAGAAAGTAATAGTTTCTGTATTAATGATTACTGCCAAACATTGAGTGAAACACGATTTACCCTTGGCCAGTACGGTTTGCCAGTAAGGGCAAAGCCCAAGTATGTAAATTTCAGTAGGAAGTGGATAAATTCTGCTTCTCCTAGTGTCATCCTGTGATTATTACTTGCACCTCAGAAACATTTAAAAATATATCCTCTTTTTATTTAATAACGCTAATGTGTGATGGCCTTTTTACTTGACAGATGTCTGCACATGCACCAGGAAGTGGCACTACACATGAGTGAATTTGCCAGTGTTTCTAAACATGTTAACTTTTAGTTCACGCTGATTGTCATTAAGTAACTGTCCCCTATTTACACTGAATGTACCCCATGAGCTTTTGATGCAAATCTGAAATTATCAAAGATAGCATTGAGGAAGCAAATTAGGAAGTTGTCCGGGTCCCCAACCTTCTTGGAGACCTCAATATATATAATTAAAAATTATTAGTTGTCACGTGTCTTAATTCATGAAGCCGGTGACTGTACTTCAGGCTTCTTTAGAAAGACTAGTATGATTATTTCTAAAATTTGAAAAGATTGCCCTTTTCCACATTTTCAGTATTGTCAGGATATGGTTTGACTATCTTATGGTCCTGCAAAGGATAAAGCAGGTAACTGCAGAAGAAAAAAAAAGAGAGAGAAAATTATAATTAACTATATATTTTTTTTAAATGGAACATTACAATGGCTGCTTCTAGATGGTACTGTGCTTAACAAGGCTGTTGTGTGAAACAAAGTTGAAATACATTATTGAGGCTATTATTTGGTAGTACTGTGCATGGCAGGGCTACTATATATATATATATATATATATATATATATATATATATATATATATATATATATAATGTGTGTGCATGCATCTGTGAGAAACGAAGTTGAAATGTATTATTGTGGCCAGTATATTTTTTAGTTATATCACAGTCAGACATCTGAGATGCACATAGTCAAAACTTTAACTGTAATTGTTGGATATAGGAGCTGTGCATGTGAATGAAAGTGACTGATTTTGCTGCCATTTGGGTGAAGTTGAACAGTTATTAATCTGGCTTTGTAGGACTAATGTACATTGTTATGCAGTAAGGTGGAATACTTTACTGTGGCCGTTGTGTGAAACAGAATCAAAATGCATTCTTTCACAGTCTGACATTTGAGGTGTATGCAGTCAATGAAGTGGCCGTAATTGCTGGGAATGTAGGCTGTTTGGATGAAAGTGTTTGACCTTGCTGTTTGGTCAAGTTAGTCATTAATCAGGTTGGGGGAGATTAGTGTGCATGTGTTTGAAGCAAGCTGGAATATTTTACTGTGGCTGCTGTGTGTTTGCGTGAAGCAATGTTAAAATATATTACAATGTCCATTTTTTTATCACAGTCAAACATCTTTGACATAGCCAGTCAACAAAATAGTTATAATTTCTGAGTGTGGGGGCTGTCTGTGGATGGCTATAGCTGCTAATCTTTGATCAAGTTAAACCATCATTAATTTGGTTTTGCAGTAATAGTCACATTTGTGCAAAGTAATTTGGCATACTTTGCTATGGCTATTTTTTTTTTCTTTTTTATTACATTCTAACATCTGAGGTGTACACAGTCAATAAAGTAGATATGATCAATGAGTGTGGAGGCTGTCCATGGATAAAAGGGTTTAGCTCCTGCTGTTTCAATACAGTTAAATAGTCATTGATTGAAGTTGACAAGCATGGTGTTACACAATGTATTGTATTTACTAAAATCAGTGCAAAGTTATCACTGTTACAGCACATGCATCCTTGTGGAGGATATTACAGTAAACCTAAGAAAAGTATGGTGCATGCAAGACATTAGTTGTGTGCGCCATCACACTTCAAATTTCAGTGGATCTTATACTGTAGTCAGCTGTGTTTCTTTATCCATGCAAGGATGGAATCCAAACTGTACTTCAAGATGGTAAGATTGTATAAATGCATCTGTGAAAAACAGAGTTAAGCTGAATTATGTTTAGAGTAATAGTAATACTGTAAACTTCTTCAAATGAATTATTTCATTGGAAGCGTACACACCATGAATAGCAAGTGCCAACCCTGCTGAAACCTGTAAGTCAGGTGGAAACCCATTGAACTATTCGCATCAGAAACAACACACTGAATGTACCTCAAAAGGTAAAACAAAAACATTCATGGATGGTGGATGAGTCTCCATGGTGAGTTTTAATGAAAATTCTTTGATTGCTGTTGCCAGTTGCAGCCCGAGGACCAGAATAGAATGTAACCATTGCTCTTGTGCCATTAAACAGTCATCAAGAGCCCTAAAAGTGCAGTCTTATGGCAGTGTCTTGCTTTAAAGCCAGACTGACAATGATCATTAAACTGTCAGAAGTTGTGTGTTGCTTAAAAAAAAAAAGGGTTAAGGTAGGATGATAATTCACCAGATTGTGTAGCTCAGAAGGTAGTATCTTAAAGATAAGGTGAGCAGATCCTCCTTAAATACTGGAAGAAACTCCTCCATCCTCAGGATCTCTCAATCCAAAAATAAAGTCCTGGAACTATAGATTCCAGGCAAAGTTTTACCAGCTGTTAAGTCCAGGATTCAGCAAGTCAGGCTGCATTTGGTTCAGAATAAGTTTAAATAATCCAAAATAAGGTAACTGCTGCACTGAATGAATGGATTTTGGGGGAGGGTTACCTAATCAGTGCAACCTTATTGAAAAACATTGTCTCATAATTTGAGGATGAAAATATTTTCTTTACTGTTGTAATACATGCTGGGCTGCAGTCTGCCAGTAATGTGGGAGAAACATTTTTACACTCTTATGCAGTGGAAGTATTGTTAAACAATTTTGTTTTCTTTTTTACAGATTTTTAATGGCAGGCCAGATAATGTGCATCCAAAATAAGTTTGTTGATAAGAAGGTACAGGCTCTTTCATTTACATTCCAGCCTTGTTCTTTCCTTCTCAGGTGTCAAATCTCATCATCAAACTATCATTTGGTAGCCAAAATAGGTACTAAACATACTGTAAACATGATCTGATACAGAGCATCTGTAGTTGTCTGATTATAAGCTACAGCAGCCATCTTGATATCATTAACAGTGCAGTCTAGGAAAGCACAGGAATCAGGCCTTGCATTTTTAAAATTGCTGTATTATATAATTTGGGTATAGGGTCATCTAATCAAAGAAAGGTCGGAAGGCATGGATAAGGTAGTGGTCAGATCACAACATTAGATCTACCACTTGTCAGATATAAATACTTGTCAGGTATGAACATATATCACTTATCAAGTCCAGAGAGTGTGTGTTAAAAGTGGGCACTAGAGACAATTTCTTGAGCAAAGTAAAAGCCTTCCATAAGTTAGTCAAACTCTCAATATCAAGTTACACAGACTTGTCATTGACCCAAATATTAAAATGTCACAACCTTAACCATCTTATGTAATCAGAATATCAGCAGAAAAGTCCACAAAGTCTTACAGAAGTGCTCTGCATTACATGATGGATGATAAATGAGGAGAAATCTGAAGATGGCTGCTGCCTTGAGGACATGATCAGAGAAGTTGATAAACCCATTCATTATATACTGAACTGTCTCAGACCAAGAGCTAAAACAAATGACTGCCTGATAACTGAGATGCCATTTGTAGAGGAACCTGGTGGAATTCCAGATAAGTGATGGCAGAAGCTCACATCCAGCTTAGTTTCAGTTATAACCTCCAGGCCAGGCTTTCATACCAAGTTCAAAATAATACTTAGCTTATTGCTTATTGATCTGGAGTTAAACAGCAGTGTCTTAGTACAGATCATTAAAGTGCAGGTCTTCTGTGTTCATTGATGGTCAATCAGCTTTCCTTTCTGTCTCGTGAAAACTGGGATTTTCTGGATTAACATAAAATCTCATTCTATGGGTCTCCCACCTTAGTCTGGATTGATTTGTTGTCCAGATTAATCAGATAGAATTCAGACCTTCACTGCTCCTCAACCAGTGGTTCCTTGCAAGAGATTCTTCTGTTGCCTTCACAGGGTGGCACAGTGGTATAGTAGTTACTGTTGTCGCCTCACAACAAGAGGTTTTCCAGTTTGATTCTTGGCTGGGGCGCCTTCTGTGCGAAGTCTGCATGTCCTCTCTGTGTTCACATGGGTTTTCTCCCAGTGCTCTGGTTTCCTCCAACATTCCAAAGACATGCAGTAGATGGACTGGAAACTCTAAATTGGCCCTGAGTGTGAATGTGTGCATGTGAGATTGTGTGGTGTACCCTCCGAGGAGGGGTGGGCCTTGGGCTAGCAACCTGAGCCTGTAAAACTCATAACTGCTACAGAAACAATGAGCACTGAAAGGTGCTTGTTGCCTAATGTACAACATGGTGCATAAATGAGAGAGAGAGAGAGAGTTGCCTTCATAGTGTTGTGCTTCGCCATTCAGAGCTTTTATTCCTCTAAAACTTACTTCTCACCCATGGTGCTTTATATATCCAAGAGGATACTTGCTTTACCCTATGATTTATCTTGAAGATATAGTAGTTCAGCATCCCTATGAGCTTCAGAAATTTATCAAGCTTGATAGTAAAGCTTAAAACACTAAAGCTTCACACCTATCTAGTAATGACTTTTTGAATGGTCCTCTTACATTTTGTAGTCTATTTTATATTGTAGAAAAAAAAATATTTTTAAGGATAAATTCAGCCTATGTATATGAGATGAGTATCAACACTGAAGTATTCAAACACTCTGGTCTGATAGACGTACAAAGCATGCTTCACATTGTACTCGTGGCCAAGTAGAAGTACAGAGCTTGCTTCATATTGTACTCGTGGCCAAGTAGAAGTACAGCGTATGCTTCATATTGTACTACTAGGTAGTACAGATGAATGCACATAGTTACTTGGTTATCCTTTCTAAGTGCAGAAGTGGAGGAACTGGAAATTGAAAGGAGCACAGCATGGCTTGCTAAAAAGTAATGATCTTTCTTCTTTATCTTCTGAGTACTGTCAAATGCACATTTTCTGAACATCTTTAATTGTTGCTTGCATTATGATTATTAGGTAAAATTCTTATAGCCTAAGTGATAGATTTGCAGAATTTTGTGCACTGTGGTGAATTGAAGGAAGATGAGTAATGAACAATGGAGAGTAATGGTTCAAGCCTGGCCCGTAACCATATCAGTTGAATGCAGGGCTTGAAGATAAGCATGGAGAATGATACCTGCTAAGGATTGCCGTCAAGATTAAGGGAATGTGAGCTTATAAAATACAGACATAAAGCAGTTACAGTACCAGTTGTCCATAGTTAGAGCTGATAGTCTCACTGTATTTTCTGATTCTGTCCTGTAGTGGTGTTAGCAAGAAACAGATATTCATGGAGCTGTTAAAATATGCTGCTGGATTTTCTCTGTTTGACAAAATATGGAAATCATAAAGTCTTCATTTGTTTAAGTACTCAGTACCAGCGTTGTGCAGAGTTACTGAATGCTTTCCTTTAATTATTATAGAATGTAGCTTGAAAAAGTAAAATGTATTAATAAGACATTATATATCTATATTTTTATCAGCATTTTGGTTCTGCACTGAAGAAATTTTTCAATTTGTGAGAGTAAATAAAAATAAGAGGTTTAAGTTAGCAAGAACAATAGTTACTTTTACACTAATGTGCACTTTGCATTGAAAGAACGATTATTCCTGCAATTCCTTTGTTTGCTTCTCTTTTACTATATATATATATATATATATATATATATATATATATATATTAAAGGATGAATCATAACATAAGCCTTTTTAGTTCAGAACATTATGACTATAAAGTATATTATCACCTTGTGACAGTACCTGTTTTTTCATTTTTTAAACAGTAGAAGAAGAGCCATTCCATAAGGATTTTGTAGGTCAGGAAGAACAGGATAATGGTTTGATTAAGGCCACCAGGCTTTAACAGTTCATTCTACTGCAGGGAATTTTTTTCTCTTAACAGGCTTTGATGTTGACCCTCAACAGCAGACCTCAGATAGTTGTCATATTGGTTGCTGTATCTCCTTAAATGTCAAAGAAGAGGTCATTCTGTTATCTGTGAAAGCTAGTTTTCCCTTGAGTCTTCAAACTCTGTTGCTACTCAGCAGGTTGTTGTCATCATATGTCATAAACAGACAGGGAACATCTGGTTAAATATGCTTTTGTTTGGGATATTTGGTTATTCCAGGTTCATAACACAAATTATTTTCATTAAAGATATTTTGATGATTATTAACACTGTTCAAGCCATGATCTTAACTGCTCAATTAACAATGAGACTTTTTAATCATACTAGATCTCCCTTTCTGTTCTGCACCTTATAACATTTCTGTTTAAATACTATCAGCAGCAAACTCACTAAATGTAAAAGTAATGTGCACATTATTCATTTAACCTGTTGAATATGCTTGTCCCAAATAACTCATTTTATTTAAAGGCCATTTATTAATAAACAAAAATTTGTGATACAGATTGCCAGAATACAAGTGTATGAAATGTGTACCTAAATCAGACACAGATAAAGAATATCAGATAGCTGAGAAAACAGTCGTCTTTCAGGTTTTATTCTTGCAGTCAGCCTTTGAGCTGTCATGCATATCCGTGCTGAGGCATGTGGGTTGTTCAGCATCATTTTTGCAGTGTCATCTGGCAAACCAGAGGTCAGAAACAAAGGTGGGAGTTCTGTCTCCACACTCCAGCCTTATGGATGGTGAATGTTGGACAGTGCAACATTGATAGATCATAAGCATGGAGAAAAGAGAATAAATACATCCCGTTGCATGCATCTTTATCAAGTAGTTTCTCTGTATGACTTCTGGATGAGGTTCCATTTTTGCTAAAGAATGGAGGAGGCTGTGTGGCTCCATTTAGAAGTACTGACTGCCTTTACAAACTGAACTGGAGGTGACTTGCATTCTTTGCTGCACATCCCATTTGCACTTGCCTTAAAGTATGATTTTGCATGGCTCCTTTTGGATATATATTTTTTTATTATTTTCCAAACATGAGTTGCATGCTTTGTTATGGTGTACCAAACTAGTAGATGTTTTAAAGACTGCTGTAGGTAAAAGCTTCGTTCCACTTATTCTGACCCCCTTATCAGAAACATTTGAATTATTTGAGACTGGATTTAACAGAATGTCAATAATATCTACTTGCATTTTGAAAGAGTTTGCACAGCTGAGGAATAACTTTGTGTCAGTATAAAGCTACCTCTTTTCCTTGCCTAATCTAGTTACCTTTCACTGAATAATGTCCTTGCTGCTGTATATATTTTAGAGAGTTCAGGGCCGTTTACTGCATCACAGTTCATATTGCGTTTGGTGTGAATGGCAAGATAGATGTCAAGTAGATAAATAATCTGACAGAGATCTTCTTCTTTCGGCTTTTCCTGGTTAGGGGTCACCATAGCGGATCACCTGTCCACTCATGATTGGCAATGGAGTTTTTACGGTGTTGAGTTGCCAGCCCGGCGCCCAATCTTCCACAGAAGGCACACACATGCACACACTCACACCTAGGGCTAATTTAGAGTGTCCAATCCACGTACAGCATGTATTTGAGATGTGGGAGGAAACCCACGCGACCTCAGGGAGGACATGCAGACTCCACACAGAAGGCACCCCAGCCGAGAATCGAACCAGAGAACCTCTTGCTGTGACACAGCAACGCTAACCGCTGCATCACCGCGGCTGCCCAGTCTGACAGAGATACTGAAGAAAATTTGCTTGGGTCTAGCAGATTATAACTGAGGGTGAAAAATTAAGACATAGTCAAGCAGAAAGCAGTGCTTTACAATACTAATTGTGGTTAAAGCATAAAGCTTTAGT
Source organism: Protopterus annectens (assembly GCF_019279795.1). Classification (NCBI taxonomy): domain Eukaryota; kingdom Metazoa; phylum Chordata; order Ceratodontiformes; family Protopteridae; genus Protopterus; species Protopterus annectens. The sequence continues at coordinate 979,051,703 of NC_056730.1, forward strand.
ATAGAAATGCAACCATTTCTATGGAAAAATATGTCTTTCTGGGACACCTTTTCTATTATCCGAGGTATAATACTGCTTGCTAAATTATGAATGCAGATGGATAAAATAAGAATGTCCCTCAACAAGCTATTTCATGGATCATATATCACTTTAAGGTGGATGTACCAGACAAGGAGTTCTGTCACTCCTGATTTTTTGAGTCTTAGAAAGTTAGTTTATGTCTTTCTCATGTCTTAAAATTATACACTTTTTAGTACTCCCAATTTTGCCATTCAGCACTTCTCTTCTCCCTTTGTTCTGTGAAGTAAAATGGTATAAAGTGGCACAGTTTATAGTAGTTGATAGCCATTCTTCAGCATTTCTAGCACCATTTCTTGGAGTTCAGTGTAACTGACTCACTTCACACACACATATTGACCAATGAAATAACTCCATGTCTCTGTAACTTTCTAAGTATCAAGCTTATACTACTTACAATAGTTTTACTGGTGTTCAGAGGATGTTCCTCTCATTTTGTCTACTGCCCGTCACTTGACTGCTGCTTGCGTAAAGCCAGCGAGTGATGTAACCTTCAGCGTCTTCAGACAGTTGCCTGACTGAGTATTTGGGAAATGAGTACTTCACTAAATCTTTTGCCTCTACTGAAATTTAACATATCTTATTCCATGTTAGAATTAGCAGGTACCTATCTAATCATGAAACTGTTTCTTAAATGTGTAGAAAGATCTGCATTATTTTGATGTCGGAAAAGTCTAATTCAGCACTACAAGATTCATTGGGTGATGAATGTTTCATATGCAGTAGTGTTGTTAAACGTGATTTTAAATTTAAAATTATGTGTGTACACGTACTGCTCCCATTCACATGTTCCAAAGTTGAGTATTCAAAATGCAGGGGATCATTTAGAGCCTGAACTACAAAGCGTGGCAGATTGTCCCTGAAGAGGAGGCTAGATACTGAGGAGAGTGGCATTTGTTAAAACCTTTCTCAATAACTCAGTTTATTGAGGTCATCGGTCTGTCTAAACGATATTTGAACCTTTTTAGTTGAACTGAAGGTGTGGCTAGAAAACTACAAAATGGTGCAGTCTACTTTGTAAATGGATGAATTGCAGAGGTATGTAGGGGAACAGTAATGCCCCCTTCCTCCCTTCATTGTCTAGTTATCCCTTTTATTAACAGATGTGCTACTTTCTAAGCTCTGCAGACAACTGTGACAACAGGTTAACTGAAGACTAGATTATCATCAGTCAGAATATTAGGTCCTTAGCAACCTGATCCAGTTTTGTACAAGCATGCATACATTTTTCTAACAGGCTGACATGTCCCTACCTTTGGATGTTTGGAAGCTATTTTTCTCCCCCGTGAAACTGAAGGTAGGAATGAAGATGGAATTTTTGTCCCCTTCCATTGTCCTTAGACTTGTTTCTTTCCACATTTTCTGCCATGTCAGTGATCAGAGGAGACTTCTCAGTTTTCTCCATCCTCAGAAACCCTTCTATAATGACCAGGATCTGATGGTAGCGAAGTAAAAATAGCTGAAATAGCATATGGACTGAATATTGGCAAGTTCACAGGAATGAAGTGCCAAATTAAAATGTTATTACCTTTTCATTAGTTATGGCTGGTCAGACAAAACAAAATATTTAGAAACTCAGAGAAATAGTGACGTCAGGCTGCACGACAAATAGTGCAAGCAGTTACAGACAGCAAATATAAAGAAGAATGTGATCAGTTTAAGGGGTGCAGTACTGAATGAGGTGTGGGTCTGATCTCCGGCCTAGGGGATTGATTCCCTTTGTGTCCTCCAGAGTCGCTGGATGCTTATCTTTGATGTTTTTTTTAATGTTTCCTTATAGTCCATACCACACCTCATTTGAGACCATTAGCCATCTTTGCCAATATTCTGTTTGAGATGTAGCAGATGATTGTTGAGGAATTACTGAAGACTAGATGTCTAGGTACAGGTCCAGTGCTTTGCCCTTTACTGGCATCTCCATCACCCACAGGGGCCTAGTTGCATACCTTCCCATCATACATTTGGCTTACACTGACATGTTGCTTGGGTGATCATCATTTCAGGCTAGTAGATTTATGAAGTCTAGGCTGGTAGATGTAGCAAGTTTTCATCATTTTCCAAAAGAACTACTACTTCTGGCAGGGCAAATGTTTTGTTTACACACACAGGTTGTACCTTACTTGTAGCTCAACCAATCTGTTCAGCTGCCAGTTTTCTTTCTGTCCTAAAAAATGAGTCTTTATCATGGAGATTCAGTTTCTGTTTTGGTTTTGTCTGTGTAAGATCTATAAACAGAGGCACATGGCCTGGCTATTCATTTCCCTGGCTTGTGACAGGGTGGATGCTGCTGTTGTCAGACAAACTTCACATAATATTAGTACCAGCTGCATCTTTTAACTGGAAGACTACTAGGCGTGGGCAGTGTAATAAAATATTGTTCCATCTCAGTTATATTTCAATAAATGATAGATTTTAAGTTACTTTTTTTCCAGGATATTTGCTTGGCTGAATGGCATTTTTTTTCGTAAGCATGTCTGTTTCATGAGTTTTTCTTTCAGTATTGAAAAAGTATGCTGTCCAGAAACATGCATTGTCCATGATGGTGGTGGCAGGATTGTGAGCTACATTCAGGAGGTTGATGTACACTTCCAAAAAGCCTGGTTACACCAAAAGTGTAATACTCCTGCATCTGTTATTTTCAGTAAAGTAGGTTTGCCATACCAACCATGCTTGTGTTCAATTTTAGTTGCATTACTTGAACTCCATTATGAGTTGAAACACTTTTAGCAATTACTCTGGATTTGTAGCAGATATGTGATTCTTTAAAAGCACCTTCATGGACTGGGAAGTGTCAGCAGAACAGACTGAGCCCTGCCTTTCTTGTGCAGTTTCATATTTAGGTGGTAAGCAGAACCCTAACTGTAAAGGAAACAGGCACATATCCACACACAGTTATTTTTTGTGGGGCCCCTCGAGTGCATCTCTTTATCAGCAGTGTATTCTTAATGTAGATTTGGTGGGCAGTTTAGTTTATGCGAAGATTGCTGGAAGCACCTCACGGCACAGGCATGGACTCCCCTTTTCATGAGTAAAAGAATGTTTAAAGGCAGGTCAGAAAACATTGCTCACAGCAGATTAGCCTTAACGATTGTGTTCAGGTAAGCAGGGTCCACAGGGGATTGTTCATGTTTAAAATGACAACTTATGGCAGCAGTAATGTACCTGAATTTATCATTAAATGGAAATGTTATAACCTAAAATGTAGCACTGTACATGAACATATTTGCTTCAGTAATGTATTTCATATACGCATTTGTGTAGTCTGAGATTTCTGCTTGCTTTTAAGTACTTTTTATATTATCTTTAATCCAGTGAACATTTTTCTTGTATATCTTTGCACGTCCGTAATAAGGTAGTAAGTCTCCAGTTATTTTAAAGTTTCTTTCATTCTTTATATATTTTGTTATAGCTGTACTCTGATTTCTGCTGACTTCTTTATGTAACATATCATTAAACATATCAGTCATTTGAGGTGTTAAGTACTTCACACAAGTTTTATAGAATTCATTAACTGGAGCTTCATACCATGGAGAAGTATCATTCTGAGTTCGCTTAATAGCCTTTTTATCTTCTCTTTCCATAATTCATTTATTTAATTCACCCTTAACGTGACCATATTTTATATCATCTTAGTTTTTCAGCTACTTTTCTGTACAGCTTCATACTATTTAATTCTTTATAAAACTGTTTTATAATTTTATTTTCTTTCTAGTTTTCTGCTTCACTTCTTAATTTACTTTTTAATTTGTGTTAAGCTGTATTAAATATTCCACTCATTACCTGTTAATTTTCTTTATTAACATCTCCTATATTTTTTAATGTTCTGACTGTATCAACTAGTCCTTATTTCCTCGTTTTCTTGGTTTCAAATATATTCTTATCTTCTCCTCTTTCCATTTTTGTTTGCTGGCTGAGTTCTTTATAAAATATTTCATTTTTGTGTACTCAGACCACTTGAACCAGGCTTTTATAATGTAGCAGGAAAGTTGGCCATTCCTTTTGCCACCCATGTACATTGATTCTACATTCGATATAAAGTGATCTGTTAGCTGTCAAGGCCCTCTATTCTACTTCATCACTCCTCTTTCTTTCCTCTTTCTTGTGGATAAGATGTTACATCAGTATATAGCAGTGCAAACCAGACATAGTGCAGATGGCAGCTAGTCGCTAAGATGACAGACTTGTGCGCCATGTGAGAAAATGAATGGAACAGAGCAGTATGATGTGCCATTCATTTTCTGTTAGTACACTGAGCTGTCTCCTTTGTGAATAGTGCTTGACTGGAGGCAAACAATAGCCAACATATTATGGCAATGTACACCCTACAGTTCCAGAGCACTGTGGACATTTGATGGAGACTCGTATTATGTTAAGGACACACCACTGCAACATGTATGCCCTGCATGAACAGAGCAGTTTGAATGTTTCATATTATGCAGAGAATGTACAGTAGTAAGGCCTGTGAATCCTTCCTGAACGTAGACTCCCAGTGCGCAATGCTGTTGTGAAGTTATGATGCACCATAGCGTGTATTGTGTCTTGCCATGCAAGAGTACACAAGGCACTTGTGTTGAGGTGTTGTGTGTCTGTGATGATGGATGTACTACAGAACTGTAACATACATCCTCCTAATGAATAGCTATTAGTGCATTCTGGGAGATTGTTTAGGCTGATACTGCATAGCCAGCTGCATTTTGTATCCTGTATGATGCTGGAGACTGGTGCCCGTAGAGTTTTACATTTCAGAGCACTAACTGTTCTTCAGAAATTGGCAGCTGAGTTTGCAGATTTTTTTTTTGATCTGCATTGTATATGTTGTCATTCATGGTTATTACTGCTCATTCGCATCTTAAATAAATGAAAACTTGTTTTTAATTTTTATACAAGCTGAATAACTGACTTGAAACTGCCAATTATTTAAAAAAAATCCCCCCTGCTATCCAGTATATTTCCCTGCAATTTAACATTTATAACAGCGGGCCCCTCTCTTCTAGTATCATCTTTATGTATTCACAGCAGCCAGAAAATGTACACGCCGCTAAAACATCCACTGCTATGGTTCTAAAATAAAGTACAACTGTATATTCTTCCCTCTAAGTAAAGAGAATAGTCTTGTTTCATCTCTGGCACACACTCCAGTTCTTCCTACAGTGTATCCATCCCTACTAAAGTATCTTATAAATAGTTCCATCTTGGTCGCCTTCTTGCATTGAAGGCTGTACATATTTCTTGTCAGATGGCTACTTACTAACACAATTGGACTCCTTTTATTTTCTGTGAGAGTTCTTTGAGACTTTGCACAAATTGCAATAATATCATTTGTTGATGTTTAATCCAAAATGTTAATTGTAACATCTATAGATCCCCACTTTCACTTCATTAACTCTGCGATCACCTTTGAAGAGTAGCTTTCACAGTAACACTACAAGTTTATGGCTTAGAATCCTAAAGTGAGCATTGTTAAACACCAACCTCAAAATATTACTAACTCCTGAAGTTATGGGACTACATTTAATTTGGTGAATATTTCCACATAGCTTTACTGAATTTCAGTATATTTTTACACCAGGTCTGAAAAATATAGGCTCTTAAATATTTCCGCTGTCCTTGTACATTATTATCCCCCCAAAATTTTGTGAACTGGAAATGGTATTTTATATAGTGACTACAAAAGCACCTTTCAAGTAGGAATATCTCAGTGATGCTTCAGACTTTATTTTGCTGAAGTGCTGTGCGACTCTGCTTTTGTCTGACTGCATTAGATTTGATTTTTTTAATTTAAGATTTGGATACCTCCATTTTTCCAGTGACATTACAGTTTGTATTATTTTTAATTTTATTTTGCCTCAACTTTTATTTTGTCTTGATGTTTTAAAAGTTCTTAGCTATGGTCAGTTGGAAAATATTTTTTTTCCATTCAGTGATTGACAAGGAATTGAGTCTAGCTAATTAGTGGGGGGAGCTAGGAATTAGTATTTCTTATTTAGCTGCATTAGCATTTAGCTGAAGTGCTGTGTGCCTCTGCTGCTAACTGTATTTGATTTTTCTCATCCAGCCACTCGTCCCATCCTTACTGCACTTTTAAACTTAATGGCTTTTTAGCTGCCTGCCCAGACTATAAATTTGACTTTGGGTGCTCCTCAGTCTTATCTCATCTCCTTGTTCTACTGGATACCAAGAGATCAACTAGGAAGGCCCTCCGCTTAGACTCTTAAAGCTTGAGTTATGTTTCATACCATCTCTCTCTCTTGTATACACTGCATTTTTCAGTGTATTAGTCCTTTTTCCATCTTGTTTCTAAAATCTGTAACATCTGCCAGTAAACCCCCAATCACTTGTGAGCCTAGGAATTGCTTCTCAGGAGTCATCTAGGGATTATTGCTTCTGTTTTGCTCCTGGTGAGAGAAGGAGCGGAGGGGCATTATTTCCTAGTATCACTAGAGATTACCAATCACTAGAAGGTCTGAAAATTGCTTCTTAGGAGCCAACTTGGGATTAATGCTGCTACTTTTTTCCTGGTGAGAAGGAGGAGCAGGTGGACATTGGTTCCTGCTGGTGTCCAACAGGGCAATGTGTATATGTAATTTTGAGTGGTCTGGCTGCAGTTTTGTTGAAAACCTCTTCAGGGCCTTTATGCAGCTTTTGCTTCCAGCTGCTGCAGTTTCTATCCAGTGTATTTGCTAAGAGAAGGCAAATTCAAACGTAGTGAACCCATAAACATACTCAGGAAGTGGCTTGAGACTAGTTCTACTCTCTCTTCTGGTAGGAGAAGGAGCAAAGTGCAGAGGTGCACTTTAAATCATTTTAGAGTACTGCTGTTTTGTCACTGTATTTAAACTGTTGAATTCTGCATTCCCACCACTTGTAAGTGCTGCCTGAGTTACCGTGTAAATTGAGTATTTCCTGTACTTGTAACTTGGATTATTGTTTAAGTTGATTATTTACTGCACTTCAGGTTCTTTTAGTGGTTAAAACTTAGAAGGGTTACATCTGCACTTTAGTGGGAGTAGAGTAGCCTGGTCTCATTCCTGCGCTGAAAGGAACTGAGGATGTTCTTCGTGTTTCATTGTTGCAGTCATTACATTTGGGTTATCCTGCTGGCAGGTTGCCCTCAGTCGGCCTGAATTCCAAAGTCTTGGGTCCTGCGTCGGTTGCTGTTGCTTCTTCCCTGATGTCAGGTCATCAGGGGTATAAAAGATGTAGCCGACGCCATTTTATTCCGTCTTTCTTGCTGCGCGGTGCCCGAAGCAGAAGCAGTTCGCAAGTGCTGGTCGGCCGACTCCTGAGATTTTCGTGTTCAAATTTCAGATCCGAAGTCTTCATTTAAAGCTAAGTACCCTGTTGGGGAAACTTGTTTCTTGCTCCAGACCGATGTCAGAAAAAGTTAATAATTGTATTTCTTGTGGGAAGCAAATACCTCATAAGGACTTTCATTCTTACTGTATTCCTTGCCTAGGCCCTGACCACGACGTTGCTAGTTGTCGGTTTTGTGCTAGATTTAACCAACGCACAGTTAAGCGTTGGTACGATTTTGCATTAAGCTATTTTGGGTGAATATTTAATTATACAATGTCGTCGGATAGCCATCCGACTACTGGAGTTCACAAAAAACGCAAAGAAAAAGACAGGCAACCGAGGGCCAAAACCGACGACGAAGCTTCTCCTAAGCAAGTCGCCGGTTCTCAGTGAGGCGCTTTCGCAGCCCCTGATGCCCGCTACTTTAGAGTCGCAGGCCGCTACCGACTCCCACGTGGAGTCGGCCAGGCCGCAGGAAACTCAAAGTATTGGAGTCTCGGAGATTATTCCCTCAGATGGGTCCTGAGCTGCTGAGCAGGCATCAGCTTCTGAGGGTGTATTCAGACCTAAACAATTATATATTAAACCGACTTCAAAGACTAAAACACATTTAAAAACAAAGAAGCAAGTTCACCAGCCACAAGGACAGGCCTCCATGCCCAAAAAACAGATGCTCAAAATGGCCGAAGGCTTAATTACCTTGATCAGGGGTTCCCATCCCCCTCCTGATAAGAGGCCTAGGCAAGAGACAGACTATGAATCTTCAGATCAGGTTTCCATTTTTTCTTATTCCTCTTCTGATCAGGAATATTCTGTTCCCCTCTATGAGGATTCTGATGCTGAAAAATCAATTCCTTCAGCTTCTCCTCCTGAGGACTACTCTTTTGGGGAAACCTTGCATACCGTCAGGGAGTACTTCCACTGGGAGAGCAAAGATTTTTCAGAATCTAAGGAAAGGCTCAGAGACTTCCTTTTACTTCCTCAACACAGGCCTGTAGCTATTCCACCTGTGTTGGACATTGTAGATGATGTGTTCTCGGAGTCCAGTCTGACCCCTGACTCTTTACCTCCAGCTACTGTTAAGCCGGACAGATACTACAGGGTCCCTGACTCTCATAAATTCCTTTTCAAAAACTCTTCTGCAGACCGAGAAACTATTTCTCAGGGTCCAAAAGGGGTCAAGACTTCTACTGCAAAAAACCCTACCCCCTCAGATAGGGATTCTAGGGCTCTGGATAGATGGGAAAAAAAGATTTACACATCTGCTACTTTGGCTATAAGGGCCTTAAATTGCCAGTTTCATATGCTCAAATATCAGCAATATATCATGACACTGCTTAAACAGAAAATGAAAGCAAATTCTGAATGTGCAGAAAACAAAGAAATACAGGGTTTATTGCATGCAGCTGAACAAGTTGGAAAGCATGCTTTGCAATGTGGTTTTGATTCTCTGGAGGCCTCCTGCAGGGCCACTGTCACGGGTTCTGTCATTAGGAGGCATGCTTGGTTAAAAGAACAAAATCTGCCTGACCATGTTAAAGCAAAATTATTAGATGCTCCTTTACAACATGATAACTTGTTTAGTGTTAAGGCAGAAGAGGTGTTAAAGAAAATGGAAGACAAAGCTAAATCTATGCAAACGGTCAAGGATTTCTTACAGGTACAGCCACCTAGATTTAGCAGACACTGGCCTACAAAAAATTGGTCCTTTCCAGTCTCAGACAGACCTCAAAGGGGCAGATCCAGACGCCCTAGAGGCAGATCACAGCCGCAAGGATCCTACAGGTCTAAGCAATGGAGTGCCTCTACCTCCAAAGGTGGAGAGGACAAATCACAATGATACAGGAAACAGTCCCAATGACTTCCCCCTGCCTGCACCAAGCACTTATCTTCTGGCAGCACGCTCAGGGGGAAAACTAGCACTTTCTTTTCTCAAAATTGGCACATTATAACCCAGGACAAATGGGTTCTAGACATAGTCTCTCAAGGCTACAAGTTTCATTTCCATACCCTACCAAGGGCAAACGGTTGACCAGACCTGCCAAAAAATCAATGGGCAGAGGCTCAAAAACAAGTCGCAGCTCTCATGGACATGAGGGCTATTCAACAAGTGCCTCAGCAAGAGCAGGGACAAGGATCAAGACTGTTCTTGGTACCCAGAAAGGACCAAGCATGGAGACCAATACTGGACCTATCTATTCTAAACACTTTCCTGGATATACCAAAATTCAAGATGTTGACCTTACAGCAGCTTCTGCCCATGCTGGGCAGCAAGGCTTGGCTCGTGACTCTAGACCTAAAATCAGACAAACATGCAGAAGATTCCTCAGATTCAAGACTGGCTCAAAGCATTACCAATTCTCTGTAGTGCCCTTTGGCTTATCTACTGCGCCCAGGGTCTTCACAAAGTGCCTGGCACCAGTAATTGCTTACTGCAGACAAAGAGGAATACAAATATATCCTTACTTGGACAACTGCCTCATACAAGCAGAGAACAAGGACATTCTACTACAGCATCTGACGTTTGTGATAAGACTTTTAACATGCAAGACTTTTAACATGCCTAGGGTACACAGTCAACAAAAAGAAATCAAAACTAGTACCCTCTGAAGAGATAATATTCCTGGGTGCAAGCTTAAATACAACTGCCCAGATGGCTTATCTCACTCCATACAAACAAAGGCAACTGACTACCTATTTTAAGGAAATGGCAACAAAGGCCCAGTTATCTGCAAGAACAATTCTGCAGGCTTTGGGCTTCATGGCATCCTGCGTCTTACTAATTCCATATGCAAGACTGCATATGAGGAAAATTCAGTGGTACCTAAAAAGTGTTTGGACGCAACATTGCCACAGTCTGGAAACAATGATTACTCTAATTTCCTGCCTGCAACAGGAGTTTCGATGGTGGGCAAAGGCTTGTCACCAAAACAAGGGACAGCCATTCTCACTACCCCCAGCCAGGCAGAGCCTAACGACGGATGCATCAGATTATGCCTGGGGGGCACACATGGCAGGAAGAGGCATTCAGGGCACCTGGTCCACAAACCAAAAGCATCTACATATCAATCAAAAAGAGATGCTAGCTGTTCAAAATGCCCTGACAGCCTTCAAGGACCTACTTCATCCGGGACAACTACTGATAAAGACAGACAACGCCACGGTCATGTGGTACATAAACAAGCAGGGGGCCACTCATTCTTATCCCCTGGGCAGACTAGCCATGGCTTTATGGGACACAGCATTGACTTACCAAGTTCATCTGCAGGCACAATTCCTGCCAGGAAAGGAAAACACTCTGGCAGACGAACTAAGCAGAAACCTCATGGATCCCCACGAGTGGCACCTGGATCCACAAGTCTTCAGCATGATAACAAAGAAATGGGGATGCCCATACATAGATCTATTTGCCTCCTCTCAAAACAATCAACTAAAAAGATTCTGCACAAGGACTTATCACAGACAAGCTTGGAAATTGGACGCCTTATCTTTCAACTGGACAAACCTTTCAGTATATGCCTTTTTTCCACTACCTCTCCTCCCCAAGGTACTCCTAAAGGTCAGGCAGGAGAAACCAAAAATGATTCTGATTGCCCCAGACTGGCCATGCCAGTACTGGTATCCGATCTTTAGGAACTTGTCCCAATGCCCAGCCTGGACCTTACCTCACATACCTCATCTGCTGTCCCAGCAAAACAATCAGATTCTGCACAGCCAACTCAGGACCATAAACCTGGCAGCATGGCGGATAATGTAGCCATACAAACCACACCTCTCAGTAAAGCTGTGATGGATGTCATTTTAGAAGCCAGAAGGCCTAGTACTAGAAAATCCTATGCGGGGAAATGGAAGATATTTTGCGATTGGAACCAAGCTCAAGGAACTGATACAGCTGTCCCAAATATTCCTCAGATTTTGCAATACTTAACTGAGATGCTAGACAAAAGCCTATCTTTCTCATCAATTAAAATCCATGCCTCTGCCATTTCAGCTCATTACAATACAGAGCCACTACTCTTTTCTCATCCTTTACTAAGGCAGTACCTCAGAGGAGCCAACAACTTAAGGCCTCCAAGGAGAATGTCAATACCTGCATGGGACCTCAGTTATGTCTTGGAAAAACTCACCTTACCTCCTTTTGAGCCAGCTGCTACTGCAGATATAAAAGTCTTATCTTGGAAAACAGCTCTGCTCCTAGCTATAACTTCTGCAAGACGAGTTTCAGAGCTACAGGCTCTCGTGGCCGTGGAACCCTTTATCATTTTTTATCCAGACAGGGTCTCTCTGAGAACAAACCTTACATTTATGCCTAAGGTGGTGTCCAGTGTAGCCCTTAACCAAACTATTCATTTGCCAACCTTTTATCCAAATCCACAGAACAAGGGGGAGAAAATTCTGCATTCTTTGGACGTACACAGACAACTTAGATTCTACTTGGACAAAACTAAAGTTTTCAGAAAGACAGAACAATCACTAGTGGCATATGCCACAGCATCACAAGGAAAGGCTATCTCCAAGCAGACTATTTCAAAGTGGATAGGTCACTGCATTCGTTTCTGCTACTCACAGCATGGCAAACTAGTGCCTAAGAGCATTAGGCCACATTCAACCAGGGCTGCAGCCACTTCTGCAGCCTTTCTCAGGGGAGTACCAACCAAAGACATTTTAGAGGCTGCCACTTGGAGTTCAGTGCATAGCTTTACAAAACATTACAATCTGCCTCTTTACTCTAAATCCATGGCAGGCTTTGCCACTGCAGTTCTGCAGGGCCTCATAGCCACTCCTAATGCTGTTTAGCTCCAGCCCCCCAACCATAGCTTTGGGACTCAACCCAAATGTAATGACCGCAACAGTGAAACACGAAGAGCATAGTATAGTTGTGTACACTTACCATAAATGTAGATGTTCAAGTGTATTCACTGTTGCAGTCCAGGTTACCCACCCGCCATCCCCCTTATTTTTGCTGGAAGTTATCTTTACTTCTCTAATCTATACAACCTAGGTGGTGTATTTGCTTATAGATGAAGGTAAAGCTTATTTTCTGGTGCATGTATGTTTTATTTACATAAATTTAGCCTACCCTTTTGGGGGAACCTGACATCTGGGGCAAGAAAAACTGAATAAAATGGCGTTGGCTGCATCTTTTATAGCCCTGACGACCTGACATCAGGGAAGATGCGACAGCAACCGACGCAGGACCCAAGACTTTGGAATTCAGGCCGACTGAGGGCAACCTGCCAGCAGGATAACCCAAATGTAATGACTGCAGCAGTGAATACACTCGAACATCTACATTTATGGTAAGTGTACACAACTGTACTATATCTTTAAAGTCACCGCATTATTACTGGCCAGTGGGCTATTTTGCTTGTTTACTGGGTTTCTGAGCCTGTATAAAGGTGTCACATTTGCACAAGGCTTACCATCAGTCAGTAGGAGTTAGCGGTGCCCTGTATTGAGACAGACATTTATAATATAAATTTTCCTATAAAACTACCTCTGAAATTTCCTCAGTATTTGGTTGCTGAACAAACAGCTAGTTTTGCACACTGAGGAGCAGCACCTCATGAGTTCAGTTTTTGTCTTGATTCTTATCAAAGCTAAACAGCTGTAAACCTCTCTATTCTATCCTTTTGTAGATCAGATAAAGATCTGTTACCATGGATATAGACTTTCCTGCTATCCCTGCAGACAGTTTGATGGATATGGGCATCCTGAGGCATTGTAGCAATCATCTTATGTTTACTGACAACCAACTAATTTTTAAACAAACTGATACGGTATGTGAGATATGTAGTTGCACAGTATCACTGGAGGCAGGGCTGTCACATACAAGCACTTATAATACCAAATAGGTTGTCAGAAACATACATACACACTACACCCTTCACATATAGTATGGGCCTGCCACATAGACCTACATATGTTGAGGCTCATAAATGTAATCTCCCTAAACCTCAAAAGCCTCCCAGACATTGCTCTTAAAATAAGTATCCTTCGCAACTGTGAAGATTGGGTGAAAATAGGTGAAGGCTGCCAGCCTAGCCAGATAGAGTTTTGTAGATAATTCTGTCATCTGTAATATTAATGTAAACCACAGGCTTGTTGTCTTAAATGGTAAAAATAGTGTTACATGTTGAACTGGAAAAAAATGTATCAACAGTGCACTCTACTGACCGAGTAAAGCATGTTGTGTGAGTGAGGCATCCTGCCTGTTGTTTTAAGGCCAGAGTTAATGACCAGAATTTGCATGCATAAATGTCCTTTATTGCTCTGGTTTCTGCCCAAAGGTAAAGAATGTAAACATAGTTTCTGTTAGCCTGGGAACCCAGGGAACTGTGAGGAATGACGTAATGTGAACCAGGAATGTGATTTTAAAAACAGAGAGAATCAGAGTGCATTAAGCATTTTTGTCTTGACCATCCAACTCACCAGCACTCTTTTGCTCTATATGTAAGTTTATCTTAGACTTGTGTTTTCTCTTAGAAATAGCTAGAAACTAGAAAGGGTAGACTGTGTTTTTCTGCGATGTCAGAACTGTACCACTGAATTATTTTAAGTATTTCTCTGTGATCTCTGAACTCTTGACGGGCACTGTCTAGTAAAACGTATTGTCTTGTGTTTTGACTATTTGTTATTAAATATTTTTAAACCCTTTCAACTGTTGCTGTTTTTGTAGAGATAATTTATGCTCTTTAGAGTACTTGCATGCCTTTGGTAAAATTGTACAAAGCCACTCCAATAGCTTTAGCCCTGGGCATACTACCAATTGGATAATAATATTGCAAAGTAGTAATTGGACACCCTTTTAAGGGCCTTTGAGTAGCTGATAAATATTAGTGGGTGGTGGCAGCTGGTACTACCGTATAGTCTGGGAAAAAGGAGCACAGCTGGAGAACCTGTGCCAGCCTTCCCCAGGAGTGTCTGTATGGTTGTATAAATGCTTCTCAAAGTGTGTGTGTGTGTGTCAGCTACTTGGGCAGGGACACAAAGCACTGGTTGGACAGAGGGGGTGCTGGAGGTTTTAGCTTGCCCACTAGGCTGAGATCTGGACCCTATAGCTGTGCCAGTGGGGAGTCTTATTGGGGACCTGGAGAGCAAGGGAGCAACCAGCCCCAGACTGACTGTGATCTCTGTGTGCCCTTAAGGGAAAGTGCACTTTACTGTGTGTATTTGTTATCCTTTTCTCCTATATGAGATGCCCCTCACTAGTGTTAATGGTGAGGATTGAGGCTCCTTGATTGCTGGGCCAGAGCACGGGCATCACAGCAACATCAAAACTACTCTACCAAAACAATAGCCACATACAGCCACATCTCACAACGTCTTAACTTCTAAACCCATACAGCAAACCACAACACAACTCAATATTTTCTTAACACAAGACGCCATTGTGAGACATATAGTTATTTGCCTACTGGGGGTAGGATCTGCCGGATCACACATGTACATGTTTCATTGAATCACAAATATCAGTATGACTCAGGTCATTTACACCCACCTAGACTACCTCTCTGGACCATATGAAGAGAGACATGACAGAGCACTCAGACTGTGCATCACAGCATAGGCTGTTATGAGGATAGCACTGGGCAGCATTCTACTTTCTCCCAGGATGATGCCACAGTGTGAAAAGAAGATAATTGACTTTAAGAACTCTTAGTTTTTACTGTCATTTGAAGGGGGTACAGTATTTGTTAGCCTGGGAGGATATGGTTGACGGGACACACTGCTTTGTCAGTGATAGTCTGCACCTGTTATTTCTAAGCTTTTGAATATTGACTAAAATCTTGTTCTCACCTGTAGCCCCTTTTTAGGCATTGCCAGCCTGGTAAATCATCCTGTGTAGCAAAACCAACCCAAGAAAATCTAAAGGTGTTACTGCTCAGTGCCAGGAGTCTACACAAGAAACTCCACTCCCTGCAAGCTGTCCTCACTCTGGAGAATGTAGACACCTGTGAGGTCACTGAGACATGGTTTAAAGCTGCAGAGAGCACTATATCTTCCACACATTTAGACCAGCTATTACACATGAAAGGACAGAAGGTGGTGGTGTCTCAGTTTTCAGCAAAAACAAACGCACCTCAATTCTGGTTAAACAGTATGATGTACTTGAGCTTCTCCTTGTATAAATTACCATAGACAAACTTGCTTACCATATCATTGCAAGCTATTGGTCCCCTCATATGACCCAGGAAAACCATAACACATACTTAAATGTACTGGAGGCACTCTCCATTCAACTCAACAATATATTCATGGGCAACGTTAACTACCCCAGTATAAACTGAGAATCGTACACTACCCCAAATATGTCAACCCACAGATTCCTGAACTTTGTAAACAGAAACACCGTGATCCAGTTAGTTGATATGCCCACTAGGGGTGCTGACATCCTTGACCTAAACCTCACAAACATGGGAGAATGTTGCAATTACAGAATGTCTCCAAAGACACAAATATGTGTAGGAAGGTTTGACTTAGACCAGTAACGGGTGCCAGAACCATGGTCTAAAACTTAATACCAGGAAATGCATAATAGTATCCTTTAGGAAGGCGGCTACCCCTGGAAACTACTTCATTGGTAATACACCCCTAAGAGTAAAACCAGTGGTCTGGGATTTGGGAATGCATTTGACCATCCTGTGTCTATGGTAGCAAGGAAGTCGTTCTATGTTGTGCAACTTTTAAGCAAGGATGTAGCATCTAGGTGCAAGGATGTCCTTGTTCTGTTGTACTTGGCCCTCATCAGACCAGTCATTGAGTGCAGTGCCCCCTTCTTTGTGTACCTGATCAGACATCTGCAGCAACTGGAGTGTAGACAGATGTTCCTCACAAAAAGAATACAGGGCATAAACATGTCCAGTGCTGACCACCTAAAAGCCCTGTCCCTGTACTTGATCTCCTACAGTGCTGAAGGACGATCTGTGGGTGGCCTACAGTGCTTCGTCTGGTACCACTTCGAAGAACCTGTTGCACGTACACAAAACAAATACCATCAGGCATATCCATTCTGAGGACTTAAACTTTGTCTGCAGTATAAATAGGATGTGTTGGAAGGACAGGTGTGTGTTTCAGAGACTGCCCTTTCTCTGGACAGGCTTCCCATCCATGTGAAGCAGAGTTCTTCCAAAACCCAATTCAAGCGTAACTTGGACTGTTGGATAGGGAATCAGAAATTTTCTGGCACCTACGTGTCTCTTATGCAGAGGCAGTCTATAAATGCTTGCCCAGTACCCACGTCTACATATACCTCTTAAAATAACCCTAGGGTATCAAAACTTGTCAAATACATTTGGGAGGCATGGATAGTCTTAAAAACATTCACTGGGATCGTTAACCTAGTAATCTCCTATTAACCCATATGGACTGGAAGTATGCAGCTGTATACTTGGCACAAAAGCCATAACAGTAGAGCTTAGTGGGAAAACATGCCCAAACTGGATATCATTGAGAGCAGAAACTTTCCTTTCTCTGAGATGTAATGACTTCAGAGCTGTTGTACTGTGTGAGTGGGGGGAAGCAGGGGCAAAGCCATCTACGCATAGAATTAATAAGGGTTAGTCCCCATGAAAAGCACTGCATTTTCTTTTTTAATTCCTTTTCAAATTATAATTTATATTATTTTTTTATTTAGGTGCAGTTTGCTTTTATGTCTTCCACAGCAGTGTTGTAGAACCATGCAGTTTGATAAAATGAACATTCTGAAAGTGTTGTCCCAAAATATTATTACCTACCAAAGTTATCAAATAATTACCGACTTAAACTTTGAGCCGAAGTGAAGCATATAGTGTGCAGGGATTTTTACAACTGACAAATATGCTACTTGTAAAGCACAAATGGCTACAGCGCAGACATAAGTTTTGTACAATGTTAATCATTATTTTGGATTTTAGTAACTGGTACTTGAGTTTTGTTATGTACACATAGTACTGTTGTTTAACTGCTGTAAAAAGCTATTTTCAGTCATTCATCAAGAACAAGCATTCATGATATGATAAAGCATAAAACAACCAGTTTTGCTGACCTTGGGGTTGTGAAAAGAAATTCACATACTGAATTGCTGTATGTAAAGATGAATAAGCAGTAATTTGATACAGAGTAATTTGGATGTCACATTGGCTCATTCCAGTCAGCTTTACATTTTGAACAGTGGTAATTGTGGCTATGGGATTAAATCCACATGTAATTTGATTAAATTCTTTGATATTTACTTGTATTGGAGGTGCAAGCATGAAACTTCATTTGGTCAAGCCAATGTCCACATGTTTATATGGATTATATTCAGTATGCAGCGTTACACACTGATTTAAATGTGAAATACTGGGCCAGAGTCAGAAAAGTTCCTCTCAGTAAAAGTCTGTCCTGATTCTGAAAGGCTTGTTCTCAGTGTAACTGACTCACTTTTGTGTAAGACCTATCTATAAACAGGTGCACATTGGGGGCCAGATTCCAAAACACCTGCTGTCAGTGTAACTGGTCACTTAACACTGAGAGCAGGTCTTTTGGAACTGGGTCCATTGTTTTCTTATTTGTTTACTTTTATGGTTTCCCTTTTTGTTTTCCTTGTAGTGAATTTGTATATTCATCCTGCCGTTTATGAGTGAATCAATGTAAAGAATGATCTGTAGTCCTCATTCCACTCATTTATCAGTATTACTACCCTTGGATTTTATAGAATGCCTTGCTTTGCAATATGTTACTAATAAGTTGCTCTCTTGTTCCTTCCATAGTAACGATGCACTTGATTTGTAGAGCAAGTTAATTTTTTGCAGTAGCAAATGTTCATATAACATTATAATTTCAGTGCTTTGTATGGATTTTGTTTTCTGTTTGGAACAACTACACATTTGCATTTGGTACTGAATATAACAGTGCATATAATTTTTTATTGTTACTAGTTTAAATTTTATTTGTGATGATAGCTGCAGCAGCTGGATGAAGTATAAATGATAAACATGTTAATGGGACCCCCTGGGTAAAGCAAAATTGCCTCATTATGGTAAATCACCTGTATCTTAATATTATGTTCATTTTGTGCTGGTGTAGTTTTTCAGGTAACTCTCTGCTGTTAATTTACACAGGGTACCTGGGGAAGTTTATTAATATATTCTTTCTTGCAACTATAAATGTTGAAACCAGACATTAGTTATATTTTCCAGATAAAGTGAACTTTAAAAATATTTATATTTATTTGGATTGGAGGGGAGTGGCTAAGATGCCAAGCAGCTAGCAGCATAAAAATGTTGCTCTGCCTCTTTTCAGTTATTCTTGTTAAATTGAATTAATAGCAGGTGGCACACAGACTGTACAGCTGTATATTTATATAATGACTGATTTATTGAAACCAGCTGACTAAGCACTACAGTGAGATTAATTACATTTTCTTTATAACACATATATAATACTGTCAGGTACACTGCAGTTCATCAGCTGACTCAGATTACCAACTATCCACCACAAAAGTATTCTGCAACCACATCTATAGTTTCAAAACTTTGCCCTTGATGAAGACATTCTTTTCCTTTATTGAAGCTTTTTTTGTCTGTATTCTTATCTCAATCAGGAGAGAACTAGTTCTTTTAGCAAGCCGAAATGTTCTTTCACAAATGTTCTTTCATTGATCGGATAGCCTGTAACTTTTTCTGCTGCGTTAGCCATGCTCATCCAGAGAAAGCCAGTTCTCAGCATGCCAAAATTTTCTTTCATTGATAGGATAGTTGTAACTTTTTCTGTTGTGTTAGCCATTTCTCCTTAGCTAGAATATCTGTGTACATTCAACTGTTCAGGATATCTCAACAAGCCTCTATTGTTAATGCCATTTGTTAGAAAATGTTCAGAAGTATACTTTTTGTTTTACACAAGCACGTTCTGTTAAGCCACTGCATATTTTGTCACATGCTATTTCTAAACGTATTGTGAAGGAAAAACAGAAACATTCAGAAGTACAATATGTTATGCAAGCACATTCTTTTTCTTTCTTACTGCATTTACAGACTCTGTATTTTTTATGCTATTCCTAAAAAATATCCAACTGCCACTATGAGAAGCCGCAGTTTTACCAATGCATGCTGTTACTGTGAGTAAAGCAGATTACATACATGCAATTTCTATGAGAGAAAACCAGTTTTACTTTATATAATTCTATCAATTCCACCTTTTTATTTTGAAAGCCAAAAAACGTTGCATTAAAAATTTAAATCAAACTTTGAATCTTACAGAAAAATCATGTCTCCATTGGTTATGTTGTTTGTTTACCACCTACATTACTTACAATAGATACCTGATTGACAGTCTGTTTTATGCAAAGTTTAATACACATGCACATTATTATCATCAGCAAAATAATGGCTACTATAACAATTAAATTGTAATAATGTTTTTCCACCATTCTGGAAATAACCCATTTAACCAATCACTCCAGTCACTTTTCCATGTCTTTCTAGCCTTTTCAGATGCTACTTGTATTCTACTTAAATTTTGATTTATGGAGTCTGTCTTGTCTAGAATTTATATACAGCACTCCCTGTTGCTAAAAGCACAAAGACCCTTTTACTTTTGCTGCATTTATGTCATGACTGTAGATCTATGATTGATCTAATGTACCAATACTGTTTCCTAATTCTATCTTTCTCCTGACATTTGTTATTTTACCTTCAGGTAATTCTTTAATTAATCTGATTGATGGAATTGCATGCCCTACATAACCAGTTCCTTCCCATTCCATAGGAAGCCATTTATATGCTTTTGTACTGCAAATGTAGTATTCCCTAGCTACTGTGATACTGGATTGACTGACCCCTAAAGGTTTTGATCCTGTCTGTTGTATACATACACTTCCTTTTGGAACTGTCCTTACTTTTAAGGTTGGAACAACTATCTTGTCTGGTTTAGCACAACTCTGTTCGTGTTACTACTTTTTAGCAAATCATTTAGTTTACATTCTGTACTCTTAGGACCAATGGTCCAATTAATTCCCTTACTTTGCTTTTTGGCTATTTCTTGGCATACTTCCTGCAGGTCTTTTATCCATTGTTGATGTTTTGCTTTTAACTTTAAAATACTGAACTGTCCCTGCAACTTGTACTTTTGAATCAGTCTTGCACTATCAGTGAACGCTCTTCTAGCCCATGTTGCCATATGTAGTCTCGGAAGATTTACTACATAAGCAGTGTCATTGTAAATATTTACTGGATGTAAATGCTGCAAAACATATTTTATGGCTTCTAGCTCAGCCCTTTGTGCTGACATGTATCCTGGTAACTTAACCATCATTGGTTTGTCTCACTTTTGCAATGTCACTATTGCTAACCCAGTGTAGTACTTCCCATCCTTCCAGAAATGTGCACCATTCACATATGCTGTAGGAATGTCTGACTAAACCCCTTCAGTGATTTTGTTTATCTCACTGCCATTTAGCAAAGTTTTGATTTTCTAATATGCAGTTTGAACTATAATTCCAGAGAGCAAAGTCAAATACTTTGCCTTATTCCCCAGTAAATGGCAAAAAATTGTTTAATGCATGGATGGTATAAATTTTCTACAGGAGTCATTCTCCTGCTACAATAAATAACCGGTCTTAACTTAGTGTCCATTCTCTGAGATGCCTCTTATGTCCAAACTGTAATAACGCCACTGAGAGTGTGTCCTTTCCTGCTGCTGCTTGCAAAACAAACAATTTACTGGTGGGAGCTATCAGCTCCATTTCCTGTGCCAACTTCTGCTTTAACATTTTAAATGCCTTATCCTCAGTGCGAATGCCCCTCACGCTTTTCTGACAAGGAATCCTCCCTGTCAGTCTGATAATGGTTCCTAGAAATTTTACTTTTTGTGACAAGAACTGTGTTTTGTCTTTGTTTACTTTGAAACCTGCCTCTTCCAAATGTCTCAGAATTTTTCTTAGCTGTGATATGTATTCTTTCATAGTCTGACTGTATTAGACTGTCATTGATATAATGAATAACCTTGTCAGCTTTGCTCACATTCTGTAAGAATGTCCCTACTATCTGATGAAAAATGACAGGAGTGTTCTGAAAACCTAGGTAATCTAGTCATGGCATACTGTTGATTTTTGAAGGTAATGTAATCCCTTGACCTCCCACTGTAATCTGAATTTTTTTTTAACTTCCCACAATCTTTGTCTTTGCTCATGAGATCTGAAATTCTTTTTCTAACTTGTTTTGTCATGCACTGTTGGTTAACACTCATTTCACTTTGACCCTCTATGTTATCATCCTGCAACTTTTGCTTCCTTTTTTACTTATTTTTTGTGAGTCCCTTGCAAATACTCCTTTCTGTATCTGCCTAGTTTTCAATTTTCTGTAGTATACACAGTCCTGCTTGATATGTCCTATTGTTTACAGAAAAAAACATGCAAATTGTCTATCATCAGGGCTTCCTGTAGCTGGAGAGGCTGATGCCACTCTCTGTATGTCCCTGTTCACATCCCCCCACCTGTCTACTCTTACATCTTACTGCACTTACTATTTTAAACCCGTCTTCATCTGTACCAAGAGAGAAAAATGTTACTCTTAAAAATATTTCTGTTGCCATGCTCTGCCTGTTTTAGCATCCTGTCAGAAACTTTAATATTAAAATATTCTAATAACTTTGTAGTTAACTCTAATGACATGTCCATACCTAGTACAGAGCTGTTGCACTTCAAACTTTTAGCTGCTGTAATATTTATCAGTTTAAATCCTAACAAAACTGTATTTCTGTAACCTGACTGTTATTTCTGGTATACCTACACAACATAAATGTGTATGGTTACCCAATATGTCTTTCTGATCCCTTTAGCTGTGTCACCTGAACTGGAGTTTATCTTATCTTTAACCCATAAATATGCATGTTTCTGGCATTGACAATATTTTAAATTCTGTACATTTGCACAAAGTACAATTTCAAATTTAATTTCAAAAGCTAGCAAATTTTTACAAGTGTCATCTGTGTGCACTACTGTAAATTCTGTAGCATCCATCTGTATAGCAACATCAGCCGTAGTCAAAATGTCAGAACAGTTTCCATGTACTTCCTTACCTGTATGACATGTTTCTTTAACATTGTCATGCGTTCTTTATTGTTAAAAGCATCTCACTGTGAACAGTAAGTCACATTTCAGCTGTCTCTACAACCTGTGAACTATTAGCATTTTTTACAAAATGACTTTTGACTTCATCTGACAATTTTGTCTTGTTCTCCATAGTCTTTACTGACAATTTCTGTAAACAAAAACAAGGTTACTTGTCTCTGCAGTTAAGACATTTAACTTATATTTCATACTGAGCAAAACAATGAATGCATTTACACGTATAAACTTTTTCACTTCTATTTATACCAAACAATGCTGTATTACTTTTAATATCAGTACTGACTTGTTTATACCACTGATGTGATAATGTCCAAACTTTATCAAGAGTCTGGTTGACGTCTGTGACCACGGAATGTGTGCATTTAGCACTTATGTCCTTGCTGGTATCCATGTTATTTCAGAAATAGGCTTACTGCAAACTAGAAACTCCCTGTCTGTTAAAAATGCCGGTGTATGTCTCAGAGCAGGTGCAAAGACAAAATCTTCTTTCACCCACTGACACTGCTGAGTTGTTCAAGATTGACTGTATTGAGGTTGGTGCCAACAAAACTTAACTAGTCCTTGTCATAGTATTTGTAGAAATATTTAAAAGATCCAAATTAGGCCTGGCTCACCATTGTTAAAATGAATTAAAAGCAGGTTGCACAGCTGTATATTCATATAATAACAGCTTTATAGAAACCAGCCGACCAAGCACTACTGCGAGATTAATTACATTTTCTTTGCAACACAGATATAATACTGTCAGGTACACTGCACTTCTTCAACTGATTCAGATTACAAACTGTCCACCACAAAAGTATTCTGCAACCACTTTTATAGTTTCAAACCTTTGCCCTTGATGAAAACATTCTTTTCCTGTATTGAAGCCTTCTTTGACTGTATTCTTATCTCAGTCCAAAGAGAACCAGTTCTTTTAGCAAGCTGAAATGTTCTTTCATTGATAGGATAGTCTTTTTCTGCTGTATTAGCCATGCTCATCCAGAGAAAGCCAGTTCTCAGCCTGCCAAAATGTTATTTCATTGTTAGGATAGCTGTAACTTTTTCTTTTGTGTTAGCCATTCCTCATTAGCTTCAATATTTGTTTACATTCAGCTGTTTAGGATATCTCAACAAGCCTCTGTTGATGTAATTTGTTACAAAACATTCAGAAGGATACTGTTTGTTTTACACAAGCACATTCTGCATATTTTGTCACATGCTATTTCTAAAAATATTGTGAAGGAAAAAGAACAGAAACATTTGGAAGTATGATATGTCATTCAAGCACATTCTTGTGTCTTCCTGCCTTTGCAGGCTCTGTATTTTTTATGCTATTCCTAAAAAATATCACACTGTCACTATGAAAGACAGCAGTTTTACAAATACATGCTATTACTGTGACAAAAGTAGTTTTACCAAATCACATACATGCCATTTCTATGAGGGAAACCACTTTTACTTTATATAATTTTATCAATTCTGACAGGAAAATTTAGATTTAATATATATAAAAAAATCGTAATAACTACCTTTAGTGACTGAGTAGTAGTTTTGTGTCAAAACTAAGAAGAAAAAAATAAGTTTTCAGGTTTTTCTCAACTTTAATTCTGTCAGAAGTTATTTTTCAAGCGGATACAGACATGAGTAACTCCAAAACTTCTCTTCAGGAAAGTATGATGAAAAAAGAACTGCAATCCAGTATTATAAACATCTAAGACCTTTCAGTCAAAATGGACAGGTTGGAAAGTAAAATAGATAACATAAAACAGGATAGTACGACACAACTGGATTTAATAACATGATGAAGAAACGCTCAGATCAGATCTCATCTATCGAAGAAGCTGTAAATGACATGGAAGGCAGATTGACTGAGACTGAAAGTCAAACTAACTTTCTTCCAAAGCAAAATACTTTACTTTTGGATAAACTAGATGATTTGGAAAATAGGTCCAGGAGGAACAACATCATAATATATGGAGTGCCAGAAAGAGAGGACGGTAATGATATGATACAATTTCTGAATAACTGGTTACCAAAAACATTAAACTTGCCAGAGTCTCTTTCATTTGGAATAGAAATAGCTCATATATCTCTAACAAATGTTTCTTCAATAAGCAGCTCATCTACACCAAGATTAATAATAATTAAATTCCTTTTTACCCAGGACAAGGACTTGGTACTAAAAACAGCCTGGTAAAATCATCCTATATGAAATCCATCCAGCCTTTCCATCCTATGGAAAGAACATTCATTATGATAATGACTACACTTCATCAGTTATTCCTAAGAGAAAGGACTGCATCCCTTTAATAAAATCTCTTAAAAATCAAATATCAAAGCTCAAATCTTATTTCCTGATAAAAATCAAGATATTTCTTTCAGAAGAAAAGTAATACTCTTGATGAAGCATTGGACTTTTCTTCAAAAAAAATAATTGTTGGATAGAACAGAAGAAATGGATTGGCCTGCAACAAGTTTAAAAAGAAAAGCATAAGAATAGATGGTCTACTAAAGAGAAAAACAGTAAAAAGTTTAAAGAAAAGTAAAGAAATGTATGCAGTTTGTTTTATTACATATGCTATTTATATGTTGTGCTAATATGTGGAAGAAATTCTTCAATTTTCTTTGAAGGAAGATATAATACATGGTAATCCCCCTTTTTTTGTACATTAAATAGAGAGCTAGATGATGTACTTACAGCTTCATTGTAATTGCAGTTATTGTGTATGGGTGGCCAAGCTTATTACTTAAATACAAAAAGTTTAAATAATATGCTTATTTAACTGAGTGTGTATTCAAGTATGTGTCATTGACAGATATATTTGGAAGCTGCATAGTGTTGTTTCTTGAGAACATGTATGTATGTGTTTGTTTATGATTGTGCATTACTTATGCCTCTTTTTTCTTTTGATTTTTTTTATTTTATAATTTATTATTTTTCTTTTATTTTATGATGGTGTTATGAGGTCTGGTTAGTTATGAGAGGCTTTTTGTGGTCACTTGTTTTGCTGCAGTGGGTTGAAGGGGTTATGTATTTCTTGATGAACTGTGTCTGTATTCGTCAAAAACATTCATTATTTTCTAAAAAGAAAAAACTCTGCTTATCTGAAATAGTCACAAGCTTTCTATTAAGTTAACTAACTGTTTTGAATATTTGCTTGCCCGAATGAACATTCTTACCTGATTTAAATATCTTGGGGCAGTAGCGAGCTGTATTAAATTATGCAGAGATTTGCAGCATTACTCTCATGAAATCTGAAGAAACAGAAAGCCTCACTTAACCTTTGAACCTGTCTGAGCAATGGTTGGAATGTTACAATGATTATAGAGAAAGGACATAGATTGTAATATACTACAGCCAGAGAAGTTGTGGAAATATTTAAAAAATTTAATTACATTATACATAGTGTTTATTACACTGTGTTCATAGACCTTCAAAAGAGTCACTGAGTTTGTATAATGTAAATATTTTGGTATATTTAAATAAGTTCATTTACTGCTTTTATATGACAAACAGCTACAGTGTTATATGTGTTGTAGTAGCTGTATAAAAAGTGCATTTCTGCTACAGTGTTTTATATTAAAGCAAGATGTTAGTAAATACTGTTTATTATATAGAAAACAATATTATATTAAATAAGCACATTTTAACAGCGTGCGCAAGCCCTCGCTCTTGCTTCTGTAAATAATACCGAACATACTTTTGTCTTTGATTTGTTAAATAGCTGTATTATAAGTAGATACATTTGATATATGGTTTAATAGTTGTATAATTACAATTTTAAATTAACACTTCACTTTCGTTATTAAATGTGTAGATGTTTTGGATTTTTACATCACTAATTTATTCAGCAGACTAATGCATTCTCTGGTACCATAATGACATAATATATTAGGTATGAATATATTTGTTTAACATAATTGGATTGTACATTTAGTTCAGTATATTGTGCAACTGGATAATATCAAGCACATTTTGGGGACTTTTAAGTTATGTTGCCTTGTTTTTATGATATTTTAAAACACAGCTTGCAAAATGGGGGAGGGGACTGTTTGTTTATTGACCAACAATATATTCATGCTATGTTTTTTTCTTTGCTTCAACGTACATTTATGTATGTGCAAATTGCATATGCTGTCACAGGAATATGATCTAGATAGGTTTGTAAACACTGAAAGTTTTAAAATTTCAATAGTTGAAACAGATAGCTTGGATATATTGCCTTACAACACAAACATGGTTATTCTAACATAAGAGCATATACACACACCCACACATATGCAGTCATGCATAGCTATATGTACATATATTGATTTATGAGGGTTAATATTGATATTTAAATATGTGTCTAGATTTGTATATGTGGGTATGTGTCTGTATATATATAGATATGTATATATATATATATATGAGCATTCTGTGAATAAAGACTTGCAGTGTGAAATGTATTCAGTTCCCAACAACTGAAAGGATACAAGTATAGTTATTTTTTGAGTTCACCTTAATACATGAATATGTAAATAGTACTAAATATGTAATACATTAAAATTTGTCATTTTCTGCCTTTAAATTTGGTTAAGTGCTATATTACCTTTACTTCAAAATTCAAACTCTAGCTAATAGATATTTCATAATAAGAAATTACAGTTTGTATATTTTAAGAGTTATGTGTATGTATATGATAATATAAATT